>NW_026652284.1:35765410-36332401 GCF_009828535.3 Hylobates moloch | reverse complement strand
AAAAAAAAAAAAAAAAAAAAAAAAAAAAAAAAAAACTGAAATAATTTCCTCCCTCATACAAGTCACAAACTTAATTTCAAAAAGAATAAGGACTTCCAATGTAGAAGGCAAATCTTTGAAACATATGTATAGGAGGAGATAGGATAATTTATGTCTTATTTCCTCATCTATATATAAAAAATGTTATATATAACATATAATGTTGTAATTAAACACATATATAATGCTACATATTATATATAATGCTATAATCAAACATATATGCTTAATTATATAAACATGTAATGTTATAATTAAACATATAATTAAACATTTATGTTTAATTATATGTTTATATATGTTGTGTTTATATATAACATATATGTTACACATATATGTTACATGTTATATATGTTTAATTTTATAAATATATAATGCTAATGTAACAACATAATGTTAAATGTCATAATTAAACATATGTATGTTTATAACATTAATTTTAAATATTCCATATAGAAAGGATATTAATAATTGCTATATATAATTATTAGATATTACATATAAGTATTAATACAGTAATTATATTAATTTATTCATATTCTAATTTATGTCCTAGAGAGAGAGAGAGAGGGAAGAGGAGGATCTAGGATAATTTATTTATATAATTAAATATATATTATATAAATATATATTAGAAATTATATATAATATATATTATATAAAATATATATTATATATAAATATATATATAATCCTACCTCCCCTATATATGTGAGTATATGTTATGTATCTATATGAGATATATACTTACGTATATATAGGAGATATAGGAAAATTTCTTTATGGTCTCTGGGTAAGAATGATTTCTTAGTATACAGAAGTTCAGCATATAAAGAAAAGATTGATATATTTTGATTACATTAAGATGTATACATTTTTTATTCATCGAAGACACCATAAAGAGAGAGAAAGGAAAAGCCACAAACTAGGAGAAAACTGCAACACATATAACTGTTGAAGAACTTGATTTTATACTGTCTTGACAATAAAAGTGAAATCATGTTGAGAAAAGTCCTTAATTTCTACCTTCATCGTTTATTTCTGAAGCACATCTTTATAGTTTATATAAGCTCATAGAAAATTAATATTCCACAAAATAATAAAAATTCTAATTTCATTTTTACAAATCTAGGATTAAAGTTAACTGTGTTAGTACATTTAAAGCTTTGATTTTAAAGCAGCAATTTAGGGGTGCCTTCCAGGAAATAATCTCATTCTAGTATAGTTACATTAAGGACGTTATATGGGGCCCTATGTTATAATGCTAAGAACACAAAAGAAATCCTGAAGATCAGCTTGCCAGTGCCATTTCACCTCATTTCTCCCTTTATTATGTTGCCAGTATAATTTACAAAGCCTGATTCAGACTAAATTTGGTATAAGACAAAGGAAAAAAGTAAAAGTCAGATAAACTGCATTGATGAAACTAGATCAAATATATGAACATTTCCAATACCCTCTCATTCTTGAAAACTATTCCATTAGTGTGGTTGTGACTGGTATTTTTAAGATTCTCCTAGAGGCCCTCATGGTGATCAACAAAAGAACTTGTCATATAAGAACTGTATCTCTTATTTATATGAACTGTTATATGAATTCCCCATGCTCTCTCTCTCTCAAGGTGGTGGAAAGATTAGAAGGGGAAGACAGAGAGTAAAAGTCAGTGACACTCAGTCACTGTTGAAAATGCTACCTAGTGGCCTGTCATAGAGGGGATTTGCCTGCCTACTTGGAGTATGTAATTTGGTTCTGGCTCTATAGGACTTTTGGACTTGGTCTGCAGTATCCACCTTAGGCCCAGGCATTGGGTTCCCCCATCACTGAGAGTGGCCTTCTTCTGAAGTTTCTAACTCCTCCTCCAGTGACCAGGATAGCCTGGCTAGCAGTGTGAATGGAGCCTGGACCTTGTCCTGTGTGGATCCTGGTCTCCATAAGTGCCTACCTTGAAATTTTCCAAGTCCCCCTTCTGTGGGTGGTTCTCAGCAGAGCTAGTGGTGCCCCATTTTGCTATTGTGCTCCATACCCTGCCTGAGACCCACCTAGGGCGTGGCCACATTTCTTCCCTTCCTGCATGCTGTCACCTAGCATGTAAGGTCAAACTGATGGCCCAAGGGTCCCCTGGACCCATGCCCGTAGGATCATCTTTTTTCAAGTCTTGCTTTATTTTCCTGGGATTTACTTAACCCTCAAAACCGGTGCTGACACGCTGGTATGGAGTGACTCACACCCATGTGGGACATGGACCAGACCAGTTCAGGGCTCTAGCCTACTGAGAGTCCATAGCCAACCCTTGGATTTGAGTTGACTAGAGTTGAGTTACTGTGGCTCATGCAGGGTCTCTCATATGCCCATGTTGTGGCCAGATGCTGGCTCCTAGACACAGCACCCAAGAATTGCTGGGGTGAGCCTTACCCCATACCCATGCTGCTGGCATCCAGGGCAGATATCCACAACTCCACGGCCTCTGCACCACATATCAAGTAATCCTAATTAGTATCCTCTCAAAGCCACTTATGTGTTGCCATTGTGCTCTCCCTCTGGCTGGACAGGAATGGGCATTCCTTGAGAAAAGACCTCCCTTCTTGCTTGACCACAGGCAAGTGATCAAGCCTAGTCTCCTCACTGGTGGTATGTAGGAAAGGGTTCCTGGACACTGAAAGAGATCCCTTTTCAGAATTTGGTGATTACAGCCTAAAAAGTTCAAGGGAATGCATGGTTGGAAGATGAAGTTTTCTAACTTTTTATGACAAACTTCTGATGGGTAAATTTAAATTGACCGTAAAATAAATTGCCATTTATGTTTTTCTGCATGTGGTCATTGTCAAGTCAGGGTAGTAACAACTTCAGGGTCATTGGAAGCCCCCATTGGAGCAAAGCATCATTACATATGTTATTAGGGAACTGTAGAGGCAAGGAGGTCTCTACAGATTCAATGAAAACATGCTCTGAATAATGTGATTTTTAAATAACAACGTTTTTACCTTTGTCTCCAAGAGGGAAATATAACATTAGCAAGGAATAGTGTCTACGACAGTAAAGAACATGGAGCAATGAGGCCTGGATACCTCAATGAATCTTCACATGCCCTATTTGGACAATAAAATACCTCAATCTCTCCTCTTGTTATTATCCTCCCATTACCTCTCATGGGTCCAATAGTTTTGTATTTTTTAATCCAAATTGTTTGTGGAGATAAGAACTCAGATCCTGCACTTTCTGGGGCAGAATAGTCTATATCCAATTGTTTCTTTAAAATTCTATCAAAGGCATTCCTAGTTCTTCAAGTCACTATTTACCTAGACACATCATTCAGCTGGAGCAGGAGAATTATTACTATTTTCAGATTTGAAATGTAGAGACGGAAGGAGAAATTTTAGTGACTAGTCCAAAATCACAGTAGCTCATCTGGAAATGGAACATATTTTTGTCAATGTTCTAATATATTTCTTCTATTTTAAGACAGTAAAATGGCATTAAAGCAACACTTTATCTCAGGTACTAGTAACAGAAAAGAGCAAAGCATATTTTAGAGAAGCAGTATAAGTTCTCAGTGATGTATTCATGATTCATTGCCTGGTAATTTCAACCTGTATCTGGGAGCATATAATACTGACTATAAATGCAATTGGAAGGCAGAAGCTAATGGTGTGAGAGGAAAGAGGGGACAGTCCCAGATACAGTGGAATGCTTGAAGTGGAGTTGTGCCACTTTTTCTCCTTCCATGCATTGTATATGATGAAGAAGCCCCTCTGTCTCTCAAGACCTCCCTCTTCAAGTCTTGAAAAAAATTTCTTGGAAATATATCAGTGTTTAATAGCTTTCTTCATGTGAGTCTCTTATGCCGTTTAAGATAATCCACTAGCATTGAGGTATATCCACCAGAACTTAGGTAAAACAGGTGGCAATGTGGTGCAATCAAAGACCATGGGTATCGGAGTAAGATAAATCTGAGTTTGAGTCCCAGCTTCAGCCACTCTCCAAGTACTCACCTGCAAATGTGACATAACAATGCTTACTTCACAACACAGATAATGGAGGCAAAGCACCCACCATACACATATGTTCAATACAAAGTAGTTATTACTACTAGCTCACTGTGTAAGTCCTTTGCTGATCCTAGTCATCATAATTAATAAGTATTATTTTTTGTGTGTCATAAATCTAGGCAGAATGGAGCCATGGATGTTCGGAAGAGACTTTGGTAAATAGTTCATCATTCACATAATCTATGCTACCATTATGGCCTGAAAAATTCACATGCTTGCAAAGAGGCTAAATTAACTGAATGGACAGAGGAAAGCAAATGATAAAATGAAATAGTTGCTTAAAAAATTCAACCATTTCTGCATAATAGTAAAAATTATACTCAGATGCTTACAGTCAAATTGTAGTGAGAAAAAGTCATAAAAACCGGTGTGAGATTCAATTAGATGGTTAATTTTTAAAATTAATAAATTCATCAGAATCCTTTGGGTGAGCAGGCAGTCATAAATACATATGTGGAAAATCTTCTTACACTATTCTCTTTTTTCTCCACTAACATCCATTCTCTTCTACATGTCAGACTTTATTTATCTGTATTATTTTTCATTCACAAATCATAATTGTATACATTTATGGAGTACATCGTGATGTTTTGTTTTATATGTATACAATGGGAAATAATTAAATCAAGCTAACTAACATATCTATTACGTCATTGCCTATCATTTTTATGGTGAAACATTTGAAATTAGTTATCTAAAATCTCAGTTATTTTGAAATATACAATACTTATTATTTATTATAGTCACCTGGCTGTACAAGATATGGCAAAACTTATTCTTCCTGCCTATCTGAATCTTTGTACCCTTTGCCCAGCAATTCCCCATTCCCTTCCTCTGCTTCCCCTTCTCCCCTCCAGCCCCTGTGACCACCACTCTACGCTCTCTGCATCTGTGACTTCAACTCTTAGATTATAAAGATAAGTGAGATCATGTGGCACTTGTCTTTCTGTGTCTGCTTATTTCACTTAGCTCAATGTCCTTCAGGTTCACCTATCTTGTCAAAAATGACAGAATTTTCTTCCTTTTAAAGGTTGAATAGTATTTCACTGTGTGTGTATGTATATACCACTTTTTCTTTATCCATTCATCCACTGATGAACACTTAGTTTAATTCCATGTCTTGGCGACTGTGAGTAATACTGCAATGAACATGAGAATGTAGATATCTCTTTGACATACTGATTTCAATTCCTTTAAATATACATGCAGAAGTGAGATTGCTGGATCAAATAGCAGTTTTTTTTTTTAGTTTCTTGAGGAAACTATGTACAATTTTACATAATGGTTGTACTAATTTATATTCCCACCACAATGTACAAGAGTTACTTTTTCTCCAAATCCTTGCCAACACTTCCCTTTCATCTTTTTTATAAAAGCTATTCTAACAGGTGTGAAGTGATTTCTCATTGTAGTTTTAATTTGCCTTTTCCTGATGATTGGTGATGTTGAACATTTTTCATGTACCTACTGGCCATTTGCATGTCTTCTGTTGAAAAAATACTGTTCGAGTTCTTTGCCCATTTTTCAATTATTTGTTTTCTTGCTATTGAGTTGTTTGAGACCTTATTTATTTGTATATTAACTCCTTATCAGATTTATAGTTTGCAACTATTTTCTCCCATTTTATTTTTTTAACCAGAAGCAACAATCTTGCCTCAAATCTTATGCTAACCACAGGACGCCTTCTCACATCATGTGAAGGAAAGCTAATAACCAACGCCAGCTCTAATATATATTTTTTATCACAATGTTGACTAATTATGGAAAAGTTTATGTGAAAATTAATACTATTTGAAGAATAAGTAAATTGCTCTCTGGTACTATTGCACATGCTAGAATTCACATAGCTTTATTTCTTTTAACATAATGGCTCAAAATATTTTTAAATATAAATGTCTTATCTTTTAATATTTTAAATAATTTACCTGGAAACATCTTGAAGTCTCCAGAGTATTTGTATCCAATAAAACTGCTGATTTTCATTTAGAAATGCAAAAGTTGGGGAAAATCAACTGATTTTGTGTATCTGTTGCTTTTCCCAGCATATATTTTATATATTTTGTTTATGATCTCACTTGCCTGAGTGGCCAAAAATCGTAACAGGATTTCTATTTGTGGCTACGATGGAGTTAATAAAACCAGACCTCACTTCCCACTGTGAACATGTAAAAAATTGGGAGAACATACAAAGGAAAAGTTTTCAGACGTGAACCTGAAGAGGATTACAAAGGTCGGAATATGAGCTTTCTACCTAGGAACTTTAACAACTACGGCATAGGGAGGGCAAACTCAACTCAAGCAGAGCCAAGTTGAAAAGACAAAGACTGAAGTTCAAGGGGCCAGCGATGGCTGGACATTGTTAAGCAGCCTACTGAGAAAATGGAGTAACACAGAGAAAGGGTTCCAGACATCTGCACTGGGGCCCTCTCGCATCTTCAGCTGAATAATAAGCTACCGATTCATAAAATGATTCTCCAAGATGCCAAGAAAAGAAACATTACTGGGAAAAATAATTTAAAAACTAAAATTATAGGACTTTAAATTTTAAAAATAGGATAAAATCTTCTTACCTCAGGGTTGGCCCAATTTGTTTATTATTATTATTATTATTATTATTATTTATGCTTTAAGTTCTTGATACATGTGCAGAACTTGCAGGTTTGTTACATAGGTATACACGTGCCATGGTGGTTTGCTGCACCCATCAACCCGTCACCTACATTAGGTATTTATCCTAATGCTATCCCTCCCCTAGCCCCCTAGCCCCCAACAGACCCCATTGTGTGATGATCCCCTCCCTGTGTCCATGTGTTCTCATTGTTCACCTCCCACTTATGAGTGAGAACATGTGGTGTTTGGTCTTCTGTTCCTGTGTTAGTTTGCTGAGAATGATGGTTTCCAGCTTCATCTATGTCCCTGCAAAGGACATGAACTCATCCTTTTTTATGGCTGCATAATATTCCATGATGTGTATGTGCCACATTTTCTTTATCCAGTCTATCATTGATAGGCATTTGGGTTGGTTCCAAGTCTTTGCTATTGTAAACAGTGCTGCAATAAACATACATGTGCATGTGTATTCATAGTAGAAAGATTTATAATCCTTTGGGTATATACCCACTAATGGGATTGCTTGGTAAAATGGTATTTCTGGTTCTAGATCCTTGAGGAATTTCCACACTGTCTTTCACAATGGTTCAACTAATTTACACTCCAACCAACAGTGTAAAAGCGTTCCTATTTCTCCACATTCTCTCCAGCATCTGTTGTTTGCTTACTTTTTAATTATTGCCATTCTAACTGGTGTGAGATGGTATCTCATTGTTATTTTGATTTGCATTTCTCTAATGACCAGTGATGATGAGCTTTTTAAAATATGTTTGTTGGCTGCATAAATGTCTTCTTTTGAGAAGTGTCTGTTCACATCCTTTGCCAACTTTCTGATGGGGTTATTTGCTTTTTTTCTTGTAAATTTGTGTAAGTTCTTTGTAGATTCTGGATTTAGGCGTTTGTCAGATAAAGCATAGAAAATACTAACTATAAAAGAAAAGAGATTGATATGTCAGGCTTATTAAAATCAAAAATTTATCTCAAAAAAGACACCATTAAGAAAATAAAATAGCATATCTGGAAAGAGAGAAACTGTTCACAACACATAACTGACAAAAGACATTTATCCAAAGTATCTATGAATGTCTTATGATTCCATGATAAGAATATACACAACCCAATTTTTAAAATGTGGTAAATATTTGAACAGACACGTCACAGGTAAAGGATATATAAATGACCAATAAGCACATAAAAAGATGCTCAATATCATTAGCCATCTGTAGTCATTAGAGAAATGTACATTAAAATCTTAATGACTTACCACTAAACACACTAGAAAGGCTAAAATTAAAGACTGACAATAGCGAGTATAGGCAAGGAATAGGAACCACTGGAATTTTCATATGTTATTGGTGGGAGTATAAAATGGCACACTCACTTTGGAAACAGATTGGCAGTTTCTTAGAAATTGCCATATGATCTGGTGATATTACTCCAGGTATTTACAAAAATTAAAAACACATATCACCAGAAAATTTATATACAGATGTCCATTGCAATTTTATTTATAATTTCCAAAATTTAGAAGAACTCAAATGTTCATCAACAATGCAATACTTCTCAGCAATAAAAAGTGGTAGACTATCAACATATGCAGCAACATAGGTAAATCTCAAAAGCATTATGTTGAACAAAGGAGTCAGAAATGGAAAGAGTACCTTCTCTATTATTCCATTTGTTTGAAATTGTAGATCAGACAAACAAAAGTACAGTGGCAGAAGGCAGAATAGTGGTTGCTTGGGGTGGGCGAGAATGTTGTTGACTGTCAATCATCATAATATAAACTTGGAGGGTAAAGAATGTTCTATATCCCAATTGTGGTGGTGTTAACAGAGGTGTATATATTTGAATTATATTTCATTAAAGTTGATTTAAAAAGTAACAGTATGTAATTTTAAATATATTCAAACAATTTAGCATATCAAATGTTCACATTCTCGCTCTCGATATATATATATATATATATATCTTATTTAATGAAATTTGAGTTTTTTAGCACTTTAATATTCTATAGGATAAATTTACTTCCTTGCTTGTGTTAAAACCCATTATCCTGAACATGCGCCCCTTCTCTGTAGGGAAAACAATGTAGTCATCAACTCTATGGACTAATCACTGAATTAAACATTTTCTTTTGATAACACAATTGAAATAATCTTGAATATTATGTAGATTATTGGTAAAAGTAATTAAGGACTAGAATAAAGGTAATTATAATTTCTGATGGATGAACTGATAGGAATAAAGTAATAATTGACCTGAACCCTCATCTAAAAGTAGAAAAAAATTAAGGGAAATCTTAAAACTTTAGTTGTGTTTTTAATTGATTTTCACACACCAGTGCACTCCTAAGTACTCTATTTTCACCGAGGACTATAAGAAGAACTTTCCTCAAGGATATTTGGTACTTGTGACAAGGCAGGAATCATATAAAACTATCTTCCAAAATACATATAAAATGATATCTTTTCTCAGACCTATATATTCTTAAAGAAATTGATTTTCTTTGTAGTATACCAGTTAAAATAATAATAAAGGATCGGTTTCCAAATAAGATTTATTCAAACTAGTACAGGCCAGTCTGATTTGCCTGCCACCATGTTAATGGGAACACATGTATACCAGACCTGTGTACTCTCATTTGCACAGATCCATAGTAACTGAAGTGCAGAGCAGACTTGGTTCAGATATGCACAATTTTTGTGAATGCAGTACTGTAACTTTTATATTTCCCTATTAACATGTATTCTATGAATGAACATAGGTTCCATTAATTAATTTATAATTAATTAGAAATTCCATTTATAATCAATGGAAACTATGTCCACTGGTTCTTACATTAATTTGGGGGCTCTTACCTTAATATTTTTGTTTCATTTTTATTTACTTTATTTTATTTTTAAAAACGTTTATTTTAGGTTCAAGGGTGCATATGCAGGTTTGTTGTATAGGTAAAGTCATGTCACTGGGGTTTGTTTTACAGAGGTTTGTTTTACAGATTACTTTGTCACCCAGGTACTGTGTTTTATTTTTGTGAGAGAGATACATGTATCTATTTTTAAACATCATAAAATACTTTGTTTTCCAATGCAAAACAGCAGTCCTATATCCCACTTGTTCCTACTCTCAAACCCTAGAGGCAATCATTCACAGTCCTTTTAGCTGTGCCTTCTGGTATTTACCTCTATAATTTTAAATGATATGACATTATTTGTAAATAACATAATTATTTATAATAATATAAATTGATTGATCAATTGTGACCCCACCCCTGCTGGAGCTCTGTGTCCTCTTTTTTATTTTGGGATTAGCTGCTTTTTCTTCACAACTTTCATTCTAGAATTCCCCTTCCATTCTCTCCGGTGTGGGAATTCTTCTTTCTCAGACCTGCTACCTCTCTTTTTCTTTGTTTGCTTTCATGTTTTAGCTCATGCTCTCATAGTTTCCTGAGGGATTGTGGGAAATAGCTTTTGGGGTATTATCTGTCTAAAATGGCTAATCTCTACTCACATTTAGTAGTTTGATTGGGTCCAAAATTTTATCAAACACAAATTTCCTTTAGAACTGTGATGACTTCACTCCACTGTCTTCTAACTTCCAGTGTTGCAGTTATGAAATGCATTCTCATTTTGTTTCTTCATTCTTTATAAGACCAAATCCCTTCACTCCTCAAGCTCAAAAGGTCTTTTTTTTTTTTATTTTAATTGTACCAAAAGCTTATGGTGGTATGTTTTGGTGTGTGTGTGTATATATGTATATGTACTTCATTTATTGTTTTGAACATTTGGTGTACCCTTTCAATAAGAAGTCATATTCTAGAGTTCTGGGAACAATTCTTGTGTTACTTCTGATATTTTTCAGCCTTACATTTGCTCTGTTCATGCTTTTATGTCAGATGGTACATCCCCCTCAAGTGATACTTTAATTACCTTTGACATCTAGGTGTACTTCCTGGGATATTCTTGCATCTAACAATCCTTCTATTGATTGTTCTTTATCTCAGTCATCATATTTCCAAAAGCTCTTTCTTGTTTTTCTTGTTTTCTGAGTGTTCTTTTGTTTTTTTCACACTCGTGATTTTCTGAATATAGCTTCACTTTCTTTTCTGAAAATTGGAACAGTGAAAGTGTAGTTTTGTTTTTCTCCCAGTATCATCCCTATTTCCATTGCATTCCTTTATTTGTTTATTTCTAGAAGTCTTTGTTTTTCTGTTGGAGACTTTCTTCAGGTCACTGGGGTTTCTTGGATACACATTCATATTTAAGAGTGAGACACTAAAATTTGTGTGTATGTGTGTGGCTTATCAGATGATTAGTTTTACTTTAGAGTAATCAGGTAGGGAGTCAGTTAGTCGTGTGCTGAAAGGTGGTTACCAGGGAAGTTAAAGAGGGGACAAAACCGGATTTATGTACTTTCATAACTCTTATTAAGCAGAAGTGATGTTTACATATTTTGTATACATTGTTAAGTTGTCAATATAGTCTTACATGACCCATACAACTTCAAAACAATAACATTTAAAAATAACTTTACTTGTGAATTTTATCTTCTTATCATTGCTTTCAATCAAACATGAGTAGATTATATTAATTTTTTAAACACTCAAAGTGGCAGAAATCTTTTAGAAGATGACAATTTTGATTCTTTCCAATTTTTACTATTATATTTTTATGATTGTATTTGTATAAGTATTTTCGTGGAAATAAGTTTTTATTTCTCTTGGATGGAATGCTGAGTCTTACTGTAAGTATATGTCTAACAACTTAAGAAATAGTGAAACTATTTTTCAAATAGACTGTACGATTTTAAATTCTTGCTGGCAATAAAAGGGTTTCAGTTTCCACACATTCTTGCCAATATTTGTTATTGTCTCTTTTCTTTATTATAGCCTTTCCAGTAGGTGTGTAATGGTATCTCATTATGGTTTCAATGTACATTTCCCTAATGACTAACGATATTGGCATCTTTTCATGTGCTTATTGGACATTTGGATATCATCTTTAGTAAAATGTGTATTCATATCTTTGGCCCATTTTTTAAAAGGATTGTTAGTTTTCCCGTTATTGAGTTTTTATAGTTATTGGTAAATTCTTAGTAGTTCTTTACTAGATGTACGATTTTAAATATACTTTCTCCTAGTTTGTGTTGTCTTTTCATTTTCTTAATGATGTCTTTTTAAGCATAAAAGTTTTAAATTTTGATTAAGTTCATTTTATCAAACTCCTTTTAAATAGATCATGCTTTTGGTGTTTTATCTAAAAACTGCTTAACCCAAGGTCACAAAATGTTCTTTTATGTGTTCTCTAGAAATATCATAGTTTAAGCATGTATATTTATATACCCAGTTTGTTTTGAGTTAACTTTTGTGTGCTACATGAAGTAAAGGTCTAAATTAATTTTTGCATATGCATATTCAATTGTCTCTGTAGTAATATTTGACTATCCTTTTCTCAATGAATTTTCTAGGCATCTTTGTTAAAATCAAATGACCATTAATTTAAACCTCATGTAGTATATAAATAATGAAATATATGATTGTAATTATTATTTCCTTTTTGAACTATGAGTTTTTAAAAAGAACAAATCAAAATTTGAAATTGTTGAGTGGCTTGTTTCTTCCCAACTTGTTAAATTTTTTTTTTAGCTTTGTTAAGTTGTCATTGTAAATATGGTTTATATTATGTCTATATTTTCAGTTTATTGAGGTATTCTTGGGCATAATATATGATGAAGTTTTAAAGCAATTAGATAAAAGGAATATTTTTATTTAGCTCTCCTAGCCTAGTGTCTTCTCTATGGAAATGTTTTAAGCAAAAAAAAAATTGAGTTCTTTAATAGATATAGGGCTATTTGAATTATCTATTACTTTTTTAGTGAACTGTGGTAGTTTTTGTTTCTAAAGAGATTGGTTCATTCTATCTAAGTTGTTGAATTTATAGTATTAAGCTCGTTTTAGTCTTCTAATATCTGTAGAATCTCAATTGATGTCTTGTCTCTCTTTCTTGATATTGGTAATTTATATTTTCTTCTCTCTCTTTCTTTCTGCTCTCCTGATTGGTCCGGTTAAAAAATTATCAATGTTATTGATCTGCTCAAAGAACTACTTTTGGTTTCATTTATTTTCTTTAGTGTTTTTCTGTTTTCTAATTCATCATTTTCTACTCTGATCTTAATGCTTTTTTTACTCTTTATTTTAGAGTTAATATGTTTGTTTTCTAGTTTTTAAAGGTCAAAACTCTTGGTGATTAATTTCATCATCCTTTTTTTCATAATATAGGCATTTAGTGCTATAAATTTTTCCCAAATTGCTACTTTAGTGGAATTTCCAAAACCCAAACATGTTGTGTTTTCCCTTTCAAAAAACTTTCTGGTTACCATTTTGATTTCTTCTCATGCCATGTGTTATTTAAGAGGATGGTATTTAATTTGTACATAATTATAAATGTCCCAATTTTTTTTCAGCTATTCATTTCCAGTTTCATTTTATTGTGGTTGAAGAACATAATTTGTATTATTTCAGTCCTTCTAAATTTACTGAGACTTGTTTTATGACTTAAAAATGGTTTGTCTTACAAATATTCTATGTACTCTTGAAAAGAATATGTTTTCTTCTATTTTGTGAATTATTCTATAACTGCACATTGGTTAATAGTGTCATTCAAATTTTCTGTATTCTAACTGATTTTCTATTACTCGTTCTATGCGTAACTGAGAGGAGAATATTGAAATCTCTGACAATAATTGTGAATTTGTCTGTTTCTATTTCTAATTCTCTGTTTTTACTTCACATATTTTGAGGCTATCTATGTTATTAGTAGCATGCACATTTAGGATTTTTATGTACTTTTGATTATTTGACCCATTTGTCATTATCTTGTGACCTTCTTTCTGCCAGAAAATGTCTTTTGCACTGAAGTCTATTTTCTGAGATATTAATATAGTCACTACAGCCTTCTTTTGAATACCATTAGCATAGCATATAGTTTTATATACTTACACTTTTAACTTATAAATTTCTTTATATTTAAAGTGTGTTTCTTTTAGGCAGCAGTACATATGTTTTCCTTGTTTCTTTACCCAAGCTGTCTCTGACTTACTTGTAATGTTTAGACCATTTACATTTAATGTTATTATTCATGTGGCTAGATCAATTATATCACCTTCATATTTGTTTTTTTATTTGTTTTGTCTATTCTTAATTCCCTTTTCTTCCTTTCATGTCTTCTTAATTGCATATTTCTTCTTATTATATTTTATTAACTTTGCTTATCAACCATAACCCTGTTTTGTTATTATAGTAGTTGCTTTGGAGTTACAGAATATATCATTAATTTAGCAGAGTCTACTTTCAAGTGATGTTTTCTATCACTTCATATATAAATATTATACTTCTATTTTTCCTATTGGTCTTTATGTTCTTGTTGTCATATATTGACTTCTACATATGTCATTAACCTCACAATACAGTGTTGTTACTATTATTTATACAGTCAATTAATTTTACAAAATTTAAATTATCAGAAAGAAAATCTTGTGTGTTTATACATGCAAGGACAATTTCTGGTCCTTACATGCAATGGACATTTCTTTTTGTAGATCCATATTTTCATCTAATGTCATTTTCCTTCTGCCTGAAGGACTTACTTTAATACTGTTAGAAGGCTGGTCTACTGGTAATGAATTTTTACAACTTTTCTGTGTCTGAAAATATCTTCATGTTATCTTTGCTTTTAAAGGCTGTTTTCACTGGGTAGAGAATTTTAAGTACAAGCAACAAAAAAAGAATAGATAAATTTGACTTCATAAAAATAAAAACTTTTGTGCTTCAAAGTACTACCAGATAAGTAAGCAGACAACTCACAGAATGAAATAACATATTTATAAATCATATATCTGAGAAAGGTCTAGTGGCCAAAATATGTAAAGAACACTTACAACTATGCAATGAAAAGGCAAACAACCCAACATAGAAATGGATGGAATACATGAATAAACATTTCTCCAAAGAATGTATTCAAATGGACAATAAGCCCATGAAAAGATGCCAAACATTGTTAGTCATTAGAGAAACACAAATCAAAACTACAATGAGATACCAATTCTTACACATTAAGTTGGCCATTATCAACAAAATGGAAAATAGCAAGTGTTTGCAAGGACATATGGAAAAATTGGAACCCTCATACATTGTTGATAAAGTTGTAAATGGTGAAGCTGCTGTGGAAAACAGTTGGGCAGGTAAACCATAAAGTTAGCCTATTATCTAGCAGTTCCATTCTTAGTTATATATGCTAAAGAATTTATGTCCAAGAGAATTGAAAACATTTGTCACACAAAAAACGTGTACATACATATTCATAGCAATATGATTCATGATAGTCAAAATATGAAATCCACACAAATGTCCATCAGCTGATAAATGTACAAACAAAATGTGGTATACCCATACCATGGAATATTATTCAGCCTTAAAAAGGAACGGAATACTGATTCATGCTACAACATAGATGAACCTTGAAAACATTACGCTAAGTGAATGAAGTCAGACAAAAAACAAGAAACATGCACTGCATGACTCCATTTACATAAAATGTTGGCAAATCTATAGGAACAAGAAGTAGATTTGTTGTTTCTGGGGGAAGAGGGAGAGGGAAATTGAGAAATATGGGGTTTCTTTTTGTGTGATTGAAAAGTTTTGGAATTAGACAGTGGTGATAATTGCATATATTGTGAATATACTAAAATCTAAATTATGTACTTTAAAATGGTTAAAATATTAATATTTGTTATGCAGATTTTATCTAAATAAAAATCATATACACATATACACACACATATGTATATATAAGTAGTTTTATTCACTCACTACTTTAACGAATTTTCTCCAGTATCTTCCCACTTGTATTAATTTCAAAGAGAAACTTACTATTATCCTTATCTTTGTTTATCTTCATGTAACATTTAATTTGCCTCAGGCTGCTTTTCAGATTTTTTGTTTATCATTAATTCTGAGCAACTTGATTATTATGTGTCTTGATGTAGTTTCCTTTATGCTTCTTGTGTTTTAGGGTCATTGAAAATTTGGGGTTCATAGTTTTCTTCAAATTTGGAGGAAAGGTTTTCAGCTATTTTTCCTTCAAGTATTTTTTCTGTCCTCCTTCCTTCTTCAAGAACCCCAACAACATCTATGTTAGTCTCCTTGAAGTTGTCTCACAGCTCACTGATGTTCTTTCCTTTTTTAAAAAATATATTTTTTATCATTCTGCTTCATTTGGCTAGTTTCTCATTGCTATGTATTCAAGTTTACTAATAATTTCTTTAGCAATGTCTAATCTGCCATTAAATCCTCCCAGTAGAGGTGGAGCCAAGATGGCCGAATAGGAACGGCTCCGGTCTACAGATCCCAGCATGAGCGACGCAGAAGACGGGTGCTTTCTGCATTTCCATCTGAGGTACCGGGTTCATCTCACTAGGGAGTGCCAAACAGTGGGTGCAGGACAGTCGGTGCAGCGCACCGTGTGCGAGCCGAAGCAGGGTGAGGCATTGCCTCACTTGGGAAGCGCAAAGGGTCAGGGAGTTCCCTTTCCTAGTCAAAGAAAGGGGTGACAGATGGCACCTGGAAAATCGGGTCACTCCCACCCTAATACTGTGCTTTTCCAATGGGCTTGGAAAATGGCACACCAGGAGATTGTGTCCCGCACCTGGCTCGGAGGGTCCTACGCCCATGAGGTCTCGCTGATTGCTAGCACAGCAGTCTGAGATCAAACTGCAAGGCGGCAGCGAGGCTGGGGGAGGGGTGCCTGCCATTGCCAAGGCTTGCTTAGGTAAACAAAGCAGCCAGGAAGCTCGAACTGGGTGAAGCCCACCACAGCTCAAGGAGGCCTGCCTGCCTCTGTAGGCTCCACCTCTGGGGGCATGGCACAGACAAACAAAAAGTCAGCAGTAACCTCTGCAGACTTAAATGTTCCTGTCTGACAGCTTTAAGAGAGTAGTGGTTCTCCCAGCACGCAGCTGGAGATCTGAAAACAGGCAGACTGCCTCCTAAAGGCCTTTGACAAAATTCAGCAACCCTTCGTGCTAAAAACTCTCAGTAAATTAGGTATTGATGGGACATATCTCAAAATAATAAGAGCTATCTATGACAAACCCACAGCCAATATCATACTGAATTGGCAACAACTGGAAGCATTCCCTTTGAAAACTGGCACAAGACAGGGATACCCTCTCTCACCACTCCTATTCAACATAGTGTTGGAAGTTCTGGCCAGGACAATCAGGCAGTAGGAGGAAACAAAGGGTATTCAATTAGGAAAAGAGGAAGTCAAACTGTCCCTGTTTGCAGATGACATGATTGTATATCTAGAAAACCCCATTGTCTCAGCCCAAAATCTCCTTAAGCTGATAAGCGACTTCAGCAAAGTCTCAGGATACAAAATCAACATGCAAAAATCACAAGCATTCTTGTACACCAATAACAGACAAACAGAGAGCCAAATCATGAGTGAACTCCCATTCACAATTGCTTCAAAGAGAATAAAATACCTAGGAATCCAACTTATAAGGGATGTGAAGGACCTCTTCAAGGAGAACTACAAACCACTGCTCAATGAAATAAAAGAGCGTACAAACAAATGGAAGAACATTCCATGCTCATGGGTTGGAAGAATCAATATCATGAAAATGGCCATACTGCCCAAGGTAATTTATAGATTCAATGCCATCCCCATCAAGCTACCAATGACTTTCCTCACAGAATTGGAAAAAACTACTTTAAAGTTCATATGTAACCAAAAAAGAGCCCACATCACCAAGTCAATCCTAAGCCAAAAGAACAAAGCTGGAGGCATCACGCTACCTGACTTCAAACTATACTACAAGGCTACAGTAACCAAAACAACATGGTACTGGTACCAAAACAGAGACATAGATCAAGGGAACAGAACAGAGCCCTCAGAAATAATGCCGCATATCTACAACTATCTGATCTTTGACAAACCTGACAAAAACAAGCAATGGGGAAAAGATTCCCGATTTAATAAATGGTGCTGGGAAAACTGGCTAGCCATATGTAGAAAGCTGCAACTGGATCCCTTCCTTACACTTCATACAAAAATTAATTCAAGATGGATTAAAGACTTACATGTTAGACCTAAAACCATAAAAACCCTAGAAGAAAACTTAGGCAATACCATTCAGGACATAGGCCTGGGCAAGGACTTCATGTCTAAAACATCAAAAGCAATGGCAACAAAAGCCAAAATATACAAATGGGATCTAATTAAACTAAAGAGCTTCTGCACAGCAAAAGAAACTACCATCAGAGTGAACAGGCAACCTACAAAATGGGAGAAAATTTTTGCAACCTACTCATCTGACAAAGGGCTAATATCCAGAATCTACAATGAACTCAAACAAATTTACAAGAAAAAAACAAACAACACCATCAAAAAGTGGGTGAAGGACATGAACAGATACTTCTCAAAAGAAGACATTTATGCAGCCAAAAAACACATGCAAAAATGCTCATCATCATTGGCCATCAGAGAAATGCAAATCAAAACCACAATGAGATACCATTTCACACCAGTTAGAATGGCCATCATTAAAAAGTCAGGAAACAACAGGTGCTGGAGACGATGTGGAGAAAAAGGAACACTTTTACACTGTTGGTGGGACTGTAAACTAGTTCAACCATTGTGGAAGTCAGTGTGGCGATTCCTCAGGGATCTAGAACTAGAAATACCATTTGACCCAGCCATCCCATTACTGGGTACATACCCAAAGGACTATAAATCATGCTGCTATAAAGATACATGCACACGTATGTTTATTGTGGCACTATTCACAATAGCAAAGACTTGGAACCAACCCAAATGTCCAACAATGATAGGCTGGATTAAGAAAATGTGGCACATATACACCATGGAATACTATGCAGCCATAAAAAATGATGAGTTCACGTCCTTTGTAGGGACATGGATGAAACTGGAAACCATCATTCTCAGTAACCTATCACAAGGACAAAATCCAAACACCACATGTTCTCACTCATAGGTGGGAATTGAACAATGAGAACACATGGACACAGGAAGGGGAACATCACACTCTGGGGACTGTTGTGGGGTGGGGGAAGGGGGAGGGACAGCATTAGGAGATATACCTAATGCTAGATGACGAGTTAATGGGTGCAGCACACCAACATGGCACATGGATACATATGTAACAAACCTGCACATTGTGCACATGTACCCTAAAACTTAAAGTATAATAATAATAATAATAATAATAATAATAATAATAATAATAATAATAAAGTCCTCCCAGTGTCATTTTTGTCTCAGACTTTGTATTTTACATTTCTGGAGAATATATTTTTGTCTTTCTTATGTATCTTTCTATATAACTTTGGCCATATAGAATACAGTTGTAATATATAATAACTGGAAGACAGTTTTAATGCAGTTGTCTGCTAATTTGAACATCTGTGTTAATTGTGGGGCAGCTTCGATTCATTAATAATTCTCCTTATTATTAGCTATGTTTTACTTTTCTGCATGTCTGATCATCTTTAATTGGATACCAGACATTATGAATTTTACTTTGTTGGGTGTCAGAATTTTTAGAATATCTACACATTTTCTTGAGTTTTGTTCTACAATGCAGTTATTTAGAAATAGTTTTACTCTTGCATGTCTTGCTTTTATGCAGGTCTTGCTTTTATGACTCAGTAGGCAAATCTAGAACAGTGTTCAGTCTATGGCAAATTATTCCCCACTATTAAGGAAAGATCGTTCTGAGTATTCTGTCCAATTCCTTGTGAATTGTGAGTTTTTCCAGTCTCACTGGTGTGAATGGGCACTATTACTGGCCCTATGTGAGCTTTGAGTACTATTCCTTCTGATGCTTTCAGGTAGTTCTTTCCCTGGCCCTGAATAATAGTTTTTTTCTTCTTCTCATACTTAGAACACTATAGTTTGCTTTTCCTTCTTTTAGATTTTATGTAATTGAAGTTATATTGCATCTTTGTTTTTGCCTTGCTTCTTTCACTCAATATTATGTTTTTGAGATTCAGCCATGTTGTTGCACATGGCTGCAGCTCATTCATTTTATTACTTCATCTTATTCCACAGTACAAATATACTATAATTTATTTAATCTATTCTACTGTTGAGGTTGCTTCTATTACCAACTATACTGCTATGTATAATATATTTCTGTACATGTCTCTTGGTAAATATTCTCATACATTTCTGTTGTCATATATAACAAAGGCTAAAGTTGCCATGTTCTAATGTACGCATATGTTAAACTTTAATAGATAATTTCAAAAGGTCTCCTAAAGGTATAGTATCAATTGATGTTCCCACTACCATTGTATAATAGTAACAGTCACTCCACATCTTCACCAACTTTTTCTAGTGACATCTTTCTAATTTTAGTTATTTTGGTAGATGTGCAGTGACATTTTATTGTGATTTTAATTTGTATTTTTCTGATGAGGAATTTAGTTGAAAACTTTTCATATGTTAATAGATCACTTGGATATCCTTTTTATGAAATGCCAGTTTAAATCTTCAGCCTACTATTCTATTGTGTGACCTTTTTATTAATAACCTGAAAAAGATTCTTTACATATATTGGATATAAGCCTCTCATTATTTATATGTGTGTGAAAATTGCTAATTTGTGATTTACTTTTCACTTTCAGAGAACATAAATTTTTTATTCTAATATACTTCAACTTACCAAGTTGGTCTTTTATGAATAATATTCTATTTCTAGAAAAGAAATATTTCTATACTATAGATTATAATGATATGTGTTTTATTTAAGAAGATTTTAGTTTTGACATTCATGTACAGCTCTACAGTCCAACTGAAATTAACTTTTGTATATGGTGTGAGAGATTGGGATCAGAATTAATGCTTGATCCATATGGATATCTAATTAGCCCAGAATCATTGAAATGATCCTCCTATTCCCACTATATTGCAATGCTACCTTTGACATAAACTTTCATATATTTTTGTCTCTTATTTTCATCTTTTTTTTTTTTTTTTTTTTGAGATGGAGTCTCACTCTGTCGCCCAGGCTGGAGTACAGCGGTATGATCTAGGCTCACGGCAACCTCCGCCTCCTGAGTTTAAGCAATTCTCCTGCCTCAGCCTCTTGAGTAGCTGGGACTACAGGCATACGCCACCATGCCCAGCTAATTTTTTGTATTTTAGTAGAGATGGGGTTTCATCATGTTGCCCAGGCTGGTCATAAACTCCTAGGCTCAGGCAATCTACCTGCCTCAGCCTCCCAAAGTGCTGGGAATACAGGCATGAGCCACCACGCCAGGTCTCTTATTTTTATCTTTGTATTATCTCTCAGTGCTGTATATGGTACCTTTGCACAATCCAATCATTTAATAACTGTACTCTTGAGTAACTCTTGATACATGGCTTATTAGTCTGTTTTTACACTGCTGATAAAGACATATCCAAGACTGGGAAGAAAAAGAGGTTTAATTGGACTTACAGCTCCACATGGTTAGGGAGGCCTCAGAATCATGGCAGCAGGCGAAAGGCACTTTTTTTTTTTTTTTTTTTTTTTTTCAGAATCTCCCTCTTTTGCCCAAGCTGAAGTACAATGGCCCCATCTCAGCTCCCTGCAACCTCTGCCTCCTGGGTTCAAGCAATTCTCCTGCATCAGCCTCCCCAGTAGCTGGGATTACCAGTGCCTGCCACCATGCCCAGCTAATTTTTTTGTATTTTTAGTTGAGACGGGGTTTCACTATGTTAGTCAGGCTGGTCCCAAACTCCTGACCTCAGGTGATCCACCCACCTTGACTTCCCAAAGTACCAGGATTACAGACGTGAGCCACTGTGCCCAGCTTGTGAAAGGCACTTCTTACATGGCAGCAGTAAGAGGAAATGAGGAGGGTGCAAAATTGGAAACCCCTGATAAAACCATCTATCTTGTGAGACTTATTCACTACCGTGAGAACAGTATGGGGGCAACAGTATGCCCCCATGATTCAAATTATCTCCAACCGTTTCCCTCCCACAACATGTGGGAATTATGAGAGTACAATTCAAGATGCGATTTAGGTGGAGACAGAGTGCCAAACCATATCAGTGGTAAAGCAAGTTATCCCACTTTGTTCATCTTCATCACAAATAAGTCAGCTGAGCTTGGCCTTTGATATTCTCTATTAATTTTAGAATTAGTCAGATTCCAGAAAAATAGATTTTTGGTTGAGAATGAACTCAATCTATGAATCAATTTGGGAAAAATGTCCATCTTTACAATATTATTTCCTTCAACTTATGTGTGCAATATATAGTATACTCCTCTGCTAATTTAGGTGTTCCTTAATGTTTTGAGTTTTCTATGTGGCAATCTTTTAGTACATTTATTCCTATTCCTATGTATTTAAAATATTGATAATACTTTACATAATATTGTTTTTTAAATTTTATTTCTTTTTTCTAGCTGTATTTAGAAGTGCAATTTATTTTTTAGTCTGGATAATATGTAGAACTTGCTAATTATAACAAGTGTGTCAGTTCCAGGGAGATTTATATTGAGCAGTTATTTTCTGCATTATGGGCTATGTTTTCTCCTTTCTTTGTATTCCTGGTAATCTTTGGTTGATTGTCAAACATCGTAAATTTTACATAGTTATATACTGAATGTTATGTATTTCAATTTTCTTTGTACCTATGTCCAAACTACCAGTGAGTCTCTTCAGTTCTTTCTTTATATTTTTCTACTAAATCCTGCTTTTCCATTCTGTTTCCAAATAATCATCTAACTTCCTTAGCACCACTTGTTTAGCTTTCTACAATTTCTATGTTTTTTGCCCATATCTTTGTCTTCCAAACCACCTTATATATAGTTGCTGGAACACATGCATGTGTATTATATATCATGTGCTTATACACAGGATTGCTGTGAGGAATTAATTATAATCATAATTAGCAACCACGTTCTTAGCACATATTTTACGCTAGGTGCAAAAAATGCAGTATTTCTAATCTCCACAAAATATCTTTGAATTGGATAATTCTATCTTTACTTTATAGGAAAAAAGACTGAGTCTCAAAAATGTCTCATTTGTGTAAGGCCTCATGCCCCATATGAGGAAAGGACAAGATTCTAAAGCATATATACTAAGGTCCCACAACTCACTTTTACTGGATGTATTTTATTTTATGAGGGTTGCCAGTTTCTAAAGTTTTTGAGGTCTTTGAGCTCTTTTATATACTCCACACACAAATTGCCTCAGCAAAAAATAAATATTGATTAACTGGTTGAATTTTGTGTCACAAGTCCTCAAGATATGAATAGGCAGGTAACAGAGGTGTGCTCAATATGAATAGGCAGCAAGGCTCTTCTGCTCCAAAATTATACTCACTGGACAATGGTCCCTTGATGAGAGAAAATAGCTCTAGAAAAATGAGATAGTAACAATGAGATCATTTTCCCCTTGAAAATATCCTCAGTTCAATAATACATGGACATTACATTTTCCTGATATCCTCTGCAGAGTCAGAAAATAGTAGTCCATCTCTAAGGCTGTTTCAAAACTAATTCAGTGAGCTTTCAGTCTTCACTTTAGTTAAGGCTGCAGTCACAAAATAGAAGCATTCATCAAATTATTGGACAATTCAAACAAAAAGAATCTTCATCTAACCCTATACACACTATTGCCCCCTCCGAAAAAAATGAATTTTGATTAAAGGAAAAGATTTGTGATCTAGCTAATCCTATCTCTTCCATATGATTCACATATATTCACTATATAACTGTTCCAACCCTTCCTTACTGTAGTTATGGAGACCTGGTTATGTTCATTATGGAGCTTAAGCTTTTTCTTCTCTGGTTATGACTGCATTAAAGAGTTTAGATAAGGCACAAATAAAATGGAAATAAATCTAGAGAAGGAATAGCTGTCCTAAAGAAATCTATGTACTTCCTTAATTTTTGCAATGGGCACGGTGATTTACAGATAATTATTCTAGAGCCAAAGTGACTGTGGGGATTATACATTACGGAAATGTAGCCACCTAAAATATGTAACAATGATTTTTAAATATAGGCAGATGATTTAGTCAAGACTCCTTACTGAAGGTAAATCTTGTTAAACAATCTCTTTTCTGAACATTCATCCTATAAATAAAGTGGAATTGGATTTGATATTTTAAGCTTTAGCTACTGTGACTAGTTGCATTTAATTGTGTGCAATATATTCAAGTAAGCAAATTCCAAATGGAACTGAATGATCTCTTATAACTGGTTTTTATTGACTCATTTCCCTGTATGTTCCTTAAATATTTTATCATTTTATTTCCCTATTGCCTTTTATACCTATTTTTAAACAGTAGTTGTCTTGCCCCACAATCTTTTAAATTAGATCATCATGTTACTGCTTTTATCAGTATTATAAGTAAACACTATTATTCCGGTTAATATAAATCGATCAGCATTTCATTTCTAGTATAAAATTCTATTACTGTTCACTGAAGTTTCTGAAAAGGAAGACTTAATCTATGTGATATCTTCTTTTACACGTAGCTAGAAAATGCCTTCAAATTCTCTTGACACTTTAGTGTTGTGCTCCGAACCTGTGTGTGATTAAGAAAAAATACTAAATGGATGAAATTTATGATATTACCTGACAGGGATTTAGAAAGCATCCATAAAATGGTATATAATGAAATTCTCAAATAAAGGACAGCTATGTGAAAAAACAAGACTAATATTAATATTTTAATTATTATAAACATTGTTTATAAACCAACAACTTACCTATTTTCTGCCATTTTAAGCTAAAATCTGAAGATTTATTTTTAAAAACTATGAGAGCATTTTTCTCACATGTATATAACCTACAAGTCAATTATTTAAAAGACCCTGTTATCTAGACTGAGTCTGACCCCTCCATAACACTGATCCCTTACTTCTATTATTAAGTTGATTTTATTTTCTCAGATATACAAATCACTGAAGAGTCTTTGCTGTGTGGCTTTGTTCTTGTAGGGAACATGGAATTAAGAGACACTCTGGATAAACCCAGGTGTGATAGAGACTGATTTCAGTATCAGAATGACTTATTGGATCTGTTTCCATGTTTGTTTTCTGGATTCAGTGGCTAATTTGGTTTCTAATCATGCTTTTGACCCCATTTTCAGACTGTTTGTGGTAACGGGAGAAGAAAGGCCCTGCAGTAGGTAATTAAGTCTGCAAAAGCAGGGCTGCTTACTTTTCATTGCAGCAGATAATCAGAGTGCTGTTGCTCAAGTGTAAAATGCAGAAATTAATGATCCTATATAATACAGATTAAGGCTTTCATTTTAAAAACTATCAGTGCAGAAGAACAAAGGTAGGAAAAACAGCATGATATTTGGAATTCCAGGATATAGTAAAGCTTGAAAAATTTGAAAGAGGTTTCTGAGCATGGGACTAATCAAAATTCGCCTTGTGTTCTAAGGTGATTGATTAGTTCAGAACTCACATATATTACTGCCCCACTGCATCTTGAAAAGGCACAATTAGACACATTTGTCCATATCTTTTTACTTACAAACATTTCCTATTGTTCATTCAGATCAAATCAGATAAGTAAAAGCATGTAGCACACTGAGTGTCACATAGTAGGTACTCAATATATATTACAGTGTTTGATTTCAAATAATTTTCCATAAAGGGGTTATAAGGCACTATCTGGTAGCCAAAAGTGCATACGTAGTTTGAAAACTATACAATCTTAAAAAAATTCCATATACAGTATTATTTTACTTGGATGCTTTTTCTATTAGAGCTCAACAGATTGAAAAACAACCCTTGCTGTATAAGGACATCAGTTTACAGCATACCCTTCACGGAACAAAAGTAGGCATTCAACAAAATGCCAGTGTTTGATGATATAAAACTTACTGCCAAAAAAATGCATACATCCCACACCATGGCTCAGTGATTCAGTCTTCAGTGTGCATGAACATGCTAATATACTTCAACAGCATGATAAGTTTAATCAACAGTCACATCAATAGGTTTTCAGTATTCTTTCATAAGCCATTTCGGGCATTTTGATTATATATTCCCAATGTTTGTTTACTGTTGGTCATTTTTTTCAAGATTATCTTTATACAATTATTCCTCATTTATCACCAGTAATAAACTAGTTAATCTGTTAAACACTTCATTGAGCTTATGAATAGCGTTATATTCTTCACATTACACATGGAAAAGCTTAGACAAAAGTAAAAATGGCAATGAAGTTTTGGTCAGTCCACATCAATGAAAAATTGTCATTCTATTTTCTAATTTATATGAGTTTTCACCAGCTCATGTTCAATGGCTCTTGGATCGGAAAATATAATCACAGGGCGCCTGAAATATTACTTTAAAAGGTAAAGTTAGGCCTAGAACTCCACACTAAGTGATCCAGAATGGAACAGCATTATTCCTGTCAGCAGTTGGGAAAGCATTTGGTGTGTTGATCTGGCACAATTCTAAGCCTGTATTAGAAAAAATTGTGAACACATGAAGAGCAGCGTTTGTTGCATATTGGTAATCATTTTAATCTATTTATAAAATATGCTTTGCAGCATTGTTTTCTAAACAGAGAAGAGTGGAGCATTGGCATGTATCCTCTATCAGAGCACTTGTACTTTCACTGAAAAGAACATGATGAGAAGTAGACCCAGAAGTTATAATAATGAACTCTGTAGCCAAACCTGTGCTTTGCAGATCAATTTTCCCACTGGCCAGGACTCACCAAAAGTTTAGTGTTCATTCATTGTGACCAATATAGTAGATTTCAATAAAATTTTGCCTTCCAAGTTATATTCAGTAACAACAATGCCATCAGCATCAACAAGACTAACCAGCACTGCACAGTGTGTCATCACACTAACATTGTGGTGTCATGCAGCTGTTCACAGCCCCATTGATCTATTCCTTCCCCTATAAATTATGCAGGCAGGTTTTTCTTCTTACAGGTTTGTGGAAAGCAAGATTAAAATTACTCTTTGGTTATTTTAAAATAAAATGATGCTGTTAAAAGTAAGATGCTATAACCATTAGACTAGCTAGGTTCTCAGAGTATGCCTCTTCTCGCCATGCTGAGGGGAAGTGGGTAGCCTGGCCTCTGACTCATAGAGAAAAACCAAAAGAGGGAACTCAAAAGTGGATTCCCTGAGGATGGAGTGACTAGGAGCTAGGACTTCTGCCTCAGGCAACTTCAATTGTTTCTTAGGCTCAGTTTTACTGTTTTGGCATTCTTGAAAGATCTTTAACCAAAAAGGCTCCAAGTCAATTATTCATTAGCAAATCCAAGCATGTGTAACATTTCTTGTTAGCCCTTGCAAGAGGGCTTGGAAGAGTATTCCAAGTGCTAGCAAGCAATGAGGAGCTACCAAGGACTAGCAGCAGAATGGGCCTGAATTTGGCCACTGCTACCTGCAATGTAGATTGGCAATAACAATGGGCATAGGAGAGAACAGGAAATTACAATCTCAGAGATAAAGGATTTAGAGAGAAAAAGCATTCCTATTTATCCACTTTCCACTAATCGTGTTATTCATATCATTTGATTTGAGATCCAGGCTTATTTATCTATATAGTTACAAAAAATAAATAATAAAAGTGAAAAGGTGAACTACCATGTTGGAAGTTGGTTGTTTTTCTTTTAGTAACCACAGGCCAGGTTTTGTGTTTTTATACCTAAGGTTCCCTACAGGCAGACTTTACTACCCCTATTTTGCAAATGAGAACAGAGTTACAGAGGTTAAGTGACTGAGAAATCAATTAAGCTAATAAGTGGCAAAGCTGGGATGATTATATTCAGTTGGAAAAATGAACAAGCATAAGTAAAAATAAACTTAAAAAAAGGCAACATGGTCGAAAGTCAATGTCAGGTCTTGTTGGCATTTTTAACTACTTTCCATTCTCCTATTTTTAAGAGCTACAAAAAGTAGCCTATGCTATTCTCTTTGCTCTTGTAATTCATCCTAGATAAATCTCTAATTCTTAGCCTCATGGCTTCTCTTTCTTTCTTACCTATGTTCCTGCTTTCCTCCATCTAACCCTATGGGTTGATGAAAAAGTTGAATAGCCTATCTATTTTTCTTTTCTTTTCCTTTCTTTTCTAGTCTCTGCTTTTCCTTTCTTCTTGAATTATGAGGCTTTTTGAATTCTTGAAAATGAGGCTTCTTGAATTAATCATTCTTTATTCCATTCCATTCAGCTAAAAGACAACCTAGATTAGACCTAGAATCCAGGCCTTTGTCTTTGTGAGTGGATTTGAATGGAATTGGTATCATTAAATAATCAAACAAATTATAAAGCTACCATAATTAAAATATTTTCACCCTGAGGTATGAATAGACATTTTAACAGCTCAGAATAATTAATGTCACAGGTGTCACTATGTTTTTTAAGAATTGGGTATCTAATGAAATTAACATATTAATATGGAAGAAATAATATTCAATAAAGTGTTTTAAAAGTACTTAGAATACTGGGGGATGATATCTAAGATCCTGAATTCATCGGTATACCAAAATAGATACCATATGTATTAAACAGTTACATTAAAAAAATCGTGTCACAGAAATAATTAAAGGATGCACTAGGATACTCATAAAACTGCTACAGGCTGGCGCGGTGGCTCACACCTGTAATCCCAACACTTTGGGAGGCCGAAGTGGGTGGATCACCTGAGGTCAGGAGTTTAAGACCAGCCTGGCCAACATAGCAAAACCCCATCTCTACTAAAAACACAAAAAATTAGCCGGGCGTGGTGGCGGGTGCCTGTAATCCCAGCTACTATGGAGGCTGAGGCAGGAGAATCGCTTGAACTTGGGAGGGAGAGGTTGCAGTGAGCCGAGATTGCGCCACTGCACTCCAGCCTGGGCAACAAGAGCGAAACTCTGTCCCAAAAAACAAACAAACAAAAAAACTGCTGCAAAGTTTATTCCCAACTAAAACTCAAAAAATTAGGAAGTTAAACAAAATATTGACAAAGATTGACATGTATTGATGTTTACTGTGTGGCAGGTTTAGTCCTATGAACTTCCATGTCTTAATGAAATGGAGTAGTTCCCTTGATCTCTTCGAGCGACTTGTAAAGTGGTGGCTTGCTTACTCATCTCACAGCTCTCAACCCCTTGTGGAAGGGGGAGCATGAAGGAGAGCAGGTGAAGAGATCAGGATGAGCACTTCTGGGCAACTGGCAGAAGCAGAATTTTGTGCAGGCCTGTGGTGGCAGCGTCTAGGGTTGACCACGACACCCTGGAGCCCCCGAAGGTGTGTGTTACAGTGCGGTCTTTTAGCTTTGCCATCTCTGGACAGCGTAACGTGCTAAACAGCCCAGTGAAGGGTCAGTATAACAGCCTTTTGTGCCCACACCTGGGTCCTTGTCCAGCGTCCAGGAAGAATGAGGTCACACAACCAAGTTGGAGGGTGTTGAATGTGGAGGATTTTATTGCTGATAAAAGTGGCTTCTCCCAGTGGGAAGGGGGACTGGGAAGGGGATGGAGCGAGAAGGTGGTATTTCCCTGGAGTTCGGCTGTCTGACCAAATTCCTCTCCAACTATCTCTTGTTGAACTCCACTCTGACTGTAGTCTCCAATGTCCAGCTGCTGCTTCTCCTCTCAAGGTTCAGATGCTTCTTCTCTCTTTCTCTGCTGCTCCGTTGCCAGTGGAGTCTGGGGTTTTTATGTGTACAGGATGGGGGGTGTGGCGGGCCAAGGTGGTTTTGGAAAAGGCAACATTTGGGCAAGAAATTAGGAATGCATGCTCTTACTTTGGTCCTTGGGTCTAGGCTTCAGGGTAGGGGCCTTCGCCAGGGACCCAGCCCTTTTCTGCCTCTGCCTCCTGTCCATATCATTACCTCATTTAATATCCACATCCCTCATGATGAAAATAATATTATTATTTCTATTTTACAAATGAGATAAAAATATTAAAAAGGTTAAGTGATTAGTCCAAGGTTACCTAATTGATTTCAGAGTTCATATTCATCCCTGCTGATTCCAAACTGTACTCAACCACTACATTGTACAGAAAAATTCACATATAAATATGAACAACTTCCACTACAGCAAAGGTTATGAAACAGACTTAAAAAAAAACACATACAGCAAGAAGGATGGGAAAAAGTTGATATTTTTATTTTGTAAAAGGTTATTTAAATAGATAAAAAATACACAAAAACTTTAGCTCAAAGGACATGACCAGTCAATGCACCAAAAAATAAAGATAACTGGAAACACGAAAAAAATTCCACAAAAAGTAAAATAATTTGATCTATTAAATTAATATAATTAAATCTATTCATTATTTCTTTGTAGGCATTGTGAAACAGATACTTCATAAATTACCTTAGGAAAGCTACTTGATTATATACAAAACTCCTTACTGTGTTTACAACAGATTTCAACAGATACGTGTTAAAAATGGACACTTACCTCAGTCTCTTCCTTCTTCTTACTAGAATATGGGCAACAAACAAAACCAAAAAAAGGGGAAATAGAGACCAAAACTACTGAAAGTCAACTGCTGGACAAAATCAGAGATTTTTGTTAACCATGAGTTATATATCTATGTAATTTTTGAATAGAAGTTGACACTCATTTAAAATATTCTACCCGCCCACCCCAAATAAACCTGCCAGCTTAAAGGAAGATAATAAAATCTCCTGTCTGTCTTTTTCTGACGTGCCCTTACTCCCCACATCTCCACACCCACTTTTGTAGTAATGAAACCTGAGCAACCATCCCTCTACTGCTTTTCGAGGAGATCATTGTATTGTTGGTTCTCTTTCCGTTTTAGCAATTTTCTTGCCACATCAATTTGGAGACTGTAATTCCTACAAAATAATAGGGCAGAGAGCATTGGGCAGAAGAGGGTTGCATGTTGAGAGGCCTCATCCCAGATCAGTTAGTCACTGGCTGTGGAGTGGCAACAGGAGGAGTCCAGGTGCTAGGGCATTCTAGGAATGGTGGTTTTTCATAAACTCCGTTGTATCAGAGTAAGAGATCCAGGCAATAAGAATAGGAGAAAATTATACCTTGGCGCTATAGAAGCCACAGGACAAATGCTTACTGATGCTGGAAATTGGTCTAGGAGCAGAATATATCAACCTGCCCTCCAGCTAGCATTATGAAAAGGAGATTTAGTAAGCACTCAAATGAACAGACAATGGGCCCAGGATAAGCACGACATTGGGATGGATCACTTCCCACTTAAAAAAGAATGAGCATCAAACAACAAACAAAAATAATAGAAGCTCTTAAAACAAAACAAAATCTTCAAAACAAGGGAAAGGGCAGGTTATTTTAAAAGCCTCTGGACTGACAGACCTCTAGTAGGAGACAGCAATCCAGGTGACGTAAAGGACCAAAGGAAAACAGTGGAGCATGTCTCTCTTCCCATCTTCTGAAATTCAGACTGGCTGTAGCAGAGTTTGCACTTAAGATCTACATTTTAAAATAAATGGAAAAACCTGCCTAGGAAGAGCTAAACTGAATGTGAGTTTTGATATTTTAAAATAAAGCCCACATTTGCATGGTCAAGAGACATTCTGCTCCTGCTGCACACAAACACACAAAACCTGCAAGTAGACATGCCCCAGGAGAGTACACAAGTCCTCAAACCCAGCTTCGCCATTCTGTGTGGCTCTGCAAGTTATTCAGGGTTAAAAGAGCCTGTTATTTTTCAAGAGGAGTCAGAAACACATGTTTTAATGGGAAATTGCCTGTTTAAATGTTTGCAATTAAATAAAATTTTAAAATCTGTTCAGCCCCCCCAAATCTTTAGATTGGATCCAGCATTCTGTTCTAATTTTATCACTGCTGGAGTATTAAAAAAGATGAAAATTGGAAAATATAATAGAAATGTAAGATAAACTATGAATCTGGAGTGGCAATATGTAATAAAAAGAGAAATTTCAGAAAGAATCTATAGGTTACAATTATATAAAAGGCTATGCATTTGCTATGCAGTCTATATACTATGCTGGGCTTAAATGTAAGTCACTGTTCTAAGTACTGTATATATTTTCCCTTATTTAATCATCATAAAAACCCTATGACTTAAGTACTATGATGTACCCATTTTACAAATAAGAAAACTATTCTAAAGAAATGTTAAGTCACCTGCCTAAATTCTTATATCATAAAAGAAATGGATATGGGATTTGAACTTAATCTGTATCTACAATGTGTACTTCTACCTTCTCCACTAAGAAATAATAGGGAAAAATACTACATGGACAATATTTCACAGAGCCAAAGAAAGACTTGAACTTTAATATCAAATGATCTATCAGTTATTAAATAAGATGACTTTAAAAAGAGATGAATCTAGACATGCCCTTGTGAAATGTCAGAACACCAAAGACAAAAGATTTTGAGTTTTCGGAAAGCAAAAGTAAAGTAGTAATCATTGGGTTAGTATCACACTGTCATTAAAATATACAAGAAAATAGAAACCAGTGCATGCTGGAAGACCATGAAGCAATGTCTTCAAAGTTGAAAAATAAAAAGATTGTGAATATAAAATTTTAGTTTATATCATCTACCAACTATCCAAATTCTTTCATCTACTCATTCTGAAAAAGCACAGAAAAAACAAAAAACTTCTTGAGGATGTACTCCAGCAAAACAAGTTAGAGTACAAAGAAAAATATAAATAAATCCAAAAAAGAGAAAGAATCAGGAGGCTGAGACAGGAGGATTACTTGAGCCTAGGAGTTTGAGGCCAGCCTGGGCAGCATAGTGAAACCTCATGTATAAAAAATAAAAATAAAATACATAAATAAAAAGTTATTAAAAAGCCAAAAATGTGGTCTCCATGAAAAAAGGGAACTATTTTAGTATGAAAACAATTTCCAGAATATCAGTCTATAAAACAGAATTGAAAATCAATTGATCTGAATTAGAGTAGGAAGTCAAAGTCTTCATATAAATAGTATTTTCAAACAAAAAATTAATTTCATTTATAATATTGCATGAAGAAAAAACTGGAAGATCTCCATGAGATGTTGAAGAAGGTACAAATATATTTTGTTGACTAAAAAGAAAAAGAGGAATTTAGAAATGCCAGGGGGAAAGAAGTTGTTCAATAAAATCATAATCAAAATACGAAGTGTATGAACATGTGGAGGAATAATGAGCAATTGGTGACCAGTAAGAAAATGCTTACACTTGAATTTAATGCTTGCAACACATTATTTTTCAAGCAACAAAGATAAAAGATGGAATTAAATTTCTTTTGTATAGGTCCAGCAGCTGCTTTGTTCTATGAAGAGTAATATTTATATAATAACTTTGGCTTAAGAAATAGAAAGATTTAAATATACTATTTAGCATCATAAATAAATGATTTAGAAAAAACTAGGTAACTAATGAATTGTGAAGATGGTTTCAGTGTATTGAAAGAGTAGATATGCTTTAAAATGGAAAAAGTAAGACACAGAGTGGAAATAATATTATTTAGAATGTTGCTGGTGGCCACCAGAGGAACTAAATACACTAAAATGACAGAGTGAGGATGGGGACTGTAGCAGGAACTTTGGAGGTGTAGGAATTGAAGCTTTACTTTCCACTTATACCCTGCGGATTCTCATTGTTTTATGGTATACATGCTTTATTTTTATGTAAAAAAATAATTTCTTATTAAAAAATAAATTGGCCACTCAGAGACTTCTAAATGAGATATATAGTTTACACATTTCCGGAGAGATAAAGTAAACAAGGTATTTTCAGGATTGACTTTCCCTGCTATGTATTAATATCCTCAAAACCATGAAATGGTGTCAGAAAATACAGTAAGTAGTTAAATCAATAGGATTAAAGATCACTATACAATATGGACCCAATTTTGTCCCAAATATTTAGAAAACATATGTAACATTAGTTGTGCCTCTTTTTGACCACGTGTCACTATTGTACCAGGGTGATGTAACTCAAATACAAAGGAAATTGTGCAAGCTTTGATTCTTCCCATGATTTTTTAAGACCTTTTTTTATGCTCCTGATGATATACAGCCTATCTCTCTCATGCCAGGAGCTTCTGTGAGAAGGAGCTATTTGCAATGTCTTGCACATCCCATGTGCCCAGTCTCCTTGTCTCTGCTTTCCTTTTGCCTGAAATTTCAACTTCTCTTGCTTCTCCCAGCATTTCAACCTCAAGAACTCATAGCCATCCTTCAAAATAATTTTTTCTTTAGGAAGCATTTTAGGACCCTTTCCCCAAAAGGGGATTGACCATTTCCTTTTTTGGCTTTCCAAATTACTCCCTACATAAATCTACCATGCACCTGCTATGGACCAAATGTTTGGGTGCCCTGCAAAGACCTATGTTAAAATCCTAGCCCCGATGTGATGGTATTAGAATGTGGGGCCTCTAGAAGGTAATTGGATCATAAAGGTAGAGCCCTCATTAATGGATTTAGTCTTTATTATAGGTACCCAAGAGACATAGGTAACTTTCTTTCCACCATGTGAGCACACAAGAAGAAGATGGCAGTCCTTATCCCCGAAGAGGGCCTTCACCAGAATTGGATCATGCTGGCACCATGATTTTGGACTTTCAGCCTCTTGGACTGGGAAAAATAATTTTCTGTTGTTTATAAGCCACACAGTCTATGATATCTTTGTTTTAGCAGGCCAGACCAGTACAGTATCTATAAAATTCTGTTGTACTTTCTTGGTATATGCCTATTTTCTTCCCCCAAAAAGCTATAAAGTATTTGAGGTCAAGAACCATGTTTTATTAATTTTCACATTCTTAGTATAGTACCATGTTTTTGTCACTCAATTTTTAAAAAGGAATAAATGAACCAATAAAACAAACTATATTATACAAAGGTTAAAATATATCTTTAAGCATGAAATAGTTAAAATGTATAAAAACTATTCATAGGGCAGGACACAAAATTGTTATGTATAGCATGCCTATAACTTTGTAAAACATGTATTTAGAACAAAGCCTACAAGAAAATATATACAAATTGCTAAGATTTGTTCATTAGGATGTTAAAATTAGAAGTGACTCATTCTTCTTTTTCTCTCCTTTCCAAATGTTGTGTCAAATGTTCAAATTTATTTTATAATCATATATGTATATATTTATTTTTGAATATATATGCACACATATATTTATGTATATGAGATATAAATATATTTAAAAGAGATAGCTTTTATTTTAGGAGACAGATTTTTACATATGATTCTCAATGGTATATCTCTGTTTTTGTTTCTTTCTTTCTTTCACAGTCACTTGGGTATATGATCCTAAGAAATGCTTTCTCATAAAGAAAACATGAGAAATGGTCAAGGACTCTAGTACAACTACACTAAGTGAATTATACCAATTTCCAGAATCAGATTATTGATAACTCTTCTCTCTGTATTCTGTTCTACCCCCTACCCCTCCAAGGCACTACCCAAAGCTAATTGTGTGTATTTGTCTTTTTTAATTTTAACTTTCTTTCCATGAGGTTTCCCTAAGATTTTTTTCAGAGAAGTTCCTTATTCCACAATAATGCACCCTCACAGCTCATATGTGGTTCACCTATAGAGCAAAAAGTCTGGAACATATTTGAAAGTCATGGTCAAAATGAGATCTGAAGCTGTATGTTCATATTAACTGGGTATTCACTCTATCAGAAAAAAAAACCACAAAAGCCCATGGACAAAATTCCTTTTGTATCTATGAAGGCAGAGTGTTGACTGGGAAACTGAATAGTTCTGAATAGTGCTGCACAATCCCCAGTCTACATGCAATTGAAAGGCCAGAGCACATAAGACATCTCTACATCTTGGATGCCTTGCACATGGGAATCACACAATGAATCCATGTTGAGTAGTACAAGTAATCAGCGCAGAGCCATAGCATAGCTTTGTGTGATACAGCAGAGAGACAGCCACTAACATCAATATATGATCAGTTATTAGAAAAAGAAAATTATTTTTCTCTGTTTTGGTATTAAGTTTCTGTGGAAAGGGAATGGAAGGTTTCGAGAAGCTAATTGGAACCTAATTTATGCTCAGGATTTTGATTTTTATAAGTATTTCTTATTTACATATTAGATTAGTGATTAAAAGCAAAAACATTGGTGCCAAAATCCCTAAATTTGAGTCCTGGCTCTACAACTGTATACCTGTGTGACTTTAGACAAGCTACAAGATCTCTCTCTTTCTATTTCTTCAGTTTCATCACTTGTAATCTGTGAGTGATATTAATAGATTCCTACTTCATAGAGTGGTTGTGAGTATTGATATACAAAAGCCTTAGCCCAGAGACCGCAACATAAATGTGATTTTTAAAAATCGTCATTATTAACTGTTATCCCTTTGAGGTGATTATTACTCTCACCATTTATATCTGAGAAAATCTGAAACTAAATACATAAACTTGTCACGTATTACATAGTAAAACAAAGATCCAAGCTCAAACCGCAGAGCTTTTGCTCATATATCACAAATGATGCTTTCAAAGAACACTCTTTCTGAAAGAAAAGGAAAAAAACCTTGGTAACCTAACAGAATAAGCTTTTCCATACAGCTGAATTTTCTGGATAGCTGAATTTTGACCCCTGTAAGTGCAGCATTCTTTTGGTTTCAACTATCTGTTAGTCATTAACATGTACTTTACATAATTTATTTTGCTCTTTGTGATTCAGGCTTGTTGTTATTTCTTTCGATTGTTGTACACAACCATCATGGTTCATGTTATCATGCCCCGAAGAGCTAGTGAATTCTATAGAGATGTTTACTCGTTCACTCTTTAGTTCTAGCGTGCGTTCATTCAAGTTCTTGTGTCTGTACTTCTTTAGTTTTATAGTCTTTTCCTCTGTTCTGTGTGACAGCCTTCAAGAATCTGTCAGGAGTGTGTCTGCCAATAGCAGCCACTTTCTCCTGATAACTTTTACTCTAATCGTTCTGGGGAGTTGACAGAAATACATCAATATAGACAGACTAATTATAATAATGTACGTCATCAAAATAAGCAGAATCTGAGCAAAGGCCTGGAGGGCAAAATATGAGTAAAATCCATATGCTTTATGTGTAAATGTTATAACATCTATTTTGGTTCCCCAGAGATCACTTGTTCACTAACTTGTACTACTCTTGTGTGTTAGTGTATGCATTAGTATATATTTAAGCCATTCAACTATACAACAAACTTGACTTGCAATATTTAAATCCCAAGATTCAGATTTATATAAAATAATTATTTTAAAGCAAAAGGACTATTACGAATTACAGCATTGTGTCTGAGCTGTCTGCACTGTGGTGTTCTGCAAAGTCAAGTACTAACAAGATATTGAATAAGAAGTTTTGTTATTTAGGTATATTTTCAAATTTACTTGTATTTTTTCCATCTGCAATAGGCTTACTAAGAAGCTGAAACAAATGTTTCAGACAATCACTTATCTGAGAATAATGTCTTCAAAGGTGCTCATCCCAATACATAAAATGTAACACACACAATAAAATGTTATGATTTTTTTGAACAATCCAATCTAATCCTTAATTAGAGGAGAAAATGGTGAATGAATTCCTCTAAACTCTATTCCTAAATATTTTAATGCTAATCATCAACTTACTTAGTGATTGGCTAGATTCTAAAATCTATAAAGTTGTAGAGTATTTGGAACCGTAAAATTTCTCCTCTTTTAATTTCATTGAAAATACTTTGTGGGATCTTATTTTTAAATATATTCCAGACAGGCAGAAGAAAAAGCAATGTGACATCTTAGAATATTATTAATCATAGTAATCAATATGTATTTATGTTTAATGATCTCCCTATATTTATTTTCAGCCTTGACAATTTTATTTTGGAGTAATTTTCCTCAAACTGTGTTTCATGATGTCATGATTCTGTTCTAAACATTTATGAAGCTTAAATTGTTCACATTTTCATACAAGTTTTCTCTCAATAATCATAGGTAAGCTTTTTCATGAATCACGTTTTGCCTATATAACATTTTAACTTCCTCATTCTAATATCTTAATTTGTATGCAAAATTTTTACTATAATATTGCCAATTTGCTTACTATTCAGTTAATATTATGTATTTTTCTTTAATTCTTGCCGTTGCACCTTAATTATTCCTCCACTATAATATCTTCTTTTTTTTACTCTGCTAACTTAAATTTTCCCCTTTTTTACATCTTCTAGAAGTCTTCCTGGTTTAACTGCATGTGATTTTTGTATGTTTTTTAATATGGCTATGGATTATTTATAGCATTTGTGCTGTTGAATATGTTTTCCCTCTAACTTTTCTTTTGCTTTTTTCGTAAGTATGTGCTCCATTTTTCAAAAGAGAGAAAAAAAATGTCAAACCATCTTTTTTTCTTTTATATTTGTCTTCTTACTCCAAGACACATTCTCTAAATTTTACATTCTTAGTATATGTTATTGCTCAAGTAATCATAGTGGAGCTTGGGATAAAATAAAGATAGTAAAATTTCATTGTAAATGTTTTAAACTTTCTCATTTGACGGTTTCTCGGGTATTTGACTACAATTTATGAACGTTAGATTTGGAACATGTGTTAGAGGTCATCAAGTCTTATCTTCTTATTTCACAAATAAGTACACCTAGGCCTAGAGAAATTAAGAAACTTACCTGGAGTCACCTAGTTAATAACACTCTGAGGACTAAAATCTGATCATATGACTTTCAGTACACAGCACATGGCTTTGGGCTCTATAATAGGTTGTCATCCCTATATTAAAGTGTGATATCCTCCAAGTCCTTTGGTAGTACTATTTTAGAAATACATATGTCATACCTGAGACTTGAGTTAACTAAAGGACAGTGGCCCTAATTCACAGATATGCTAGAACAAAGAGATGTTAAGTGGTTGACCAAGATAGCAAAACAAATCTGCAAATGACTCAAAATAGAACAAGGCTCTACTGTGTCTACTTCTCAATGTTATCCAGGAAACTACTCTGCTTTTGTGAGAACAAATTCTATCTTCCCCAGAGGCTAAATAACTCCCTAATGGTAAGTTAGTTACTTAGGAGGCACATTAACTCTTCCAGGCCGCTGGGATGTCATTACTTTGAAATAATTTGTTTCTAGGCCATTGGCTGCAATGATAGAACACTATTCTCAATGACACCCTAGTGGCCAAAAGAGCTAATGCACCTTCCGTGATGCTAAACTTACTGTAAAGCTTAGAGATGCTCCTATCACCCCTTTTACCTCATAGAACATTTAAACATTTTTAAAGGTTTCCTGGCCCAGAATAGCACCATATTAAATTGTCTTTGAATTTATTTTGGCTTCAGAGATTTCATCTCTGCCTTCAGGGATTCTCCCTCCATCCCTTGGTCATTGTCGTAGTATCTAATTCATCAGAGCCCCAGAGTCCTCATACTGCCTTCAGGTATGCCCTTTGCTGTGCCTTCAAGACTTGTTCTTTCTTGTTAGAAGTTTGCTTTTTTTGGCCCCAAAGCCCTCCTTCTTCCATGATAAAATATATAAATATTCAGACCCAGGCTCATAGGGATTTATACTAGCCAGCTTTTATTAAGGGGCAAAATAACTCATATTATGCCATTAATAGGTAATAGTGAATGTATGTGTTACTTCCATGGCATGCTTTAACAATAAGCATTTTATTTTGTTAGACTAAGGAATACATTGTCATAAGACATTGAGAAGTACAAAAAATTATACAGTGAGATATAAGTCTCCATCTCTGATCTGATCCTGAATGTCCAGTTCCCCTACCCTGGGGCAACCTCTCTTACCAATTATCTGTATTTTTCCAGGGATACTCTTCAAATATATTTACATATTGATGCAGATATGTGTTTATATATATTTATATAGAGATAGATATTATATTTTTATACAAATGTTAGCTTATTAGATACATTGTTCTACACCTTGCTTTTTCTTATAGAAAAATAAATTGAGAATGATTTTATTTCAATGCATACAAAACAGCAATATTGTTTTTGACAAATGTATCATTTTCCATTGTATGAATGTACCATGACTTATATAACCAGCCCCTACTGAAGGTCATTTAGGGTTTTTTTCCTCTAATATTTGTTATTACAAACAATGCTACAGTATTTTTTAAAAACCAGCTTTTATATGTATATGTGAGTATATTTGTATAAAAATCCCTAAAAATGGAATTGCTGAAACACAAGATATATGCATTTTAATATTGATAGATATGATTAAATAGCCAACCATAGAGTCTATAATGACTAATATTCCCTCCACATTTTTATACATGATTACATTTCATGTTGCTGATTCCATAGGTGAAAATAATTCAGAATGAGGTCAATACAGCTGATTCATGGAGCCAGGACTCACAATTATGACTATATAACCACTGAGCCAATGCTTTTTTTCTCCTCTTAGCCTAGTTATGGAAACAAATTTGGGGCAAGTGTTTCTGTGCAACCAAGAAAATGACAACTCATTTTTAGACACCCACCTCATCAGGACTGAGAACTCAGGAGTGAAGGGAAGAGGGCATTAAGTATTGGTAAGGACAGGTGTAAAAGAATAACCAAAATGGAAAGAGAACAGGAAGAGAGAGGAAATAAAGGGAGTAGCTGAAATCCACTGAGAAACTGATCTAAGACTCTAACTGCAAGAGAGAGTGGTAGGAGGCATAATATCAGTCACCCCAAGAAGGAACTCTAGTGTGACTCTACTACCAATACTGGTTCTCTTGCATCAGTCCTTTATACACTAGGGTTACTCTCACAATTACTTATTTACAGGTCTTCCTTTAGAAATGTTTGTAACAGACATTTTACACTACATATTCATCTGAAATGAGTGAGGACCAGAGCTGTTATGTTTTTTCCTTTTCATTTATATTCCTTCTCTCTTTCCTTCTTCCTTCCTTCCTTCCTCCCTCCCTCCCTTTCTCTCTCTCTCTTTCTCTTTCTTTTCTTTTTTCTTTTTTCTTTCTTTATTTCTTTCTCTTTCTTTTTCTTCTGTTTCCTTCTTTCTTTTTCTTTCCTTCTTTCTTCTTTCTTTTCTCTCTGTCACTCTTTTACACTTTTGAATTTTTTCTTTGAATCAATGGGACTATTAGTAAGTGTAAAATGCCCTAAGGACTCTCCTTTCATAAAAAAAGGATAAGCCTATCTTTTGCAATAAGAAGAGAAAGAAAATACCCAATCCAACATAAAAGTCTTTATAGCCTCATAAGCCATAGTACCACCCAAGATGTTAACAAGCTGGCATGTCTTGAGCATCAAAGATAGAGAGGAAACTGTGTTTACATGTTTGGCACAAAAACTAATGAGGAAAGTCAATTGGCCCTTTGTCTTGAGGGTCTGAAGCGCTGAGCTCTAATGTTTGGTTTCTTCGTTGGCACTTGTTCAAGTAATCACTCGTGGCCTGACAAAGCCTCACTTGTGTTTTATTAGTGGCCATGCTGAACTCTCCTGCTTGGGCTGTGTTGTCTCTCAATAGAGTGCTGCAGCAGAGGGCACATTTATTTGAAAACACTAAATCAGAGCATGATGATCTTTGCTCAACCAGACCAACCCAGAGAAGAACAAAAAATGTTTAGAGTACTGTTTCTTTTGTTTGGAGAGGGAGGACACTGAGAACAGGGGGAAGGTAGACCTAGTGCCTGTGCCTGAGTAATGCAGAAATGGCAGCAACAAAACCTAGTTTATAAAAGCAATCTTTTTCCCTTCTAATCACAGATGCTACATTAACATCTGAACCTGCCATAATGCATCACATGGCACAAGCCAGGAGGGCCTGGACTCAGCCTGCAGTGGAAGGAAATGTCAAGGTGACCCCAGAGATCTTTTCTTTCTGGATTGCTAAGGTGTCATGAGAGAATAATCATGTTACTCTGAGAAGAAGCTGACTTTGTCTTTGCAAATATAATTTGGTAGAAAGGACAAGTTTCCAAAGTAGGTCAAAACATAGAGTTTATAACTTTTCCCATTAGGTTGCTTTCCCCCGCTCCTTCCTGCCTTTCTCTCTCCCTCCCATCCTCTCTCTTATTAATTTTTATTTTCATTTTTTTTGCTTCCATTTAGAAATAGGAATGGTTTGGCCCAACCTGGATTTTTTTTTAATCTGCACAACTGAACAAGTATCCAAACATTTGGCTGCTAATTTCAAAGTTCTGAACCAGAAACGAGGACTCCAAAATCTGGTTGCAAACAACATTTTTAAGTGACAGTTTTGGCAGTCTTACCTACAGATCCAGTAAAAATAAAACCTAGAACAGTTTGTTCTTAAACTATTTCTAGTACCAGTTCTGTGAAGAAAGTACTGAACTACACATAATTAAATTTATTTTTTTAAGTGACTGAAATTTTACATGTTCAAAATGAGAATTTGGGATAGGTTAAGATATATCCTTGCCTTTGCCAAATCCTTGAAGTTCTCTCTGGCTGTGTGCCTTGCATCAGATCTTTTTATGAAGGGTGTAAGTGTACATTCCATGTATTCACTGCCACTGAATAAGTCTGAGTGATGCCTACGCTGAGAAATGAGAAAATGCTAAGTGAGACTTATTACTCAGGAAATCACATGATAAAAAAGTTAGAAGTTGAGAATATACAGAATTTATTTAACTAACATGCCCAATTTATTTGACTAACATGTCCAATACGCAGTCTTTTCTTTGCCAATTACTACTTAAATGCTTAGTTTTTAAAATAAAGAGGATGCCGGTCAGAGTAATGCTTTAGTTTTCTAATTCTGTAGCACATTTTATATAAGCCTCTCAAACTCGCATTGTTCTTGCAGAAAGGAAAGCTTTCATTTTAAGTGTGGGTAAAGTAATTCCAAATTCCAATTCTTGTTGCTAATAATATTTACTTTTGTGAAATGACCACAGTAGTCCAGAAGCAAGAAAGATGTGTTGGTGGTGTAGAATAAGTAAATGTGTGGAAGCTTTCTAGAAAGAGCAATTTTATAAAGGAAAAAGAAAAAGAGGTAAGTGGCTTTTTTCTCTCTGCTAAAGGCTCCTGGCCTACGAAACCCTCCTAAGGTGATGAGGAATGAAGTCCGATGATACAAGTCCACAGCTCTACCTGGTCTAGGAAAGCAATATGTTTAAATAGAATTTGCTTTTTTTAATAGGTAGTTCTATTCTCGGCCTTGAGATCCAGGGAGATGGAGTGGGAAGAGATAAGCCTCATCTGCCCCCTGCCACCCAGCTCTCTCCCATCTGCCCATGCCCTCCCACCCTGCACATGCACCCAATGTTGTTTCTTCCCACGGACTCCTGCTGCAGAATGTCAGACATCTCAGCCCACATTCAGAGCTCAGGTTGCTATGAATGGAACAAGGCAATGGGGGATAGGGGTGGGAAAGAGGAACTATGTGGTCATCAGCTATTCCTCCACGGAGGAGCTGTCCACAGTCTGGGATCAGGATGGATGTGCTTCTGCTGCAGAGAAGCCGCTTCCCTTCAACTGCACCACGTCCCTGCAAAGGGAAGACAAGACAGCTGCCTCACACAGAGCAGTGAGGCCTGAAGGGCATCCTGACCCCCCTCTCCCTTCCCACCTTCTGGGGATGATTCACTCAGAATCTATCAAAGTGAAAGTTAAAAGCTAACCACCATTATGGTCTCTTAAGAAAAGATTTTTTTCCCCATTGTTAAATGTATACTCTGCCCATAAACCATCTGCAGTTTTAATTCACAGAAGACATTTTTTCAAATGATATGACCTAATATGTTTATTTGTCACCTAGAATGGGATAAATGTATCCATGCATATATATACTAATATCTCCTAAATATATCATATATATTTACTGTATTTTATAAGTCATATATATAACATATAGTCATATATAACATATATATTTATATATTGTAATATATATTTTTATATAACCTATTATAACCAGTTCTCTGTGTAAACATGCTGGGCTTCAGAATTAGCTTAGTCACTAAGCAAACCTTGCATATTAAATACTTTTAAGTAATGGGTGAAGGTGCTTGCCTCACTAAATGTGGAAAACGAATCAAGGCCGAGTAAATAGAATAATAACAAAAGTATAACAATCAATGTGAATTTCACAGTGCTGATCATATCTCATAGAATAAAGACAATGATTTTGTGCTTTAGAGTTTCTCTGTTGGCATAACCACTGTATTATCAGCCTAAGGATTTCCCAGGGATGAGAAAATTTAAGACTGATATATTAGAATAGTTAGATAAGAGCAACACATTTAAACAATGAGCCAGGTGCTAATGTATTCACCTATGCAGAAAACTGGGGAGGCAGAGTCATGGATAGGCAATGGAGGAGGTGAAGAGAGAGAATCTTGGGTAGTTTCCTTCTAGAGATGAAACATTTCAAAAAATTGTTCAGGTTATAAAATTAAAGCTGTTTAGAACAAAGCATCAAATTTGAGTAGCATTATGAAAATTGACCTCGAATGATAGAGAAAACATTTTTTTATCTCGAGAACACATTTTCACAGTGACATAATGAATTATCTTATTTAAATGATTTTTGGTATTGGATGTTTATCATAGTCGTAACAGAATGAAACCAGAAACCACTGTTATATGCTATCAACAAACATTAGATTGTGAACATCAAAGAAATCCAGAAACTTAATAATACAGCTTCAGTCTATTTTCTTTGAGGACCATTGCTGTCTTGCCTCTCCATCACAAGACACCAAAGGTAAACAATGACTCAGAATACTAAGTGCTGTTTAAATAGAGACTGCTGATATTGATAGCATCATTTTTTTTGCAAATGAGATTTGTACATTAATTTGTAAAATATTATTTCATAAGCATTCAGTGATAGCCAATGAATTACATTCAACACTTGTCAGAATACTAACCAATGATATCTATCGTTTAGTTTGCAAAAATTGCTTAAAAATAGAACCGTCATTGTTCTAGCTATGAAGAACTAGAATAGCACAATTAAATAATTGGGCCACTTAGTCTATTGATACTGGTATTCTGTAAAAGACTATTGGCAATTTCATACTAAAAAACATTCTATGTAAAAAAATTAACAAAGACCAACTTTTCGTATCAACCTTTCAGTTGCTGTAAAATAGTTGCAAAGATATGTTACCCTTCTTGTGAAAGTTAGAAATTACAATGTGTTCCCAATAACTAAATTAGACATATTTATGAACTCTGAGCTTTCTCAAAAGAAGTTCAGAAACCATTACCAGTGTTTTTCATTAAAATTTAAAGTACATAAACAACAAATAATGACATATTTTACTTTTTAAAATAGAAAAATAATAAAAAGTATTTATCATTTCCTTTTGATGAATTCTGCCTAAAGCCATCAATATTATTTTATTGTGATACTCAAAGTATAGCATTAAATTTCTCTCCACTGAATCTGTTCTGTCATACTGCTTCCAACTATATTTCAAACCACCACATTTCTCAAGTTAAAATTTGTATTATTATATTTTTAGAAGATGAGACTATTTCATAATTATACTCTTACCACTTACAGATTAATTTTTAACTTAAGGAATGTACTCTACTAGGTGTCATCATTTCTTTATATATGTTATTTTTCTCTATCAGAGCTGTTTGATTGCTAGACTGAACACAGAACATTTGCTTGGCAAATGGTTTAGTACTCTGGCTACTTTGGTATTATAAATACAAACAAATACAGTCATTCCATCCATCTAAAAAAAATGAAAGCATGAATATTTCTAAAACTACACAGAGAAATTATCCACAACCCTGTTTATACCTTTTAGAAAGTAAAAATATGTCTTTAAAGTTATTAAGTCCTTCCCTTAATTTAAAAACTAATGTTTTAATATAGATCTTGATTACCTGACTCTATTCTCTGTACATGGCACAAGTTTTTGACCTTCTGAATTATTCATAAACCTCAGATGAAGTCCTATGTTTTAAGTATGTCTTTGAAGTCTTCGACTAGATTCAATGTTTACAAGGATTCTCTCTGCATGAATTGGGTCATGTTGCTACCATAAAATGTCCTCAAACTAAAGCACAATAAAATTCTATATCAACACATATATGATTCATCCCAGCTCTTTAGGATCAAAGAATAAGTGAATTCAGCATTTTGGGAACTGGTAAATACAGTAATAATTTAACTTAATTTTTCTGGGTTGAATTTTCACAAGTATTTAACATAATGTTTCTTTGGAAACTGTTAAGGCCCTCACTAAAAATCCAAGAGGTCATTTGGTTATTTCAACTATGTAAATAGAAGATAGATTTTCCTGTCTCTAATTTTCAACATTTCTACTGAGTGGCGAGATAATGCAAATGGACCAAAGCGCCAAGCCAGGCTTCTGCAGAGAAAATCTGAGTCCTGCAAGTTCGATTAAGCTAGCTAATTTTCAGTCAAACAAGCTAATTTCTAGACAGATTCTTCTGATGTTTTCCCTCTGTTTGTAATTTGCATCATTAAATAGCTCGGTGTTTCAAAGCAGCCACAGCACTAAGGTCATGGGGCTTTGTGTTAAATAGCAACCACCTCGACTTTTTTTAAGGAAGGAACAGAGAGCAGCTGATCCTCCTGTAGCATGATTTTCTTTTTTTCTTAGTAGGAAGAGGCTGAAGTGTCTTGTGGATCACAGAAATTTGCTTTGGTTCGGAGAACAGCTTTCCTCGGTGCCTTTGTGCTCCAGAAAGCCGCCCAGGATCACAGGTGGCCTTGATTATCAAGATTTTTTTAATGGTGTCCCCTCCCTCTCCTAGAACAGCAGGACATCCTCCTGACATGAATATCTCATTTTAAGTGGTACAAAATCCAAAAATTTTAAAGAGATATCCAAAACCTAAATTTAAAAAAAAGCTAACATTGAAATTCAAATGATAAAATTGGTTCATAAACATTTCTGGTGTTACAAAAGGGTTATACAGGCAGCTATGTAGAGTTACGGCCTCTCATAACCAATTTTTTTCTAGAAGGTTTTCAATGGGCTGCTTCTAATATTGCATGCTTAATACAGAGAGAGCAGAAAAACACCTCTTTACTTTTACCTATACTTCTCCAGAATAAAATAATTTCTCTTTGTCTCTCTGGTCACAGAAATAAGTACTTTGGTTCATTGGCCCCCTGGAGCACTGATACTACCCTACAAGCTGACGTTGGTGCAAGTATTAAAAAATCTTCAATCATATAACTCCAAGCCATTCATATTAATGTGCCTGCGTCAAATTACCCTTTCTATTCTTCAGGAAGAAGAAAGACCATAAAATGTTCTCCGAATCCATAAGGACAACACCATTGGCACAGATAGGAATTTTGCTCTGAAGTGACAGCACTCCTCTTCTGAAACATGACCTAATGACTATAAAGGGTTTCTTTGGAAACACCATATTTTGTCATTAAACTGTCTTTACCACATCACATGTTCCCAAACCATTCTATACCAATGTTCCCTGAGAGTTAAAGACGGCTCTGAAGAAAAACTGTCATCTTTAATAAAGAAATGCAATAGACGTTTGTCATGGGGAAAGGCCCAATTTAATGTGTGGTATCTCTGAGTTTCTATTTTGTCTGGAGTGTTTTCAGCACATTCTCTCCACATTCCCAAAAGTTAGAACGTGTATTTTAAGAAATGCCACCATTTTTTATATTTACTAAGAACGACATACTCAGAGACTTATTTCTGTGGAAATGTAGACCACGGAATTTAGAAACACACAATGTGAAAGAATTCAACATGCTTTAGGATACCACTAAGCTGTAGCCAAGCAATAATGGGATCTTAATGTGTGCAGTACACACATGAAATTGTCTATGTCTTTTCTTTGAAATCAGTTCTTATTGTAGCAAGGTAAACTTGGGGATTATACACATTCCAATATGGGAAAAGGGCCTTTTTTAAAAACTCGAGTTTACTAATACCAGTCCTCTTTCAAGAAGGAATACTGCTCTCTCTTCTCGAGTCTCTCAGCAATTGGTTTCTGGCTTGAATATAAGGCCTGCTCTTCTGCATCCTACTCTCTCTCTCTCTCAACAGAGTGTGAAGAGCTGTGGGCAGAGACTGATTCATAGATAGCATTTTGCACAGTATTTGGCCCATTTGTTGAACCAATAGTTCATGGAATTAAAATACATTTTGTTTTTCTTTGCAGAACTGTCATGGCATCACGTTACAATGTTTCAGCTATTTTGAAAAGCCTTGATTTGTTGGGGGTGGGGGAGAGGCAGAAAACTGTTATAGTTCTCTCCAACGAAGACAAAATGCCAATAAGACCCATTAGGATAGTGAGTTTGAAGAAATGACAGAAACCAAATATTCTTCTGTGGGCTGTGTATACAAACACTCGGGTGCAAAGAGCCCCATGCTATTTAAATAGATGAATTCTCACATACATTTGCTATTCATCCTACTCTGAGGATGTTAGAAAAATGGAAGCAGATTTAGTTATTCATCTTGACTTGCCTAGTTAGCTCCCACGGAAGAATATAAAAATACTTCAATAAAATAAGAGATACAAGAAAGGTTCTTTTGATGCATTCTGTATGCAAACATGACATATTTAATTAGTATTATATTCCATCTTTAAAAAGACACCCAGGATTTGAGATATGAAATTACCTCTTAATAACGGACAGCTGCTAAACTTCTCAAGCAACCATAACTACTACTAGTTAGTGCAGACCAGAAGTGACTCTCTCTCAGAACGGAGCAAAATGCGTATACATGTAGGTCACAGAATAACAAAAGTAGAACTAGAAACTTACCGTTTTTATACTTCTCCATGGAACAAGAGAGGTGTACCTATGATGTAAGTTCATGTGACTAAAAGCAACACAAACAAGCAAAAAAGCTGCACTAAATAGATCACGAAATTACTTGTGGTAGGTAACAGACGTGTTACTAAGGACGTTTTGTTTATCCATTGCAGTTAGGTTGAAGAGAATCATCAGGCTTATAATTTTGCTTAAGAAAACTAGTTCATCTTCAAAAAGCAATTCTTTTTGGCCCCCACTCTATCAGGCTGCACAGAATTTTCAAAGCAGCACCATGTTGTAAAAAATGCCCTTTTAATCAGATTACCCTTGGCGAACGTCCCAAACTCAGGCTGAAGTGCAGTGCTTGTGGTTTCTCAACAGCTTACACTAAGCCTGCACCATGGAAATAATCTACTTTTAAAACCCAGGAAACAAATCGACTGCACTAAGGACATAAGTCGCTGTCATTAGGGAGTGATTAGGCTAAACATTTTTATACACTCTACTAGCCCACTTTCAAATTATATATCTCTGGCAGATAGGAAGAAAGGTACTTCAGGTGAGTGTTCGGAACAGCCATGCGGAAAAGTTAATAAATCCAAATGAACAGAACAGTAAGAGGAAGAATTAAAAGAGCTCTTGTTTTATTTTTAACTTGCTAGTACCTGAATCAGGATTTCAGGAGTCAAAAATGGAGAGTTTGGTCATATAATACACATACCCCAAATATTTTTCTTTTCAGCATATTTTTCTTTTTAGCATAACTTTTTTTAAGGTTTACTACATCACACGTCCCTATTACTTATTTTAGGCTAACATGCTTCCTGTGTCGCATACTTTAAGTAGGAAATTCCATGGAGATTAAGGAAAAGAAAATATCATTTTTATAATTGATCATTATAGGCCATCTCATTCATCTTTCTTTTAACAGTTAGTTTTGGGGATTTAGTGGCTCATCTTTGCGTTACATTGTGGAATATAGTAGGAAGTTACAGCATGATTCCAAATGTAGCCGCCTCCTCTTGTCCCACATCCACCCGCCCCCGGAACTCCTCCCCTCACATACCCTGATAGAGTGCCCTGGTAATAGAATGCTTACAATCCCAGACTATATATTTATTTTACTTTTTAAAATGTGTATATGCACTAATGAAGCTGGGCATTCAGTTGCTTGTTTTATAACTATTTCTGATTTTTTTCTTATTTCTTTTGCTTTTGTTTTGTCTTTGAGAAATATAAGTGAAAAGTATCAACATGCTTTTTACATGTAGAAAACATTGACTTCTTTAATGAAAGAAGCTAAATATATGCTCTCACCCAGTGGATATGGGAAGTTTATTTTTTCCCCATGGGCTGAAAAAAGATTGGATTTAAGAATGGGCTATTCCACCGGCCCAAAGCTCTGGCTTGAGCAATCTTTGATTCCTACTTTGGACAATCTGCTGATAGTTTCATTTCTAATTTATGAACCATTTCATTAATCCTCAATCTGTCAGCTCTTTTTTGACAACAATAGAGGCTGACAAAGATTAATATTTATTAAATATGCTTTACAATTTTTTGAAATAGTTCATTTTAGTCCCCATTTCACCTAATTCTAAACAAACTGTACCCTTTCTAATTTCCTGAGCAATCAAATAGAGAAGACAGCAAAACAATTCTTTAAATACCAAATTGTATAATAATAGATCTAAACACAACATTCAGAAAAAAAATCAAAATACAGCTATCCTTGGGCAGAACTGCTAACATTCATATTAAAAGCATCTCCTATCCCAAGTATTTTCAGCATACATTTTTTGTGTGCTCTTCTTCCTCATCCTCTCTGCACCCCCCCTCCACTTTTCCAATCTCATAAATAATTCATGAACTGATAAATATGCAATTTCAAAAAGTGCAGACAAGGCAGCACTGCATTAAAAAAAAAAGAAAAGAAAAGAGCTTGTGCTTTTTACACACAAGTCCTATGCTGCACTTTACGGATGACAAATTTTCTAGTATTCAAACCCTGTGTTGTGTATATGATAGGAGTGTGACTGCATTTCTGCTCATATACCTTGCTAGACATGTTATGAATTGTTTGAAGAAGACTGTAATACATAAAATAATATACATTAAAGGAAATGAAGTTAGCAATGTTTTAAAGCTAGGCACTTTATCGTTGGAATTTTTGACTAAATAGTTTAAATGTTCACTCTATCGAGTTAGAAGATTAGAGATGTGCAAGTTTTGCATATAGGATAATGCTCTAGTGACACCACCACAAAGGTCTCAAACTCCTAAGGTTTTTCCTAAGCAAGAGTCATTTATTTGACATCATAAGAACAGTCTTAAGAGGCCAATTTCACAAGATCAGCAGTAAACTGTTCTGCCTGAGCTTTCAAACAGGTAAAACCACCCATCTAAGAGCCGGTATATAGAGCAGAGCGGAGGACCTCCATTTTGTGGACTAATTGCTTGATTACCAGCCTGAAACAAAATGGAGGCGAGACCTTTTTGAAGCAGCCCAGGGCTGATATATCAGAGGGAAATGGGAAATGTTTTAAGGGGATAAAAACATTCCTTAAAGAACCATAGGCATCTAATCAGATAAATATTAAAGGTTATGTAATAAATATGGGTTATTTGGATTTATGTACTGAGAACAGAGATAATAGGAATAAAGTATGGATTGAAAGGGAGCTACTCTAGTTTAGCAACAGTTAAGTTTTAAAAAAGGAAACCTGATTTCAGTCAGAAATGTAACCTTTCAAATGAACACTTAAATTGGAAAACACCATGGGTAAGAAATAGACCACAGCATTTAATTTGGACCGGCTAGTTGGAAGCCTATATTTACTGTACTATAATTTCAAATTTAATTAAGTCACACTGCTGATGCCAGTAGCATCAACACAGTAAAGATGATTAATTGCAAGCATAAATGAAATATAAACAGCCCTAAAAGTAACATTAATGCAGAACCCTGCACACAGAAATGGTAAGATCGATTTAAGTGTAAGCGCCTACCTGCGTCTTTGAGACACATGCCAGAATTGGGATGATGGTCTTGCATTTGAATGTAATCACTGTACCAAAAATATAACCTTTTACGGGTCATTATTTTTCTTAAGACATGTGTCCAACCTCCCCTTCTCCTCTCCTCCCCATACCTCAACCCTCAACATGATTTGTTATCTTATAGAAGACTTTTCACACAATTTGCATTGTCATCTTATGGATTGGCTACCGGTACACAAACATGAGCTGACACACTGCAATGGTGGGACTGGGCTGTCACAACAAGGCAGCTGGACTGTTATATATTCACTTTGCTTCCATTGTGCTTCCATTCACAGCAGCAGTAGGACAAAGGGCCCGCCACAGCTAACCACGGATTGTCACCTTGATTTGTCCAGTCTAGCAGATATGCAGAAATGAATTATATTCTCCTGCTTATGAACACAACACAGAAGCAAATAAGCTTGCAAACAGCATCTTCCAAACCATATTATCTAAGAAATATCAAGCTTCATCCTAGATACTACATGCTGCCTTGCTCAGTAGGTGAGGAAAAGCAGAAAACCGGTGAAGACACAAAAAGGCTCTTCTCCAGTAATATATTCTTGACATTAGAAACTAAACTCTCTCTGATTGAGAGATATGTAATTTGCATTCTGCTTAGCTTTTATTTTTGATGAAGGCTATCACAATGCTTCAAAATGTAAACATATCACATTTTTTAAAAGAATATGCAATGTGAAACCTAGTAAATAAAGCTGTTGTTCTTTTAAGAAAAACTATACTAAACTGAAATATTTTTTCTTAAAAATGATGAAATGAATGATTTCATGCAATGTCTATTTATAAGATACTTCTCAATAAACTCAAATCTTGTCTTATATAAGTTTTACCAAATGTTAAAGCTCTAAGAGTGAAAGCACCCAAAATAGTTTGCTGCTAATGAGAAAATTCACTGGAAGACTTTTTTAAAATGCCAGTTATTTAATTTACTACTTTATTGACAAAGAGTTTGTATGCCTTTGAGATTCAGGCAGTTTTAATATCAACACATGGATAAATGAAGCAAAAAGGGTTTAGAGATTTCTTTATGAAAACATGTCATCAAAACCAGAGAAAAGAGGGAAATTGTTGTCTACCAGCTTTCTGAGTGAAGGTTAAAAAAAAATTGCTTCATGCAGCAAAGAAAAAAAAATTGTTACCTTGAAAAAAAAAGCCTCAAACCTTATAAAGATCATTTCTCTCTCTTTCTCTCTCTCTCTCTCTTTCTCTCTCACACACACACACCTTACAAATTATTTCCATTTTTATAGACAATTCTGCATTTTTGCTGATCCTTCAAAAACACATTTTTTATAAAACCATAGCTTCATATTTAAGAGTTCTTGGAGCAACAGAATTTAACCTACAGTTTGTCTTATTATTATTTGTTAATGTTACCTCCACAGTATGTGCAGAGTGCTTGTCTCTGAAGAAAAACCTAGGAAAGCATTCCATTCGTTTTTTTTTTTTTAAGTAAGATAAGGCTACTCTGAAGATGCTGCATTTAAAAACCCAAATATTCCATTATGTATCTGAGCATATCATATTTAAAATAGCCATCTTAAAAATATGTACCATTCAAAAGACCTATTAATTTTGCATTTGAAACTGCACTATTCTATTGTCTTCTGCTTAATGCACGTGGATTCTGTTCACAAAGCAACACTTGGTACCTAGTGTTTTAAATGGTTAGTAGCACAAACCAACATGATACACGTAGTTATAGACAGCATGTGTGAAAAGAACATAAAACCCTACCCCATACAGAAATGCAAATGTTACTTGATCAAAGGGCTGCACTTTCACAGTGAAGGAGTCGGTCAAAATAAAACCTTTAGGAGGATGCATAAGAAAATCTTGCATAATTTTCTTCAAATATATTTAAGAAAAATCTAAATATACCAAAATTATTATTTATTATTGTCCAAGGAAAAATTGTACAGATGTGTCTTTCCTTGGAATTCTATGCAGCCAACCGTAAGAGCTCTGTGACCATTCACCTGACTGCAGCAGAATCAGGGCTTGATGGTTACAGAGGGTGACAGAAAGGGACCATTGGAAGTGCTATTATGCAGTTTGCAGGGGAAGATTTCAGCTCATTTCAGCTTTATCTAGTTATACTAGGTAGTTTTTTTTTCATTTACTAGTTGTGCATAGCTCCCAATACTGAAATTCAACTTGTACTCAGTGACCACCATTTATAGCATTCTTTGCTTTAAGATTTAGCATTATGAGAGAGATTTTCAAGTTGCCTTGGCATTTCAATCTGCTTTATAGTTGTAAATAAAATTTGCACATTAGTGCCTTCATGCACATGGTCCTCTTTGAAAAAGATATGATTCCACTTTATCCCTTTATTTAATCATAAGTTCTGAGAACATAATACAGAGTACTAAGGTTTTCTTCAAATTCTTCGTAGAAATACATGCTCGGTTTAGGGCTTTGGTGAAAAATGTGATCTCCAGGGCTAAAATGGTTTCCTCAAAGCCTGTCTTTTGTGCATTTAAATTACAGCATGTACATTCCTCTTTAAAATTGAGCATGTTGTATGAAACATGATTCTGGAATTTGGAGTTATTTGGAATTATTTTATAATAAGTACAAGTTAGAGCTCTGCATTAAACGTAGAAGGGCATTCTATAGTCATTAAAGAGGGAAGATGGAGAATTTAAAGGTTCAAAATAAGTACATACAATCATTTTTTAAAAAATCAGTAACTATGCTCAAGAAAAAAAAATGTTTTCAAGCATTTAATGGAGGACAAAAATAAAATATTTGTGAACATAAGATTTTGTTCCAGAAAATAATCATAATTATTCACCTCCTCTCCCCAATATATTCCCTCTCCCCTCACCCAGAATGTTCTTTTGAAACAGGTTAAAAAGGGAGGGGGGCATCAAATCACTGTTCAGCATTGTCCTAAACTTTCATTACATTTAAGAGCAAGGCAAGCCACACAGTTCTGCTCCCTGATATATTGTTGAGTGGGCCTTCTAAGGTTCTATTTTCCACGTAGGGTCAAGACTGCTGACATGGGATTAATCAGCTACTCCTCCTAAACCATGAATCAGAACAATTGCTGTCAGTTTCATATGGTACAACTGCCTGGAAATAGAAGAGTTGGAAAGTGAGAGAACATATCAGGAATGTAGAAAAGAAAATGTTAGTGGACAGTTGTAACTCCAATTTGGCTACTTGTGATTTGGCGTAGTCACCAAATTAAAATGATGAAATATATGTTTAACCAAGTGCTTTCGGAATATCCATCCCCCATCTTTTTTCTCTTCTTTGAGATCTTGCACGTTTATCAATTGTGACATTTTATAAAAACTTCACACTCCTTTACTTTCTTTTGGTAGGCACCATTTGTATTCCAGTTCACATTAAAACATGTCTGTTGACCCAGGGTTAAAATCAACGAAGGCAAGGCAAAATGCGTGCAGCTTTTCTGCATAAATATTGCAGAGCCAACATTGTATTTAACCTCTCCCTCAGTGTTTGCATTACAGAATTGGAAAATACTAGGTGCAAATGTCTGCATAAAGGGAAACGGAAATCCTTCACTATTAAGGAGTGTGACAAGCTTCTTTTTATATGACAATACACTTAACATCAAAATGGCCCTGCTCCTAAATGAGATCTCTCTATTGCTAATGATGATATGAAAACGGACACACTGATCACATGTTTGGAAAAACAACTATCTTTAGCTTTATAAATGATATTCCAACAAAACCAAGAGTTATTTTTCTTGGGGATAAAGTACCACATGCAAATTAGCTTTCCTGTTTGTTAGCTTTAGAATTAGATACTTTCAGGAAAGTAAGTGTTAATACTATATGATATAATACGTGATCAGGACATATGGACAAAGGTGATTAATAATTGTTCCGTGCCAATGAAATAATAGTGTATTAGAGAATCTAAAACTAAGGGAATTTTCAAAATGAAAGTTTATTTTCATTACTAAATGTAATATTATTCAGTAGCACTATTCTGTTTAATTCTAAAATAGAATGTTTTAGAAAACAGTCCTTCCATAATTAAAAATTAAATAGCTGTTTTAATATTGATATATTTTTAAAAGTTAAAAGATTTGTTACTCAAAATGGTATGAACAAAAATTATATATATGATAATATAATAATGCACAAATAGCCATTCATAAATGGAACCATTTCCTATGTACCTGAGATCTGCTTTTACATAACTGATTGAAAGTAATAAATTTACTTTGATGTTTCATGATGCTACTATAAATGAATTCATAGTATAAGAGAAAATAGAAAAATATTGAGATTGTCCATAAATAGTGCAACGATTGTGTACATATATATAATCCATTTCACATATACATAAATTATATTTTATCTTAACCATATACACAGTATAAACATATGGGCAATTAGAGGTTTATCATTATTAAAATACACTACAGAATTGGTATGTTAAATGAAATGGAATTATTTTACAAAAATGGTATGTAATAGAAAAAATACATGTTCATTTTAGTATGCAATAATAAAGACTCATTTTATAACACAAAAATTCTATGGTCATAATTTTCTATGCAATATTTGGTGTATCTACACAAAAGTTCTCGAGAAGATTAATCACAAAAGACAGAAATGGAAGTATCTGTTATCATTTGTCACAAGAATTTATTCTTCTCCAAAAAATTTACCTTATAACTTCAAAACATTACTTGGAAACAAGTATATAGCTATCATCACCGTCTTTAAGTTTAGAACAATATTTTTAATGTTTTTGTAGATGTATTGATTTGATTAAATAGTATGGGGATTGAAGTTATAACTATATTATTGCTCCATTGAAAAATACTTTTGTTTGACAGAAAAAAGTACAGAATTATGTGAACAAAAATTGGCCATAAGTATTCATAAGAAACACTGCTTTTGGAAATAGGTGACTTATTTTTATCCAAAAGCAATTAAAGATGAATGTATTTTATAATTGATGAAATATTTGATTATAAAATAATTGGTTGTAGTGTAATTCAAAAATGACTGTTTAACAGTTCTCTGATGTTGATATATAAGACATTTGATAAAATTACTGCCAAGTTTTCAAATTGTACAAAGCAGTGTAAATAATTTGTAAAAGGCTATTTAGAATGATTTTAATCTTCTTTCCTGTTTTATTAATAATTTGTATACAAGTAAAAGCACAATAAAAATATTTCTAAAGAATTTCATAAATGTACCCAAATTCTATATGTATTTGTTTAGCATTGCCAGGGTTAATTCTAATTTGAAGCATTTAATGCTATTCTTATTATTTCCAAGGAAATCCATAGGATCAATGTTATTGCCCTAATGCTTGAATAAAAGCTTTGTATGAAGTGATTTATAGAACACGATATTCAAATCTGTTTTTGAGAAAGAATATTCTGCTTATCCAAAATCAAATAACAGGTGCTACATATTTTTAAATGATTTGATAAAGATGTTCGGGAATGAAAACATATGCCACGTATCTCGGAGTAAAATCAGGGTAACCAAGTATACATAAAGAAGAGCAGGTTTAAAGCTTAGTGTTGTACCTGAATACAATTTCTCAGGACGAATTCAAAGTGCTACAGACATGCAGAGGTGCTCACAAAGAGTGGGGCAGGGAGCAGGCCGGGGAAGAGGAAAGAAGCAGCCTTGATAACCTTTAGTAAGACAACCAATTCATCGATGTGACTCCTACCATTCTCCCCAGAATGATTTGCACCAAGAAATGCTGGACACCTAGATCAAAGCCACACTCAGCCTCGGGAATCTGGCTAACTTGTCCTCAATTATAGATGACCTTTAGGCAAAGAAAGAAAATATTTTCTCACCAGTAAATGGAACAAAATTTATATTTTAAAATTGCTGAGTAGACATGCACAGCTGGACTCCCAACAATTTTGAGTTGCCTTTGCTCCACCGATATTTTACCTACTTTCTGCATAGAATATGGGAAGAAGGTTTAAAATTAACTATATATACCTAGAAACAGAACAATCAATACTTAATAAGCTTTTAAAATTCCATGTGAGTCTATGGAAAAGAATCAGAAAACAAGTATAACAACGATTTATGAGACAGAATTTTTTCCTGTCAAAAATTAGATCAGTGTGAAATCTGGCTTCCTGCTAATGAAAATAATACCAAAGGGTTGCTAATTATATCAATGTTTTGTAGCTACAGAAATATTGTTATCTCTGCTTGAAAAAACAAATCTCTGAAATTGTTTACCAAATAGTTGGATGATACCTCAGAATTATGACTGTAGAATATACTTTGAAGAAGAGAGAATTCTGCTGGCAAACTAAAGACTTCGATTTAAAGTATCTAAACAGGACTTTGGTATTTTAAAATTACCTTTTACAGTAGCTATTTATTTTTAACACAAATAATTTTTTTGGCTAAATGCTACTCTAAAAATCCAAATGAAGAAAACAAAACTATGATAGGACAATAATAGTGTTGTGTAGCAAGAATTATTCTTAAATATCAACATATTTACCTCTAGGTAGTATTTGGTTAATAAAATTTCCCCTTAAAAGTTAAAGTTTGAGACTCTAAATCACACAATCAAATTATTAAACCTCTATTCAAACCATTGTCTGAACCTGTCAAGAATAAATTTTCTTAAAGGTTTATGTGTATCTATTTTTAAAAAGTATTCATGCCTGCCCTGCTTTATACCAGATAAATACACTTTAAAAGTTTCCACTGAATTTTTTAAAATAAAAACATCTTTATAATTATGTTTTTCTTTTTTAATCCATTGTGTAAAATAACCAAAAAGTAGGAAAAAAAAGTGTGATAAGAAAATAAATTATCTACAATCCCCACAATCACAGGCAAAAACACTTTAGAATATTTCCTTCCAGTCTTTTTTTCTTAGGATTTTATATTTTATAAAAATTGATAAAATAAATTATACATAATTTGGTATTCTGCACTTTTGTTACAAAGTGTGTTAGAATTTTACTGCATGCTCTTTACAAACAAAACTATAAATATTATATGATCCTCCATCTTATGAAAATATTAGTTACATCACTTTTCAGGAAACAAAAAAGGATATTTATTATTTGAAAGATACTATGATGAATACTTCTTTTTAAGACAATAATTGCCACTGAATTATTTTTCCTTCTTTCCTTTAATACTTTACAATTTTTTGGGTTATTTAGAACAAAAGATAAAGATGAACTCTGAGTTTAGTGAAAATGGTTATCAGATAAATAGCTTAGCTTTCACAACATGTCTTGCCAAAAGCTTGCAAATCGTTCCTCACTTGGGGGCATGTGAGAAAGGGCTGTAATAAGAATAGCTGAGATTTGCTGGAGCAAAAGCTTATGGAAAGAAGAATCTGCAGGTTTAAAAAGGTAATGCTGCAATCTTACATTTATTCGGGAGCAAACCATAGATGTGCAGTGTGACCATCTGCAAATGTCATTTAAAAAGAACACATACATATGAATTCATATTCGTTGCAGATAACCTTGTTGTTTTGTATGCTGAGATGATGTTTGTGTGTGTGATATATGTACACTCACCTTAAAATGTATCGAGAACCAAAGTCACATGAACTGCTAAATGAAATAATGAGGAAAATGTGCAAGAAGGCATGTAAATAGGGTAGATACTTAACAATGTTGCAGGTGACATAAGATTTCCTTTCTTTGCCGAATTTCTCACTACCAAAAATTTTCCCTGAAGAAGCAATGGTCCTATTTATATCAATAGGGTTTTGCAGGTGTTTAGGGACATTTTACTGAAGAAAAAAATTCCCCATTTTTATTAGATAGCTATCTCATAAATAATGTATTCTCATAACATAATTTCTGACATGTGACCAAAAACTTTTTTCTGCTCTTTTGCTGATCATTCTAATTGACAGAAATGACCTGATCCTAAAAATAGGATGGAATATCTTGAGATAAATGTAATAATAGGCTTTGCATTTTGACTAATTTTTAAATTTATTTGAACAGTTATTTTTGCTAAATTGATCACCTTACTCAGGTCGGGGGATATATTTTAGAGTGTGTATATGTGTGTGTGTGTGTGTGTGTGCGTGTGTGTTAAGGGGGAGAATTATGGGTAGGAAAGTTTTATGCCTAAGGAGAAATAAAAATGATTACAAACAAAGGAAGTATTTAAAATTACACACGCAGTCATCTCTGATGCTCTGATTACAAGTGTCAAATGTTTTTCACATGTTTCAACTATAAAATAATCCTGGTACCATTATTTTAGAAAGACAAAATATAATGATATTTGCATGTTAAAGATCTAAATGCAGTATTAATTGTACTATTTTTTAGTGGAATTTATTTTTAAATAAAGTGCATAGTACATATTTAGAAATATAGTACTCTACACCCCGGCTTGCAAAACAGAGTAGGGTTGATTTAAATGACACTTTTGAAATGAACATGTCCTAAGATGTGCTCTCTCAGTTGTCTTGCTGGTTTATTTTAATATGAAAAAAATAATCTAATCTCTATTTGCTAAGAAGATTATGCATGTATTTATTTATTTAAAATTAGGATATACTTGATATCATATTAGTTCTGGACACACAAAGCTAAGAAAGAATGGCGAGCCCAACTATGAGAAAAGGTCTAAGCTTGAGTATCTGTTTTATTGCAACCCTCATTTTGTAAAGTAACAAGAATGTTCATCCTTCATTTAATAAAAAAAGTAATTGTTTCCACTTTCCCTGCAAATCATCGGATTGAAGAATGAGCACTACTAGATTTGAAGGAGAGTGAAAACTAAAGATGTTCTTTCATGTTTTCCTTGGGGGTGTAAAGGGAGATTGTTCTTTTCCAATTTATTTCATACTAGGAAGTTAAATTTTATTTTGTGGATAATTTAATTACCTTTCATACCTCATAGATTCAGAACATTTTAAGGCACACTTCCATTTTCCCTCTTTCCCTCATATCTCACATAACCACTCACAGAATGATAGAAATCTTTGAAATGCTCATGTTGTCACATGAGACTGATTCTTTGAAAAAATTACAATCTTTGTCTTTTTAAGGAACTTACATATGAATTTAAAATTCATATCTTAATCTATTAAAATATACTCAATCCCCTTAAAACACTTCCTTTTCATATACTCAATCCCTTTAAAACACCCCCTTTTAACTTAGCCACTTCCTTCTAAGACACTACAAGCAATTTGACTGGCAGATCTCATTCATACACCATATAATTGTTTCCTGATTTGGGGTTTAAGAATTATATAAAGCATAAGCGGTTTGAGTATAAAGTAATGAGATCTCTGACAAACAGACTTAAATTTACATTTTCAAACAAGTCATTTTCATCCAAAGGCATCTCCTTAAGAGTCTGTAGTCGTTCCATTTATGTGACCACTCTTCTCTTTAAAGTGACCTTCTTCATGGGCATCCTGTTCACAGACCTCCCATGAGGTTAAGTTATGATGTACTGACATCATTCAGTGCCAATATATTGAAAAAGTAGGTGATATGGCTTGGTAGTGGTATGGAAAAGAAGGAAAAGAAGAAAAGAAAGATTATAAGAAGTTGGATAAAATAATGTGACTAGTCTTGTGTGATTCATGAACAGATTCAGAAGATGGTTCTAAAACAACAGTTTCAAACAAAGTTTTGAACAAAAACAGTAGTATTGATGAACTCTATGTGTGGGCTCTAAGATAGCTTATTTGAAGGATGGTGCTCATTTGCATATATGCATACTAATTTGCTAATTTTAAATACAGTAGTCTTCTCTTATCCAACCAAGACCCCCACAAATGCCTGAAACTGTGGATGATACCAAACCCTATATATATATATTATGGATTTTTTTTTTCTTTACATACATACTTATAATAAAGTTTAATTTATAAATTAGGCACAGTAAGGGATTAAAAATAATAATAAAATAGAACAATTATAACAATATGCTGTAATAAGAGTTATTTGAATGTGGTCCTTCTCTCTCTCAAAGTATTGTACTGTGCCTCAGGTAACTGAAAACATAAAAAGCAAAACGATGGATAGTAGGGACTACTATTGTGTGTGTGTGTACTCATATTCTATGGCAATAGTTTGTATGCCTTTTACCATATTTATATCTTGAAAGAGGAAGGAAAAAAAGATGAGCTGCGCAGTTCGAAACTGGAGCAACAGAACATTGTGTAGCTGACGCCCAGTCAGCTGCCTATTTGCTCCCATATTTTGCCATTCGTTAGATAAGGAACTTTCACACTTGGTTCCAATTCATTGAATTTTGTGTATTGGTGCTTTATTGGTTGTTTCTTGTATTAGTCATGCAAGAAAGTTGGTTTTATTACCTTAGCATCACAATTTTAGACCCCCAAAATTGCATTATCCAGTTTGGATTACTCAATTTATATATTAGACTTGGTTGTGAATGCATTCCCATTATTTCTAAAACCAAAATAATGCTCAAAAGAAAATGTCTTCAACCTTTGATGGTAGCCTGTAGTTTGAAGAATATGTCACGTATTGTGAAAATAATTCCAAAAAGTTTCTTACAGTAATATTTCATCAGTGTTCACTCATTGGCTTAACATGACCATTTGAAGGGGACAGTACTCTGAGTGTTCAATTTTTGATGTGTGTACCTAAAACGTTTTCATGGAGTTTTATTTTTACATACCTACTTTTGTAGAACATATGATTATAAAATTGTAAATGTAATGACTATAAGCCAACTTGATCACTTTCCTTTTATGAATGGCCTCAGGGGTTAACATCAAATCAGAATAAATATTGAAGGGTAAAGTTAAACTAACATTAATTGTTAAATAAAATCTTTCTAAGATATAGTATTTCATTTCTGTCTACCTCCAATTATAGAAAAATGGGTTGTTAAAATATTATGTCTTGTTGAGATAAATTGTTATTTTTTTGAAAATATTTGAAACATGAAGGAACTAGTATATCTCAACACACTGTAGGAGAAGAGTTTTTTAAAAACAGGCATAATAGTTTTATCAATATACAATTATGAGCATTTTATCTACTGATTTACTTAAATTAGTTAGATGTCTGTAGATTATGTAAGTCACTGACTGGCCAGGGAACCATCATATTCACTAATATATTCACCTGGACCAATTTCTTACGTGCAGATTTGGGTATTTTGAAAGATAAATACATGGAGCATTTTAACACCTATTTTTAATTCCCTCTGGCTTTATTTTACTTAAATGGAGGAGTCTACAAATATCATTTGGAGATAAGCTTTATAAAGCTGCTGTAAAAATTCGTACCTTGCCAGATGTTGTTTCATCTCCTACTCCTAAAGGCTTCAAGGTGAACATCAAGAAAATGTCTTCAACCACTTCTACTACATCTGGGGCTCAGGAATTTTCTGAACATTTCAGTCAAAGCTTGACACCTTCAGATTTTCTATACACCAAACATTATCAGGTTATGTGATTTACCAATACGTTATTTTCGGAACAAGAAGGAATTTGGCAGTAATTTAGTTTAACCCCGTATTTTGTATATGAGAAAACCAAGACCTGAAAGCGTGAAGTTCCTCGTTCAGGTCATAGCCTTTGACATTAGTAGAATGTGAAGAATTATTCAGACCAGTATGTCTTAGGACACACCACCCTGCTCCATGGACAGTTGGAACTAGATAGATAGATAGATAGATAGATAGATAGATAGATAGATAGATAGATAGAAGATAGATAGATAGATAGATAGATAGATAGATAGATAGATAGATAGACAGACAGACAGACAGACAGACACAGATATAATTGCTTTTTCCTGATCTATTTGTAGTTAGCTAATCCAATGCTGGTGATTATCTGAACAGATTTGTAACTCATTTAGGCTTTTTATTTTTATTTTTCTGATCACATAAAGATACATGTTTCTCAAGAGAATAAAAAAGAAATCAAGACTAAAATAGGTCAAGCTTTGAAACCTTCTAACTAGAGTTGATTCAAAGCTTTTTTGAGGCCGTGTTTCCTCTTGATCCTAGAGGTGGTAGTCAGAGCAGGCTTGTCTCCAGCCCTCTCAGACTGTGGCACTGTCGAGGAGGGACAGGGCGTGGTCATGGGAGTGGCAGATGGCCACAGGGGCGAGCTGAGCAGCGAATTCTTAAGGGAACCAGAGGTCATTTAAGGTTGTTCACTGTGTTCTTCTTTATTTGGAATTCTGTTTATGCTGTTAACATTAACATAGATTTTCCTTAATGAATGTTTTCCAGCTGAAAGATATATTATGTGAATCTTTTTAACATTACTTCACTAAATTAAAATAGTTCTGTCTTGCAATGAGGCCTTTGCCTTTTGATGTTATACTTAGGTTTCAGATAATGTCCATGACAGTACACATGTACTCTGCAAAGATGATCTTTTTTTTATTTTATATATATTTTTTGGGACAGAGTTTCACTCCTGTCACCCAGGCTGGAGTGCAGTGGTGCCACCTTGGCTCACTGCAGCCTCTACCTCCCTGCTCAAGCAATTCTCCTGCCTCAGACTCCCAAGTAGCTGGGTCTACAGGTAAACGCCACCATGCTGAGCTAATTTTTGTATTTTTTGAGGACATGGAGTTTCTTATTAGTATGATGCCCAGGCTGGTCTCCAACTCCTGAGCTTGTCCTGGCCTCCCAAAGTGTTGGGATTACAGGTGTGAGTCACTGCACCTGGGAGATCTTTTTAATCAATGTCACAGTATCTTTTAATAATTTGAAAGGTTTTCTGTCTGGTGATACCAAAATTAAGGTAAATATTTAGGTTTTATTTGTCACAATTTGAATCCATGCATTTATTTAAAACCATATTTTTCCCTGCAAGCTTGGTGACCTTACTGCCAAAACTGTATACATTTTGCTTCTTATCCCATTAAAAATGTACAAGTGTTATAATATTTTTCCTATTTTATTTTAAATGATCGGGAGGATGGAGACGCTGTTTCAAATCTCCCTATGCAAAAACCAAAGAGAAACCATCACCACATTCATGGTGATTGTATTTACTAAATCACTTCCAAATTAGACACTTCAGAAACAACATGCTACACAAATAGCAAATATTCAATTCGTGCATTGCCTGAAGGCTTTGGACTACATTACCCTACATATCCATCACAGGAACAATAGAATAAAATGATTCTGCAAGGTTAGAGAAATCAAACCCACTCAGCCACTTTTCATAAGGAATATTTGGATAACCAAGGCTTGATGCAAATATTTGTTACTAGCCATTATGACAAGCTGGGGACATTCCATGATCTTATTAGTACCCAGTCATTCACAGTTTGCTTTTTCTGTATCAAAACATGCACACAGATAATAGGAATAAATTGTTTATTTCCCATGTTACTAGGCAATTATAAATATTTCAGCAAAAGGGTTATACTGTGCCAAGGTTAGAATCTAATAGAATAATTCAAGATGCAAATGCCATTGTTTAGTAAGCTAATGCTGATGTTCCCAAATAGTCTTCATCTGATTGGCTTCTAAGTAAAAAGACTTAAAACAGAATATGGTATGCGCTAGCTTTTAAAAAGCTGTTAGCTTATTGCTTATCACTTCTGTAAGGTCTCCTTTATTTTTTCATCTCTGGACAGTATTCTAGGAAATAATGCTATACACTGTACATAGCTATTAGCAACTGAGAACTCCCTAATTCAATTCTACAATATTTTAAATACAAAAATTACAAGAGTTAAAAGCTACTGGGTTATCTTACTACTTTTATTATACAATGTTTTTAGAGGACTCTGCTTCATTCAGTATTGCAGGCAACTTTTTCCACTATTGTTCTTCATGATGTTTTGTAACTGCTGATAAGTAAAGTTGAGATTTATTAATAGGTTATGGCTTCTCTGAAAAATAAAAATATAGTTACAGAATCATGGAACTAGAACTGGTTTGAGGAATTTTTGAACCATCTTACTGTATAGGTCAAAGAAGATATGCCAGTGAAATAAAACAATTTGGCCTGAATTTCAGTTAATCTTTTGCAGAACAGCCAAGACCAAAGCTGAGGCCACATAATACATTGTCTGGTGTAGCGCTGTTTATGCTACCTCATATTTTTGCCTCTTCTTTCCAAAACTTTGTCATTGTTGCGGGAGAAAGGTGAGAGAAGGCTCTCTAGGAGGTCTACGTACCCCTTTTGCATTCTACGGGTTCACCCAGAACTCTCTATCCCTACAGAAATGCTCATCTATTCTATTTTCCACAGTCATTTCTTTCATCTTCTATTCTTTTCATAAGTTTTTCTGGTATTCTTTCCATTTTAGAGAAAACAGAAAGATTGTTAAAATTTGTAGTTCTTTTATAATGTTCTGGAAAAACACGAGAAGGGACCAAGATATTTTAAAACAGGAGCATGTCTTCAAGTTTTAAGAGATGGAATGGAGAGAGAGGACATCCTTCTCAGCAGTCACTGGGATATACCTATGGGTAGGAGATCAGGAGTAGAGCAATTTCCAGAAGGGCTGGGCTGCTTTCTAATTATGCTTCAATGGGCTAACTCTTTATCTGACGAGTTAATGGGTGCAGCACACCAACGTGGCACATGTATACATAAGTAACAAACCTGCACGTTGTGTGCATGTACCCTAGAACTTAAAGTATAATAAAAAAAGAGTTTTTTTCCCCTTTTTGGTGGAAACTAGTCATAGGACATGTAGACTAAAACAAACCCTCCTCCATCTTAAAAGTAAGAAGGAGGATGAGATGGGAGGATTGCCTGAGCCTGGGAAGTCAAGGCTGCAGTGAACTATGTTCATGCCACTGCACTCCAGCCTGGGTGACAGAATGAGACCTTATCTCAGAAACTATAGGAAAAAAAAAACCCCACAAAAACACAAAATGATATGGTTTGGCTGTGTTGACACCCAAATCTCATCTTGAACTGTAACTCCCACAATTCTCACTTCCATGACATGTGGGAACATATCATGGGAGGAACCCAGTGGGAGGTGATTGAATTATGGGGGCAGGTCTTTCCTGTGCTGTTCTCATGATAGTGAACGAGTTCACAAGATCTGACGGTTTTAAAAATGGGAGTTTTCCTGCACAAGCTCTCTTTTTGCCTGCTGCCATCCACATAAAATGTAGCTTGTTCCTCCTCGCCTTCTGCCATGATTGTGAGGCCTCCCCAGCCGTGTAGAACTGTAAGTCCACTAAACCTCTTTTTTTGTAAATTGCCCAGTCTTGGGTATGTCTTTATCAGCAGCACGAAAATGGATTAATACACAAGACAAACAAAAAAGTAAGGACAGACAGAAACAAAAAGTGTGTTTTTATCAATTTAGTATTCAATGTGGCATTGATTAATATCTAACACACACACATTTGTTAGTTTATTTGTTTTCTTCATGGTAGTGAATATCTCACATGTGTATATGGTTGAATGTACAAAAGTTCAGATGTCTTCCAAGAGAGCTAGGACACTTTTTATTTATTTCCAAAATATTATTCTAGTTAGGTGCAGTGAATCATGCCTGTAAGCCTAGCACTTTGGGAGGCCAATGCAGAAGGATCACTTGAGCCCAGGAGTTCGACACTGGGCAACAAAGCAAGACCTGCCTCCACAAAACAACTGAAAAGTTAGCCAGGCATAGTGGCACATGCGTGTAGTCTCTGTTACTCAGGTGGCTGTGGCAGGAGAATCACTTGAGCCCAGGAGGTTGAGGCTGCAGTGAGCTGTGATCGCACTACTGCATTCCAGCCTGGGTGACACAGAAAGACTCTGTCTCAGAAAAAAAAAAAAAAAAAAATATATATATATATATATATATATATATATATAAAATTCTGAAACAAGAAGGAGGTAAATTTCATTCATTGTGCAATCATCAAAATGAGGAAAAATCTAGAAGAAGTTTTCTAGCTCACCACTGGTAGATCCCAGATGAGAATACAACCTTCTGGAACATATCCCCTGTGGACTGACGTCCCAAAATTTAAGATGTTCCAGCCTTTGGGATTCACATTTTATGAATTTTTATATGATTCATTTGTTTATTGGCATACTAATCTTTCTAGGTACATCAGAATGTATATATAAACATGGTTAGTAATTGATGTAATAAGATGCAAAAGACAAAACTTAATAGAACTCTATTTTTCTAAAAACCGGATGTTCTGGGGCAAAAGCACAAATAGTAAAATATAGGCTACTAAGAAGCACTTACACACTGAGCATGAGGCACACAGAGTTTAACATTTCCCTTTGGGGTGGCAGAAATTTCTAGTAGGGTTTTTTTCTCCATTTCCAAAGACATACAAGGGTTGGGACATCCAATCTTTAATGTGCAATAAAATGAAATGGCAATTTTCCAAGGGCCGTGAGACTGCAGCTAATTAGCACATTAATTTATATAAATAAAATTCTCTTTGCTGTTCCCCAGTGTTCTGCCTGAGAAATGCAACAAGATGAATGAACATGACAAATCAAAGTGAAATTTACAGGCTTAAAATAAAGGATACAGAAATAATCCCTTGACCTTATTCCAACTTTTCTGTCCCTGCTTCATCAGTGCATCTCTGCCAAGAGCTCCTAAATGTGTGCTCCTTGTTCCACCACACTTCAATTCTAAGGAAAATTTCCCAAGAAGAGTACAACCAGTTCTTTCCTCCAGGACTTGAACTCCCAAATAAAATAGCTCAGTTTACAACTCAAGAGAACGCCTCTCTTTTATTTTTACATTTACTTTTAAGATTTTCTCACATATATTTCTTAACAAAAACATAAACATTGTTTCCATTTTTTAATATTTTCCTCGCATATAAAATATTGTGTTCAATTATTCTTAGTTTTAATTAATTTTTATGATTAACCTGAATTTTTAAAACTAAAAATTTCCTAAGACCAAGTCAATATTTCAAGTGAAATTATTAGTTTAATAGAAAAGCAAACTCCTAATTACCAGGAACTTTATTTTATTCAATTTTTATTTTATTATTACTCTTAAAAATACATTTAATGTAGTACTTTCAAATATATATGTATACATTCTTACTTTTACATACATATCTAATACATATATCCAGATGTATCCCCCTTGACAGAAGATAGCCTGTACAACCATAGGTAGTTGGCCCTGATTATAACACAAAATTAATAAAACTAATTTTATGAAAAATACAATAGAACACAAAATAATAGGACATAATTTATATAGTAAATATAAGTACTGTTTTGAGAGACACCTCTATCCGTTATAAGTGTCTGAGTGTATACATTGTGATGAAACATGTATTTCTAGTCATGTTCATAAAAGTTCATAAGATCCTCTATAAAGTAGAATATAGAAAAAACTGGAGTCTGGACTATTATGTCTTAATTCATATATTCAATAAAAAATTATCATGAGGGTACAAGAGCGAACAAGACAGTGTGTGGACTTATGGAATGTATGTTACAGTGAAAAATCAGAAAATAAGTGAACAAAACGTATATGTGATACGATCTGTAGTGATGGTGACACAAAAGAACATAAAGGAAGATTAGAGGATTGGAGACAGACACTAAAGGTAGCATGGGGCTGCTGTAATACAACTGTTAAAGAGGGCTCACTGAAGAGGTACTATTTGCTCACCCTGAATAGCGTGAAGAGGACCATTTCTGCCATGGGCACAACTAATGCAAAGTTCTTGAGGTAGGAACATGATTAGCATGTATAGAGGAGCTGCATGAAGGCCATTACGAGTGGAGTGGGTTACCTGTGGGGGTAATGGGTACCATGACACCCAGGGAGAAGGTCAGCTGCCAATGATATGGGACTTTGTCAGCCATGCCAAGGACTCTAGATTTTATCTAAAGTCGGATGGTGAAGCTGCAGGGAGAGCTTTGGCATTTCCATCTCTTAAAGTGCTCTCTGGTTGCTGCGTGGAGAACACACTATTGTGAGAAGGTTAGAGTAATGAAAAAACCAGACTAGTCATAAAACCAAATGAAATACAGGAAAAATAAGATAATAATACCTTGGTGTAGGATGGCAATGGTGGAAGGGTGAGAAGTGGTTACAGTCAGGATACAATTTGACCAGTAGAACTTGATGATTGAAGATGAATAAGTATGAAGGTAAGAAACATATCGATGATGACTTTTTGATTTTTGGTCCTAATAATCTTGTGAATGATAGTGGAGCCTCTCACTGATATGTGGACAGTTTTGGGAGGAGAAAAGTGGGCTGGGTGATTGGTTAATTAGGCTTTTCCCCTTTTTTCTCTGATTAATATTTTACCATTATTATAGCATTCCAACGAACATTGATTAAGGAATTACTAAGAGCCAGGCTCTGTGCAAAATCCTGGGACTATAAAGTCAAAATAAAAACAGTTTTACACAAACAAAAACAAAACTAGAAATTACGGCATGCTGTAATTTGTGCTATAATAAGTATACAAAGAGAATATACTGGAAGGCAGAGTAAAGAACCTTTATTAATTTAATGGGAAATCAAGTATTTCCAATCAAAGTGAAACTGAAGCTGTGTTTCGAAAGATAGGTTGAGATGAACAAGAATAACAGCTGGTGGAGGAAATGGAGAACACTGTAGGTGTAGAAAACAGAATGGGCAAGTGCATAAAGAAATAACGCATGTGTGTTGGAAACCTAGTTCACTGTAATCAGGTCTATGTTGGATATTGGCAAATTATGTAGCTAAAATGGTAGGCAGGGACAAGATCATATGGAGCCTTGTTTATTGAGCTAAGGGGTTTGAGTTTTTACTAAAATCTATAAAGACGTAACAGGATTAAAATCAGGGGAAATGATATGATAAGATAAATTGGATGGGGATCAGGCCAAAGGCAGAAAATACAGTAAGGATGCTTCTGTAGGAATCAAAAATAGATATGTTGAGATCCTAAATTAAGGCATTGAGAGCAGGGATGAAAAAAGGAGATTATGTTTTCACTCTATTAAGGAAGTAGGCGTTGTAAGATGAGCACTGGACGAGAGAGGCAGATGATGTCAGTGAAAGTGCACTGAGAGTGTTAAGCAGATGACCCTTTAGATCCACTTTATGCTTGGTCAGGAAATATTTAGAGGTCTAATCATAACACCTAGTCAGATCCCTTGCATGACTCAAGTTCTCTAATTTAGGCTCTTCCTGAGTCCTGGACAATTTACACCCCGGATCCTGATTTCTGTCATAATAAACTCCCTGACCTTCCTTTTTCCTTTGACCTGTAATCTTCCTATTGCTTCACAGCAAGTAGCACATGGTTGAGTGATGGACAATGGTATTGAGCTTACACATAGTGCAGGATTACCCTCTAACCAGCCGTTTGACCTACAGCAAATTTCATTTTTCCTGAATATAATCGTAAGATTGTGGTGAGAAATTAGAAAAAGTAAGAATGCCCAATAATATATAATCAGTTAAATGATTTTGAATATCATTTTGAATATCATAAAATACAAGGAATTTCCAAAAAGTTCATACAAAATGTGTATTTTGTAAAAAACTATACATAAATTTCAACATTTTTTGCACCAAAATAAACTTGCATTCACTGAACAGAATTTAGTTTGAGGCACTTAGAAGAGTAAGACATCAGTCTGAAAAAAGCCCCTATCAGAGCATTACGAATTCTGCTAAAATTAAAGTAAGAACAAACATCAAATTTTTGGTGAAGCTTAGGTTGAAAATGGTGAAATCATTGATGCTTTATAAAAAGTTTATAGGGACAAAGCCCCAAAGTAATCAGTAGTTTACAAATAGATAACTCATTTTAAGAAAAGACAAGATGATGTTTAGATGAAGCCTGCAGCAGCAGACCATCCGCATCAATTTGTCAGGAAAAAAAAATTAATCTTGTTTGTGCCCTAATTGAAGAGGGCCAGCAGTAAACAGCAGAACCAATAGCCAATACCATAGACATTTCAATTGGGTCAGCTTACACAATTCTGACTGAAAAATTAAAGTTGAGCAAACTTTCTACTCGATGGGTGCCAAAACCATTGCACACAGATCAGCTGCAGACAAGAGCAGGGCTTTCAATGGAAATTTTTAACAAGCGGAATCAAGATCCTGGAGCACTACTTCGATGAATTATCACAATAGGTGAAACATATCTTTACCAACATGAACCTGAAGACAAAGCAATATCAAAGCAATAGCAACCAAGAGGTGGCAGTGGTCCAGTGAAAGCCAAAGTGGACCAGTCAAGAGCAAAGGTCATGGCAACAGTTTGTTTGTTTGTTTGTTTTTTGATGCTCAAGACATTTCTGGAGGGCCAAAGAACAATAACATTATGAGAGTGTTTTGAGAAAAGTTACCAAAGCTTTAGCAGACAAAGCCCCAGGAAAGCTCTACTAGAGGGTCGTTCACCACAACAGTGCTCCTGCTCAATCCTCTCATCAAACAAGGGCAATTTTGTGAGAGCTTTGATGGGAAATTCTTAGACCTCCAACTTAAAGTCCTGATTTGGCTTTTTGTGGCTTCTTTTTGTTTCCTTGTCTTAAAAAGTCTTTAAAGGGCACCCAATTTTCTTCAGTTAATAATGTAAAAAAGACTACATTGACATGGTTTCATTTCTGGAATGCTCAGTTATTTAAGTGTGGACTAAATGGCTGGTATTATCACTTACAATGAGAAATAAAGTTTATATTTTATATACATATATAAATATATATATTTATATATACACATTACATATATATATAAATATATATATATATATATATATATATTTGAGACAGGGGATCATTCTGCCACCTAGGCTGGAGAGCAGTGGTGCAATCACAGCTCAGGGCAGCCTTGACCCTCCCGGGCTCAAGTGACCCTCCTGCCTCAGCCTCCCAAATAGCTGGGACCACAGGTGCACACCATCATGCCCAGCTAACTTTGTGATTTTTTTTCACAGATGAGGTCTCACTATGTTGCCCAGGATGGTGTTTTTATCTTTTAATTTCATTTTTCCACAAACTTTTTGAAGTCTCCTTCTAATATACAGCATTAAATTTCATGGTTTTAGAATATTTAATAACAGAAAACGTGCATTATATCTTACATAAATAGAAAGCAGTTCATAAAGCTGCATATTTTAACTATACAAATAGATATATACTGTAGAAAAATTTGAAAAGACATATTAAAAATGATATTGTTTGTTTATCTTCATGAAAGTGATTATGGGTAATTGTTATTTTCCTCTTGGTAACTTTTTTTGTATTTATTCTATTTTCTATGACAAAATATAGGCACATTAAATATCAGCAAAAATATATAATCTGTGGTTTGCTCATCCCCAACAATAATTTCAAATACAGTATATATCAGATTAGGATATATTCAACTGCAAGTACCAGAAACCTCCATTAAAAATGTATTAAAGAGACTTATGCTTCCACCTAGGATAAAGACAGTGTCAGGATAGTGTTGCTTCCATCTTGACAATGAGAATAAGCCAGATAACCTATTTAAGCATAGCTGTGGTATTGTTTTAAACCATCACAGAGCTGAGGAAGCAAAGAAACGTAAATAACAAGAATCTAGAAAAATGACAAGCTCTTCCTAGGAGAGTATAAATGAATACAAAACTTCACAATCACTTTCATTTTTCGGATGAACAATGAGAAGTGAAGGACAGCAGTAAAACAAGATCACTGAAATTTTTAGAAATTGGTAAGGCCACTATGGAGAGGCATGACAGGATCCAGTGGACGGTAGCCACATATAGAAATTGCACCCACCTTCCAACTCTGTCCTGTAGGCATTCATTAAGTGCCATTAGAAAACTGAATAGGGCTGGGGGCCTGGTGAGGGCTGACGGCAGGGTAGGCAATTCCATCCCCCACAAAATAGGAAGCAACGGCTGTCAAGGCTGCCAGAGGGGCAAGAGATCTGGGAGAAATCACCTCCTGATGCCCAAGCATGCAGGGCCTACCAAACCTGGAGGCAGGGCCAGAGAAATGAGAGAAACCCTTCACAAACTCTCCAGGCCTTCACCAAGTCTACCACTTCAGCCCTACTGAGCTGGGCATGTCGCAGCAGGTGGAAATATGGAAATAAGTCTCCCAAGGCACAGGAAGCTAAGGGCAGTACTGGCAAGCAGAAAATACCCAGCACATCTACCAGGCAGGAGCCCCCTAGAAGCATGATTAGATCTCCCATGGATTGAAAGCAGGTAGTGGACTGTAAAGCACAAAGGGGTATCTACAGTCTCTGAGTGCTCAGATCTCCAGCCCAACTGAAAAGAAAGTCCTAATTTTGAACTCACATCACGTGAAGCCATTGGTGAATTGAATCAAACTAAAAAGACAGCAGGCTTAACTCATTTCTAGATTACATTGGCTCATCCTTCCACCCTAATGGCCTGAGAGACAAATGAGCCCACCCTCTTCTGAGTTTTACTATTATTTACCCCAGTCTCTGCTGTTCTTCTAGACATAATATCTTGAATGCAATAAAAATATTATGATGCATATAAAAAAGAAAGAAAACATGACCTATCGTCAATAGAAGCAGACCTAGAAATAAAATAAAGATTGAAATTATCAGGCAGAGACTTAAAAAATATCATAATGAAAGTGTTAAAGGAAAGTAAAAAAAATGGACAACATAAGTAAACAGAGAGGTAATTTCATCAACATCATGAAAATAATAGTAATAAAAAAGAGCCAAATGAAAAAGTAGAATAGAAAGTAACAATATCAAAACATGAATGATTCATTTGATGGATTTATCAGTACACCGGACACAGAAATAAAAACAATCAGTGAACTTGAAGACAAGTCAATGGAAATTATCCACACTAAAACTCAAAAAGAAATAGAAATAGAACAGATTATCTGAGATCTTTGAGACAATAGTAAACAGTGTAACATAAATAATTGGAGTTACAGAAGGAGGGAAGATAGAACGTGTGCTCAAAAGAATATTTGAAGAGACAATAGCCAAGAATTTGCCAAAGTTGATGAAATACATCAAGCACAACTCAGATATCAACAACAAATATATCCACCTGTGAACACCACCTAGGTTAAATATCAAGAAAACTGCATCAACCAAGGCATATCATAACAAAACTTCTGAAAGTCAACAATAACAAAATATTAAGTAATATATACAGAAAATAACAGTTATTATATCATAACAGGTCTGTGGATGGAACAATTCCAGAATTAACTAGTTCAGCACCTCAGCCATGACAAGAGCTCAGATTCTTTTCTTCTCCCTTCTTTGCCATACTTAGCAAAGAGCCTGCTCCCTTTGTGGTCAAAGACGCTTATAGTAGCACCAGGTATAAGGTACATGGATGTGCTATGGTCAAGGATAGGCCGAGGCAGACATCAGGCCTGCGTGACTCAGGGAGCACACCTCTACTGGTTATAGAACTTGTTTGTGTAAGTTCATGCTTGGCTCTGAGACACTATTGTCTGTAAAATGTATAATTGCCCTGCTGACACTGTGCACAGGGCTTGGCTTGACATGACTTGACATTGTACAGGTGCTCTTGTGCAGGCACTGGCACCCAGAGAGAGAGTAAAGCTACTGGCCCCTGTAAGGAAGAATGACCGTTTGTCAGAGGGGCAGCAGGGAGCCAGGAACCAGCTTGTGCCCAAAGAGAGAAAGAGTTAAGCTGCTGACCCTGAAGGTAAAAGAGAACAGGCCGTGTATCTGTGCATGGGAGCCACCAGCTCAAGCAGCCGAGACAAGGCGGACTAGTGTGAGTTGCTGATAAGCGAGCTGCTGAATAAAGCTATGTTGCACCTACCTACACCCCCCCTGAGTGTTTCTTCAGCTGTCCACTCACTCCCTTCAGACCTCAGCTGGGGCTGGACCCTAACGTGGACTTGAACCTGACACCAAGAAATACATCATTGCACACATCCAAAGACCAGAAGAAAGAGAGGTTCTCCTTTTTGTACCTTTTTTTAAAATACTTTAAGTTTTAGGGTACATGTGCACAATGTGCAGGTTAGTTACATAGGTATACATGTGCCACGCTGGTGTGCTGCACCCACTAACTCGTCATTTAACATTAGGTATATCTCCTAGTGCTATCCCTCCCCACTCCCTCCACCCCACATGCGAAACCCTTCCCAGAACCTGAAGGACTGGTCCTTCCTGCTAGAATTGCACCACATCTCATTCACAAACTAATCACCAGCAAAGAAAAAATAATTGTGATTAGCTTATTCTAACTAATACTGATGTTTGAGGTCTCCTCTGAAGTGATCCTTCATATCTTTGCCAAAACAAGAGTTATTTTACCAAAGAAGAAGAGGCAGTTGGGAAAAAAACAAAAAACAAAAAACAAACGAACAAAAAAAAACGAAAACAAACAGGGAGTACACATATTTGGCATTTATTACAATGAAAATTTACAGGTGCAGTAGGAAACCATTTCATGTTTCAATACAGAAAGGATGAATGTAATGTCAAATCTTACAATTGCATTACTAATAATATTGCTACATCCCAGCACTTTGGGAGGCCGAGACGGGCGGATCACGAGGTCAGGAGATTGAGACCATCCTGGCTAACACGGTGAAACCCCGTCTCTACTAAAAATACAAAAAATTAGCCGGGCGTGGTGGCAGGCACCTGTAGTCCCAGCTACTGGGGAGGCTGAGGCAGGAGAATGGCGTGAACCCAGGAGGCGGAGCTTGCAGTGAGCTGAGATCGCGCCACTGCACTCCAGCCTGGGCGACAGAGCGAGACTCCGTCTCAAAAAAAAAAAAAAAAAAAAAAAAAAAAAAAAATAGCTACATCTCTGAGTAGCTCATATCACTATTTGATTATTCTTGTATTTCTTCCAACAACCTGCACTGGGTGCTAAGGATAATAAAGAGGCATTGTTTCTGTTCTCAGAGTTTCCTTTGTAAAAGGTGAAAATAGACCTAAAACAAATGAGTGCCATTGGAAGACTCAATAGGAGAGTATAATCTGAATTTAGCTCCTTCTCTTACTAGCTCAATTACCTTGAACATGGTACCTAATCTCTCTAAGCCTTGAGGATATGCAATGGGTAAAGGAGCTAATAGGTATCATTCTCATATGATTACAGTGACTCCAAAATAGATATTCCATAACGTGTTAAGTAAAAGTATTCAATAAACATTTGACATCTTTATTATTATTGATTAATATGTTTACAGATTTTAGTAGGTGTGCACACAGAGCAATGGTTGAGAAAGTTAATATATAAATGGTAGAGCTTGAATAGATGTTCACTTGTTATAGGAAGGGCTGAGATACTAGTAAAAGGATTTTCTGGGAGAATGACCAGCACAAAAAAAAAGATATAGAGGCATGAAAAATGAAGGGGGAGGGATCCAGGAAAAGCGTACAAACCTGAGTGCAGGCTTTATGAGTGGAATCTAGGGCTAGGAGGAGAAGATGTGCAAGGACATTAAGTCGAGGCATAAAGAATCACATATAATGTGTTAAATTGAGTTAAAATTTGGCCCAAAGATGCCTTTGTACTTTGAATCCCTATGTAGTGAACTGCAACCTAACTTAGTACGTAAACAGACTGCAGCCTACTAAAGAGTATATTGTAATAAATAGCTGAGTCTCAGCCAATCACAGCAGCTGAGATTCATTCAATCACAGGTTGCCAACTGATCAGACCACATCCCTACAAGGTAAACACCCAGCTGTAACCAATCGAGCTGTTTTTCTAGGGTACTTTCTTTTTCTGTCTATAAATACTGCCTGCCCACATTGCTGGGTGGAGCTCTCTGAACCTCTCCTGGTTCTGAGTGCCATTTAGTTCATGAATAGTTCTTTGCCCAAATGAATTTTGTTCAATTTAATTTGCCCAAAGTTTTTCTTTTAACAGATGTAATTAGGGTATCAGACTCTATTCTATAGGCAATAGGGCATCATTAAAGGATTTTAAACAATAAGGTAGCAATACCAGATGCCATTTCCAAAGACCATTATGGCAACAATGGGTACTGATGGACATTCAGATAGAGAGAGAGCATTTCTCTTTGCCTTAGAAATATAATGACATAGAAGAGTTACAATACTCCAGGTGACAAATCATGAAGGCCTAGAATAAGGCCACAAAGAAAGGCTGGAAGAAAAGGGAGCAGTTATGAGACATGTTATGAGAAAACTTAGTTCATGGGAGAAAAACAAGTTTGAATACTACAAAATTTGAAATTTATCATTAAAAAATTAAAAAGCTATTGAATGACTTTCAATTATAAACAGTAACAAAAATATTAGTAAATACAATGTTGTAAAGAAGGCATTCTGCAAATGCACATAGATTATTAGGAAAATCATTCGGAAGATTATTATTTGTAGCCAGTAGGTACTATTAAGCTACTTAAAACCAGCCTGAATGTTTAAGCAAGATAAATATTTTCTTCCAGAGTAACAGAGCAATTTTGTATACTTTATTAATCTAATTCAGAAGTCTTTTTTTAAAAGACAAGTTTATGTTAAAGCTCACTCCATTAATGATTGAACTATTACAAATTATAAATTAGCAGATTGTGAAGTAATGAGTTTTTAAAATATCTAGTCTTAATCTCTAATGCTGAAATTTAAATTTCTCTATTATTTGTTTCTCTGGAGATAAAATAAAACTGCTTTACCCTGATAACTTAGGATGTGGTTCGAATGGAGAACACATGTAAGTGCCTCATGGATTCACCACTTAATTTATAAATGAATTAACATTTCCTCCTGGACAAAAATCTCTTTCTCTATTAATCCTGGTGTATTGACAATACCCTGTATTCCTCTTTCATGTCTTTCCCAATCAGTTTCGAGCAGTCTGTCAGGGTTATTCATTAATCCTCACTTCATGTGAAGCAAAGCAGTTATAGGCTTTATCCCCATTTCACAGATAATTTCTTTAGGCAGAATTCTCTAACACATAATGCATTCAAAAGTAATTTTTATACAAAATTTATTACTTGTATTCTTTGCTGTCAGTTATAAAAATGGAAAACTTTTCTGCTTTCTTTGCTTCTCTGCAATCCAGTTAATGACACTTAAGGCTACAACCTGAAATTTAGTATGTTACTGGTGATTTAGCAAGAAGATTTGTGAAGCATTGAGCAATCTCGTATTATAATTTTTATAATTTTGTATTAGTCCAATCTGCTTAATTGAAGGATTATATTCCAGTGACCATTTTGGCTTTAGGAGTCTAAAGAGCACAAAATGGAGACAAGTTAGAAAGATGTTTAAACCAGTAGCAGGTCTCTGGTCCCAGCTCTGTCAGTAGTTGTCCTTCTCTGGATAGTTCATTCGAGAGCTTTCTGGATTCACCTGCATATCCCTAAATTGGGGATCACACCCTTGGATCTACTTAATGTAATGGACGCTATGTCAATGAATGTAAAAATTTGTCTAAAAAGATGAATTCAATAAAAATACTTTCTATTTTATAATCATGACGCAAAGGGCTTCTTTTAGCTCCTTTAAAGGTTTTTAATAATAAATAAAAATAATTTCTGAATCTCTACTTTTTAAAAGTTAATATCATGTTTAATGCACAAATCATAATTATATACTTTTATGGGATACAATGTGATGTCCTGATATGTGTAAACAATGTGAAATAATTAAATCAAAAAGATTAACACATTTATCACCTTGCTTACCTATCAATTTTTGTGGTAAGACATTTGAAATTTAGTTATTTTGAAATATGCATTATTTATTATTCACTATGGTTACCCTGCTATGCAATAGATCTCAAAACGTAATTTTCCCCATCTATTTGAAACTTTATAACCTTTGACCAATGATTCCTCCATTTTCTCTCCCACCCCTCAGCCTCTAGCAACCATCATTCTACTCTGTACTTCTATGAGTTTGATGTTTTAGATTTCACATGTAAGTGAAATTATGCAATATTTGTCTTTCTGTGCTTGGTTTACTTCACTTACCTTAATGTCCTCCAGGTTCATCCACATTGCCCCAAATGACAGAACTTCCTTCTTTATTAAGGGTGAATGATAGCACAATATTTCACAAATGTATTTCTTTAGACCAACTGGTTTCTGATTCCTGAAATGTTTTAGGTAGCAACTATGTTCCCCTTGCTTTTCCCCACCAGTACACAGAAAAAGCTAATATTATCCATTAGAAGTGAAGTAATGAAATGTGTCTTTCACATACTCAGATCAAAAAAACAAATAAACTCCAAGTTACTTCCCTCTGCCAAGTGCAGTGTTTTAGAAGGCCTCCTCAACTTTCCACCAGAAAAGCCACTCTACTATCGAAAACCACCCATACAAAATATTGAAATGAATTATTTGGAAGTGGGATTATCTCCACTAATTTAAGCACCATTAGAACAACCCAGTCAAAATACACACAAATTATAAAATGACTCTACACACACAGATACACACACAGACACACACACACACACACACACACACGTAGTTTACAGACACTGAATTAATGTTGGAACCTTGGTGGGAGCTCTTAGATATTTCAAAACTGTGGTCTTTCCATTTTAATCTTAGATTCCAATCAGCCCATACCCTTAGTATCTTAGTGCTACGGCCATGGCTGCAATGTGAGCCCCGTGTCTGTATGCTAGAAATTGTATTAGAAGCTTGAAACTCTGGCTATTACCCAGGCAATAAGTCCATTCATATCTTTATTTGAAGGGCACTCAGAGCTTATTAACTTACAGCCAGCTTTTCTTTCTCCATGAACACTGCATCTTCCTTCATTCATGCTGGACCCCAGGAGCCTGGCACGTTGTCTATACAAGAGTGAAAATTCCCATTTGGCCAATGCAGAGCTGCCCTTGGAATCTATGCCTCTAGCCACAGTTGTGTTTATCTTTAGCATCTGGTCTCAGTTATCTTTTTTGTGCCATTTTGGACTGTGATCTGTTTGTTTCATTTACTAAGTTGCCCACTACAGAATGGTGAACAAGACCACTAGGAGGTGGCAGAATAGGGCAAGGCTCGGCCTCATTCCTAGCCCTGTGGCACTTAATTACTGCACTTTGCTTGCCAACAGTTTCTTGGCATGTAATTTAATTTGGGGACCCGCCTAAGCATTTAATTGAGCTTGGAGAACTCCCTTCAAATATTTCTACCGTGTTCTCCTTCTCCTCCTGCCACATCATCAATGATTCTGCTCCACATTTCAGATCAGATTCACTTGCCTGTTTTCCAAAGCACTTGCCCTTCTTCTTTTTCTATTAAATATATTGCCTCACACTCCCTATCCTAATAAGACTGTATTTTAAAAAAAAATTTTCCCTCCTTTCTTTTTAACTTCTCCTCCCTCACTATAGTAGAATTTTACACTTTCTCTGTCCATAAAGTTTTCCATTACCTCATTTTATCCAACTTGTATCTCACCCCTTTGATAATTTTATTGTATAAAAATAGGCAGCACAAATAAAAGAACATTGGATTTATTATACTCATCACAGTCACATAAGCTTCAATATCCTCATCTCTGACCACAACTCTACCTACTCAGTTCTTTTACTCTCTAAGATACATTTAATGTCCTCTTAAATTTCATCACCGTCCACATTTTCTTGACACCCTTAATTCATTTCTTGATCTATCAGTATTCTCCTGGCTTTATGGCCTTCTGCAACCAGCCTCAACCTCACAGGTCATCATTCTAACTAGCCTCTTCCTGGTGCCATCAAGCCCAGACTCGTTTGTACTTTTGTAACTTCTTGATTTAAATCCAAGTGCTGGAACAATCCAACACAATACTGAATGAAGAAGTAGAAATCAATACACACACGCAAACACAAACACACACGCGTGCACGCATGCACACACACACACACACACACACACACGGCTTCCAACCCCCTTTGAGATTACAATGTCATTCATCTGTATGTGTTTTTCTTCATCCTTCATTTTTTCCCCTCGCTTGTTGCTCCCACCTACCTTTTCCAGACATTCCTATCTCCTATCATACTTTTAGCTGGGGATTTTATTTGTCAAACCTCAAATCCCTGTGCTAGCGATTGATGAGTAATGATTTTTATTCACAATACTTGCAAACATTGCCAATCAAATTAATATAATAGACAATCTAAAAATAAACTAAATAATAAATAAAAGCACTCCAGTTAGTGGGAAAACGGGTTATTTGATCCCTATATCAGAAAAAATTGGCTAGCCCTTCAGGAAAAACAATTTCTACCTGATTAGTTACACTTAACAACAATAACAACAAGAGCATAAGAGTAATAATTCCTTTTGAATAAGTGAAATCATGAACTTACTCATAGGTAACAATGCCTACAATATTTATAAACTGAGTCTAGGGGAAGCTTTTCTAACCATATCATAAAAACTGGAAACAAAAAAGTGGATAAATTTGAATGCATCCAAATTCTGTATGACAAAATCAGAAAACAATAAACAATCAAAATGAAAAAAGACACAATAACGTTATCGCAGCATTGTTCATAAAAATGAAAATTTAAAAACAGTTTACATGTTCATCTATATGTCACTAATTAATTAAATTACAGTTATGGTATTATAAAATACTATATTGAAATTCAAACAAAATCTATAATATTTAATGGCATGGGAAGATAGCCATACATACCTTTGTCATTGCAACAAAAGGAGGGTACAATGCAGTATTACAATATTCAACCAGTGTATGTATGTGTGTATATGTATGTATGTATGTATGTAGAGTATATACAGTGTATGTGAGTTTCTGTAATAGGAGTGTTAAAAGAAACTAGATTGTTGTTTTGAGTTAATATAATACCTCATCCTCCACTTTAACATATTTTATCTGACAGGCACTATTCTGGGCAATTAAGAATACCTTTTCCCCCATTTTCTAGGCCAAAAACAGTTTCAGAAAATGCAAGCAACTTGCTTTACATGAAGTAAGTTGGGCAGTGATTAAGCCAGAACCCAGGATCCTCACTCTTAGCCCAGCATTTGTGCTACCACACTACAGCTGATCCTAAGCAGATCACCATTTCAATCCAACCAGTTATTTTCTATCTCTACTAAGGCAAAGAAGGAAAATAATTAAGATTAATTTACTAGTATAGATCTTATAAAATATCTTTCCTTCCCTTTTTTTCCTTCTTACAATAAAGAAAAAACTGTTAGTGAGATACTATGATAGGTACTAAAGGAAGTACCCATCTTCCACTGATTTACCTGCAGCCTTGCCAAAGAACTACCACCACGTCATGGTTCCCAAGGATGACATCTGTTGGTTTAACATGGGTGCATAAGATGGACTGAGCACAGCCTTGGACATTGGAAACCAGGTAATACCTACCTCAGCTCTTTGAGAACAGCTATTAAGAAAGATCTTTTCTTCCCCACAACCTGTGATTCAATTTCATGAATCTTTTCTTAGCCCCCTTCCCCAAGAGGTAAGTGTGATTCATACAAAGGATCTGGATAGAGCAAGGAGAGACATGGTGGGGAGACTGGGGGCGCTGCTGCTCACTTCCAAAGCGGAGGGGAGAAGCAAGATCACTCATTTGTCTTTACCCAGGTGACTCCTCTTATTCAGGAAACAGAAAGTCCACTGAGGAGCTTTAGTTCACAGTCAGAAGCTTCGTTCAAATAAGTGGAGAATTCATACAAAATGTAGAACGGTTGAATTAAACCCAAATATTACAGGCTTTGCAATTACAAGATTCAAAATAAATCTGCAATGGTGAAGGGGAAAAGAGCTTAACAGTTATTTAAACTCACTGTGTTTTAAGCAACTGGGTGCTTTACAAACGTTTTCTGGCATTTTAGTCCTCCAAACAGTCTACCTGACCCAAAACCTTTGCAGGTAAGAAGCCAGCTTGAAATATTAGAAAACAAAAAATTATAAAACACAAAATTACCGCACCGTATTTCATGACTTACTTCTTAAGTGAGTTATATAGAGATCCCCTAGCAAAAGCAAGATATCTAGGTCAACCTTCTCATCTCCATGATATTTCATTCTGTTAAGTAATGACACCGATTCTCCTATATCTGATCAAAGCATTTATTTGTGTATTCTATGCTTCTTCAAATAAACTAGTGTATAATTTCAAACTAATGTTGATAAATGGCGCTTTTATAGTGTAATTTGGCTAAACAGTGAATATAAGAAAAAGGTAAATGCAGCAGTTCTACTGCATATGAATTCTGCAAGCATATGAAATCTTCTGTGTTATTTTATAAACTGTGTTATGGTTTCAGTGCAGCACACTAGTGCCGCTATGCAGAAGTCATTTCTTTCCACAGTGCATTTTATACTGGAGTAGGCCATTAAAATAACATGCTTACTTTTTAGAGGATGCTATTTGGAATAAAAGCAGCTAGCTAATAGGTGAAGTATAAAATACATATAGCCAAGGGTCAAGGTTGAAGTCACCATTGCATCACCTATTTTAATAAATTATCAGTTGTTAAAAATGTATGCAAGGATCTCCAAAGCCTGTTTTTTCTTCAGATTTGACAATTGGTTTGTGCATATTTAAAAAAACTGCTGGATAAGTTACCAATACTTGAATTAATATTAGTACTTAAATCATATACCTGTAAATATCAGATGAGTACTGTTATATTAAATATTCAATGTTTTGAACATCTAGGATGAAGTTTTCCTTAAAAAACAGAATGTGAAAGACATTCATAATAATAAATTCTGAAAAATGCTATATATATACACACACACACATATATATCTGTCTTTGCTGAACTGTCAGGTTAAATGTCCCTATGTTCCTTATTTCTATCTTTTTTCATTTATTTAGTATGGGATCATCGATAGCTCACCCCATCTCTATATAATGAAATATTAATAAATTTCTTGCTGCACTATTAACTTGGGTCATTTCTTTTAAGAAATTGAGGGACAACATATGCTTGTCTAAGCATGTTATGTAAATTATTGGCATAAAAGGATTTTTACCATGTAGGTAGTGTAAAACATGTCACAGTGACAATTCTTACATTCAGCATTCATTTATCCCAGCAATCACCATGGTTATACAGCTTTCTACATGTAGCCATTTCATATGCATGTTGAAAAGTAAAGCACGTGTATGTGCCTGAAAGATACTGAAATCATAGTCTGAACATTTTATCTCTGAGTTGTGGCATGGACTCTGAAATTCTTCCCTGTTTATAAAATCGCATACATGAGATACCCCAGCAAGGTGAGTTTGTCTGAAGCAGAAAAAAATGTTAACATGGAAGAAATTTTCCCCTTGCTCATTTTAGACTCAGTCATGTGGTCAGAGGCTGGAATTTACACCAGACATTTTCAGAAACCTTCTGGCAGCCATATTATTGCTTTTTCAAAAGAGAATCACAATTACCTATGCTCTAGCTATTTTTGAAAAACCGTACTGCTCATGACCCACTATCCCCATTTTAAAAATGTACTTTACTAAACAAGTTTTATATCATAAAGGAGAAAAATATGATTATCATCTACGCAATCTCCTATCGTGCATTGTCAGATAAGTCTTTAAAAGAAAAGCCCTATAGCAACCAATCATGTGACTCAGTAAGGTCTCTTTTTTTAAAGAGAATACCATATTTCATCTATGAGGAAGGCAATATAAAAATAGTACTAAAATGTCAGTATGACTTTGTGGTCATTTTCAAATGCACAGAGTTCCACATTTGATGGAATAAGGTCTTGCAGAATCCAGCTTGTCAATTTGAACAATTGTGTGGGGATGGGACAGATGGACAGTTGTTTCATTTTTTAAATTCTAGATTTTATTTCTTCACATTAAATGAGTTATTTTTTAATTTGTGAAAAAATAGCATAGGCTTATTTTTAAAAGAAAAATCAGTTGTAGACATTGAACTATTTATGAAAGAAAAGTAGTACTAATTACTTGGATTAAAACTTTCTAGCTTATTTTAACTGAAAACAATACAATTTAATGGCTGTATTCTCTTGATACTGATCATTATTTGTATCATAACTGATAGTCCAACTGTCTTTTCAGTTTTATAGAAACAGAAAAAAGTACAGATTAAGGCAAATTTGAATATATCAACTGGGCATCATTATTTCCATTAATGCATATAGATTCCTCACTTTTTGATCCCAAACATAAACTCCTTTATTAGCTGTACACTACAATACAAATTAATCCAAACTAAAATTATTTTTAAAACCATTTTATTTAGATAAAAAACATGACAAAAAGAATACCTCTAGTTTAAAATAAACATTTCTTTCTTCTATCATAATTACCTCCCCATATTATGAAAGAATTAAGATTTATAACGCCCTAACTAAATTGTCCAAAGATTATAAATGACTTTTCACTCTGCACAAATATTCTGTAATTAGAAAGAGAGGCAAATAGTTAGTAATGAACAAACTGTACTTAATATATAAGAACCAAATATTGAACATAGATGTTTAAGTGAAAAAAAAAAAACCTACATTTATATCATTTTCTGGGTGGAAATCCCACGGTGTGGATACAGGTAAATGAGCTAAAAGACTCAGGAAAAGTACCTCCCCCACACAAAAACAGAGTTTTAATTAGTTAAAACCAAAATACCTTTATTTATTTACTTATTTACTTTTATTTTTATATTTTTGAGACGGAGTCTCACTGTGCTGCCCAGGCTGGAGTGCAGTGGCTCACTGCAACCTCTGCCTCGCAGGTTCCAGAGATTCTCCTGCCTCAGCTCCCAAGTAGCTGGGATTACAGGCACCTGCCACCACGCCTGGCTAATTTTTGTATTTTTAGTAGAGACAGGGTTTCACCATGTTATTCAGGCTAGTCTCAAACTCTTGACCTCAGGTGATCCACCTGTCTCAGCCTCCCAAAGTGCTGGGATTACAGGTGTGAGCCACCACGCCTGGCCCAAAATGCCTTTAATAGAATGACCTTTAAATGGAAAAATGGGCATTAACATATTATGTTATTTGAGATCATTCCAGATAATATAGCTGACCAAAAACTATTTTTATATCCTACTCAGAAATCTGAATTTTTTCTCTTCAATTAAGTAAAAATCATTTCACTGGTCTGTTTCATACTATGCAGCAATGCTGACATATGACAATTTTATACAGGAAGTGCAGTTCTATTTAATGCTTTTAATAGTTTGAATCTGTTAGTACAACAATGGTTGATTAAAAAGCCTATTTTAATATCTTAATTTTAAACAGGCTACAATGCTTTATAACTCTAAATTTTTAGATTTCATTTTTAATTTCTTCAAAACTGATAAGCTTCCCTGCCCTTTCCTAAGTTAAAAGTTAATTAAATCTACAATACAACCACACTGAAGGGAAAAGGCCAGTTTTATTTACATAACAGAACAATAGCAATAACAATGAATGAATAGCACCAAACCAACATCAGTCTTAACACAAAATATTACTCTTGACCTCTTCAATGAGCAGCCCTTTTTCTACTCAGCCAGAAATAGTATTCAATTTTGTATAAAAATCACTACTGAAATGGATCTCACAAATGAATTCATATATTTTTGGAAGTAAATCAGGGCATTTAATATCATCATCAATATTAAATTTTATTTTTCATAAACTAAGGAATCCTCCCTGTTAACCCACAATATGAGCAGTGCTCAAATTTTATGTATTTTAAATGCCATAAAAATTGCCCGCATATTAAGCTCTTAGTATAGGCCAGGAGGAAATTAGGTACAGGTTATAAAACCTGGGGCATCAAGAGGTTAAGGGGACAAGATCAGAGAAAGACAAGTGGCAAAACGGAGGTTTTTCAAGCAGTTCCTCTTCCCCCTGTTATGTTCAGACTGGAGGCCTGCCTCGGGCACAGTCGGAGGCCCGGTTTGCCTGAAGCGGCTCGCCTGAAAGGAGAGCACCACCACCTTATTAATAAAGTTTCCACTGTAGTTGCCTGAGACTAACATCTACTCGTGGTCTGAGAAATTTTAGAGTGCTTAGATTAAGTGTGCACTGGCTGTTAAATCACGCTACGCTTGCAGAGTCAAGCATATGTGTTGGATATTTGGAGGCAGAGTTAAGGAATTTCTAAGAGATGCCTTCACAAAAGTTGAAAGGCAATTCACAAATATTAGTTTCATATTGGTTATATAAAACCTAACCTATGTTCTTCCCATAGTGAATTTTTAAACAATTTCTTAAGAGCTCTGGTCATTCGTTCACTGTGTCCACTCTCTTCTCATCATTCCCTTTAAGTCACATGCACACAAGACATCTGCTTGCAGAGTCAAACTTGTCTTTTTTTCTTTCTTTCTTTCTTTCCTTTTTTTTTTTGAGACGGAGTCTCGCTCTGTCGCCCAGGCTGGAGTGCAGTGGAGCCATCTCGGCTCACTGCAAGCTCCGCCTCCCGGGTTCACGCCATTCTCCTGCCTCAGTCTCCCGAGTAGCTGGGACTACAGGCGCCCGCCACCATGCCCAGCTAATTTTTTGTATTTTTAGTAGAGACGGGGTTTCACCGTGTTAGCCAGAATGGTCTGGATCTCCTGACCTCGTGATCCACCCGCCTCGGCCCCGCAAAGGGCCGGGATTACAGGCGTGAGCCACCGCGCCCAGCCATGCTCATTCTTTATACTTTACTTTTTAAAAAACTTTTTATTTATCTTTTAAATATGTTTGAATTTCCAAATCTCGAGAAGTCTTCCATTTTGAAATTACTACTCTATTATAATCCTGCTCCTATCATTTGACATTATTTTACAGCTATGCTCCTCAAACAAGCTACCAACTTCTAGACTCCATTGCTCCCATCACCCATCCCTTACTTTCGTAAACCCCTATAATCTAATTTATGGACACATCAATGCTCTGAAACTTTTCAATTGAATCATTTCCCTAATGGAATTGAGTTTCCTTATTCTGACCCCGATCAAATTCTCTGCTCCACTTAACATAGCTTGTCTACTCATTTTTAGTCTCTAAAATATTGTCTGTCAATTTTTATCTGTATCTTTCACTAACTGGGCTGCTTTTTCTCTCTACCCACCAACTTAGTGGTTCTCTTTATTGTTCACACTTATTATTCCTCTACACTTATCCTCTTGTGAAATGTATACATTTACATGTTTTAATTATCTTATCTATACTGATGACTCAAAAATTATTCTTTCCTGAAATTTTACCTCTTACTTTGTCTCTTGTTTTATTCCCCCAAATTTATTCCAGAGTCCGTGAATCATTCATTCCAAAAAAAAAAAATAGAGAACTGGCCAAGTTCCTAGCCATATACCAGGCAATCTTATAAGCACTGAAGACAGAGTAGTGATCAAAAAGCCAAAAATTCCTCTCCCTATACAGTATGAATGCTATCAAAGGAGAAAGACAATAAACATGATTTAAAAAGTAAAATATTTAATATGATGGAAAATGAGAGCTAAAGAAAAAACAAAGCAAAGAAGATGTAAGTCAAAATTTGGAGGTAGGCTTAAAATTTTAAATAGATTATTGAGTACAGACTACAGGGGGCAAGTGTAGAAGTTATGAGACCAATTAAAGTAGTGTTGTAATAATCCAGGAGAAAGATGATGGTAGCCAGGAGAATCATGGCGGCTTCAGTGAAGACACATAGGATTGAATTTTGGACCTATTAAGGTAGACTAGACAAAATTTGTTGATGGACCAGATATGAGAAAAAGAAATCAAGATTGACACCAAAGTTTTTTACCTAAGTAACTGGAAGAATGTAGTCAACCTTAAGAAATATATGTAAGTGAGCAGGAGAAGCCCACATCAATAGCTGAGTTTGAAACATTTTTAAGTTAGAGTTAAGACACACTAACCCTTTACACAGGAGCTAGGCAAATGCCCATTGAATAGACAGTTGGATACATGACAGTTAGATATCTTACACTTCGAACGTATGAGGAAGATCCTACTTACAGAATATAAAGTTTGACATCATAAACATAGAAATGTTATTTAAAACCATGACAGGGGAATGGTATCACCTTGGGAGTAAAACTTGTCCTTCTTTATTTGGGATGGGACCTTTCTTCCCATTACAAGTGGAAAGGAAAAAGATTTAAAAATTAGAGCTCAGGTGAATGAGGAGGAACTGATAAAGTGACTGAGAAGAAGTAGCCAGAAACATCAGAGAAATAATAGACATCAAGAGTAAAATTTGATTCTAGAAGCGGTAAGGGATTGACTATTTTCAGTGTTACAGATAGAGCCAATAATATGAGAAATGGCCATTGAAATTAGTGATATGGATGTCTTTGGGACCTAGAGAAAAGTAATTCCAATGGAATGTGGGGGAAAAACCTGATTGCAATACGAGAGAATGCTAAGATAAATTAATGACAATGGTCACAAAACTTCTTCAAAAGGAAACTATGAAAAAAACCAAGAGAGTGAAGAGAAAACAGATTAAGAAGATATAGTATAACTGTATTAATAGAACTACTTGAAGCTATTGATAATAAATTTAAAGTGAGACCAATTTCCATGGCTGTGTGTTTTTCTTAGTTTCCCCAAATATCCTGAACTGTACAGGTGCAGTCATATAGCAGAAATATTTACTTATCTAAAGTTGTAGTTTCATTAGAAAAAGATGGTAAAGCAAGAGAGAAGCATGGGAGCTGATGATATATGCAAAGGAAAGCTTATACTTACAATAATTGAATATGGAATTCATGGTAAATAAAGAGGGAATAAAAGGTATAAAGAGATGAGGGACAGTATGAAGCTGGCAAGGTTGATGCTAATTATGTCTAGGTGGGGTTGAGGAATGTTCAAGTTAGAATAATAAAGGTTGTGACCCAGAAGGTAGGAGGCCAGAGTGAGAAACATGCTTCTTTGAAGATGACATTATGGTAGTGTTGCTATTGAAAACTAAAAGGTCAAGGGACTAAGTATGGAAGAGGCATGAGGTAGGGAAGGGAACAATATCATTGAAGAGAAGAGGTCAAGAAATTGAGGAGTCAAAGTGTTGTCAAGTGTATCTGTATGGATATTGGAGTCACTAAGAATTATTTAAAAAGTAATGTTAGAGAGAGTGACAGTGATCCAGAATCTAAAATCTTAAAGGATTAAATAATAAAGATGTGGTAAAAAGACGACCACTATAAAAAGTGACATTGTATAATCTAATGATATAAAATACAAAATAATGATGGTGAGAGAAGAAGAAAAAATGATTTAAGAGCAGCAATGATTAACAGGGAAGGCACCTACTGTATTCCAAATTTATTCAGTTATTCAGTTGCTCAATAACATTTTAAAGTCTTTGCAGTATGAAAGGTACTAGACTATATTTTTGATTCATAAAATATATTATAATATAGAAATTATTATCTACATTTTACACTTGGTCAAACTGAGGTTAAATAATTTGCCCAAGTTTATTCAGGTATTTTTAATCTCTCTCATATTATACTTCTTCAATTAAAAATATGCCAATTCAAGTTTTGTAACACTGAGCAATGACTGCTTCTGGAATTTTGGTGAAAAAAGCTCTGCAGACCCATTCTCTAGTGAAACAATAATAATTGGTAAAAGTTATACACAAAACATTTTAATATCTAGAAGTTTTCTTGGGACATACTACAAATTAAGAAATGTTTAATCGTGAAAATCTTCTAAGAAGAGTAGATTTGTAGATTCGTAAAACACAGTGAGTCTGTGGCACTTAAGTCTTGATCTGACCCTTTTTGTCTCCTTCTGCAGATCAGGCTCCCGATGACAGAAGCTTTACTCTGAGAAGATATGGCCAAGGAGAGAGCACTTCCATGCTCCCAGTCAAGGGCTATGGTATCCCCCTAGGAGGAACAAGACACTGGCATTTCTCATTCTCCCCATCTCCATGTTGCAGAGGTTAAATTTTAGATGACTGCATCTGAGAGGTCAATGAATCTTTATGTAGCCCCCACTGGTGGGGCAGAAGATCTATCCCAAATATAGAAGGCTGACCATAGTGGAGTCCTTACCACATTCACTCCAGTTTGCTTGTAGGGAGAAGAGTCCGCATGGGGAGAAGCAAATGGGAAAGACAAGAAGCTACTTCCCTTGATCAGTGCCCCACTAATAAAGCAAGGATGTCATTCTGACAGAACAGATCATTCTCTCCACCCTCAGTTCTGGAGTAGTCACTCAGAGATTTTCCCCAGGAAGAGAGGTAGGCCATAATGCAGAGAGCTCCAAAGATTTCCCATAAGGGAATTAAAGTTCAAGTCAAAGTCACCTTAAAAATAATGGAGATTTTGGTGGTAAGCAATAAAAGGGGGCTAGTAGCCCGACGAAAGCAACAAGCTAAACCATAAGTCATCTAGTTTATCAGAGAGAACTATAAAAAAGAGAAAGCTATGAGGAGCTCTTCTAAGGTCAGAACAAACCTCAAAGATGGGCTTCAAAAATATTCCTGCAAAGGTGCTCAAATTAAATTGAATTGTGGGGGTGCTTATTCTCAAGGTCATTGTCAAAAATAATAGCACAATTAGCTGGCAATTAGTGCAACCTAGTATCTGGAGGTGAACAAGAAATGGGAAGTTTAGGAGAGCCCTGGTAAAACAACTGTCATTTTAGGGTTACTTTGCACATGCCCGCCACTGCACTCCCTGAAGTGTGACATCAGTGGCTTCCCACTGTGGGGAAAATAGACTTAATAAAATAGTCCAGGATAGTAAACAAACAAATAAACAAGAAAAAACAATAAAAAGCCCTGGAAATGTGGGAGTAACAGTATATACAGTTGTTATGGTATAGTACCAAAAAATTGTAAGATAGCCAAAGAAATAGAAAAGTGTGACTCGTACACAGAAACAAAAGACAACAAAAATTGCCTGGGAGAGGGTCCAGATGACAGACTTAACAGACAAAGTCTTCAAATAAGTTATTATAAATATGTTCAAAGAACTAAAAGAAAGCATGCTTAAAGAAGTGAAGTATGATGACGTCTCAGGAAACAAGGAATATTAATAAAGAGGAAGAAATATAGAAAGAACCAAAAAGAAATTATGGAGTTGACAAGTAATGTGACTAAAATTTAAAAATTCCTTAGAAGGATTCACCAGTAGATTTAAACTGGCAAAAAAAAAAAAAAACCAACTAACTTGAAGATAAAGTTATACAAATTCTGCAATTTGAAAAAAAGAGAAAAAAGGATTTAGAAAATGAACACCAACATACGTGTCATGGGAATGCAAGATGGGGAAGAGAGAGACAGAAAGGAGTACAAAGATATTTTCAAAAATAATTGCTGAAAACTTCCCAAATATGAAGAAAAATTTTATCTACATTCAATAATCTCAATGAACTTAGAATAAACATAAAGATATCTACACCCAGAAATATCATAGTAAAAGCATTAGAAGACAAAAACAAACATTTGAAAGCAGCAAAAGAAAAAGTATCACATACAAAGGAACCCTGTACGATGAACAGAAACAATGAAATCCAGAAGGCAGCAGTGGGATGACATATTCGAAGTGCTGGAAGGATCAACAAATAACCTATTTTCTAAAATGAAGTTGAAATTAAGACTTGCCCACATAAACAAAAACTGAGATCATTCATTGCTAGCCTACCCATATTACAACAAATGTTAAAGGAAATGCTTCAGACTCAAAGCAAGTAATACCAGGTAGTAACTCAAATCCACTAAAACAAACCAAGAGCAGTGAGAAAGCTAATTAGGTAATGATTAAAGATATATAAATGAATATTTCTTCTTCCTTCTTCCATAGTTGATTTTAAAAGCAATTTCGTAAAAGAATATGTAAGTAATTGCATCACTGGGCCTATAACATATAGTAATGTAGTATATTTGGCCATATAACACAGAGGAGGTAAATGGAAGAAAAGCTGCACTGAAATAAGAAAATGATACCAGAAAATAATTTTAATCCATAGGAACAAATGGAGGTAACAGAAACGTTAAATAAGAAGGCTAATATGACAAACTTCTCTCTATAGATAGATAGATGGAGAGATAAATATATATATGTTTACATATATATTCTCTCTCTTCATTATTCAGCACCTTCATAAAATTATTTAAAATTATTATTATAAAAATGTTTTGCTGGATTTATAACAAATATGCATGTTATATGTATAACAATAAAAGCAAAAAGGGAGAAGAATAAACAGAGCTATATAGAAGTAACATCTTCATAGCTCACTGAAATTAAGTTAGTACAAATCTGAAGTAAATTTTATATGTTATGATGTACATGGTAAGTCCTAGAGCAACCACTAGGACAATAACCCCCCCCAAAAAATGTTTAAAAAGTCATTATCATAATGGAAATATTACACTAAAAATATTAAACCAAAAGAAAGCAGTAAGGAAGAAATAGAAAAATAAAAATGAAACAACATATAGGGTACAAAAGGAAACCAGAAAAGAAGACATAAAACTGAATATATTAATAGTAACATTAAAAGTGAATGGATTAAACAATACAATCGAAAGCAGAGGTTGTTAGACTGCATAAACAAAAAAAGAACATCCAACTGCATGCTATCTACAGGAGACATATTTTAGATTCTAAGGTAAGAATAGGTTGAATAAAAAAATGGTGAAACATATATTATGCAAACAGCAACTATAAGAAAGCTGAAGTGGCTATCCTAATATGCGACAAAATAGACTTTAAAACAAAAATATTACTGAGAAGTGTGGTATTTTATAAAGTATCAATCCAAGAAGATATAACAATTATAAATGTACGTGTACCTAATAACTGAGCCCCAAACACATGAAACAAAAGCTAACAGAACTGAAAGGAGAAATAGACACTTTACCAATAATAGCTGAGGACATCAATACCCTACTTTTAATTATGAATAGAACAACTAGGCAGAATACACATTCCTCTCAAGAGCACAAGAAGAATTTCCAAAACAAAACATACACTAGTCATGAAACAAGCCTAAGTAAATTCAAAATAATTGAAATCAAGCAAAATATGTGTTCTGGCCACAAGGAAATACAATCATAAATCAATATCAAAAATAAATAAAAAAAAGTTGCAGAAATTAAGTAATAACCTATTAAGCAGCCAATTAGTCAAAGAATAAATCACAAACAAAATTTTAAAATAATTTGATATTAATTAAAATAAAGACACAATATACCAAAACTTATGGGATGCAGTGAAAGCAGTGCTGAGGGTAAATATTTATAGCTAAGTTCCCATATTAAAAAGAAGAAAGATCTCAAATTGATAACATAACTTTTCTCCTAAAACACTGAAAAAGCAAGCCGAAAACAAGCACAAGAGAAGACATAATGAAGATTAGAGTGTAAATTAATAAACTACAGAATAGAAAAACAATAAAGAAAATAACTGAAACCATAAGTTGATTCTTTGAAAAAGATCAAAAAAATTGACAAATCTTATTTGGAATTACCAAGAAAAAATATAAAAGACTCAAATTACTAAAAACAGGTATGTAAGAGGGGACATCATTACTGACTTTACAGAAATACAAGAATTAGAAGGGAATACTATTAATAATTACATGCCAGCAAATTGGTTAATTTTGATTAAATGAACAAGTTCCTGGAAAGACACAAGTACTGAAACTGACTCAAGAAGAAATAAGAAATCTAAATAAATCTTTAATAAGTAAAGAGATTAATGTGTTGGGAATCCCTGAGATCACCTGAGGATGGGTAATTTGCTAGGAGGATTCACAATACTCAGCATGTAATTATATTCATGGCTATGACTTTTACAGTGAAAGAATACTAAGCACAATCAACAAAGAAAAAGGTGCATGGAGCTAAGTCCAAGGGAAAAAAGCACAAACTTCTAAGGATCGTTTCTCACTGAAGTCACACAGGACATGCTTATTTCCCCAGCAATAAGTTGTGACAGTATGTGTGAAATGTTGCCAGTTATGAAGGCTCATGAAAGACTCAGCATCTAGGTGTTAGTCATGTAGGCAGCCTCTGCCGAGCATGTACCAAAATTCCAGACCACTAGAAGAAAAACAGGTGTTCGGCATAAATCACATTGTTTGTACAAATGCTAAGGCACAGTGAGCCACTCCTATCAATTCTGAAATGGTGGGAATCCTTCCAAAATCCTAGTTCTCAGACACCAGCCAACTGTGAGCCAGGTTTCCTAAGAATCTTAGTCAGGCCAGCTATATTAACTTTTTTCTGAACAATTATAAATTTTAAAACTTTCCACAGAGCAATGCCAAGGCCCAGGATTTTTTTTTTTTTTTTTTTTTTTTGCTGAAGTCTAGCAAACATTTACAAAAGCGTTGCTGTTGAATTTTTCCAAACTCTTCCAAAAACATAAAGAAGAGGAAACAAGTCACAACTCATTATATGAGGCTAGTATTACCCTGATTCCAAACATCACAAAAACTGAAAACTACCAACTAATTATCAAATAAATATATATGAAAAAATCAGCTTATTCTTGTTATTCACAGAAGTTATGCTTTATAAAGTCACTGAGTACATTGAATTAGTGAGTACCAAACCATTGCCCCTAGAGGAAATACAGGAGTCGATTCCCATGAGCTCCTGGATTACAACATTTATATCAACTGATCAATACATAGCCTTGTTTTATATGTGTTTCTGTTTAAAGGCACCTAATTCAAATATATTATTGATGCATTAACATTGAACTCATGGCTCACAGCACTAAAACGCATGCTTGAACAAAGTTTATTAACTTGGTATTTTCTACATGAGGCACATCACAGCCTAGAGAGCCCTTCAGAAGTAATCTTGGGGGGGGGGGGTCATTTTTAATAGCAAAATCACCAAACAAGGCACAAAACACACAAAAAAATGAGGCAGTAAATATAACTCAAAAAGGAAATTTGTTTGCAGTATGAGTGCTGAAACAAGAAGGCAGAGCAGTGCATTTTCAGATTTCAGCTGGGAATGTGCACATTGGGCAACTCAAATTTTTTACTGTGTGTGGCCATGAATGACCACAAGAGTGGTCCAAGTATTGATTTGGGGATTATAAGCACATTTTGGCAAGTAGGTGAATTTACAAATACAAAAACTGAATAATGAAAATTGGCTGCGCTAGCAAGCAGATTTTCACAACATATAGAAAAGATTATACAATATTACTAAGTGGGATTTATTTCAAAAACTCGATTTGGTTTCACATCCAAAAATAAATTAAATAATACACTATATCAACATAAAAATGACAAAAACCAGATAATCATCTCAATAGTTCAGAAAAAAAATCTGACAAAATCCAATATCCATTCATAATAAAGACATTCAACACTGTAGAAATAGAAGGAAACTTTCTCAACCTAATCAAAGGCATTTAGGAAAAACTAACATGCAGCTAATGGTGAATGTTTGAATCATTTCACCTAAGGTCGGCAATAAGTGAAGTGTGTCTTCTCTCACCACATTTATTCAACATTGTACTGGAATTTCCAATTCAGGACAATTAAGCAAGAAAATAAAATAAATGGCATCCAAATTGAACAGGAAGAAGTAAGATTAACTATTTTTACAGATGACACAATCTTATATATAGAAAGTTCTATGAAATCAACTAAAATACTTTAATGAATAAATGAGTTCAGCATATTTTAAGAGTTCAAATCAATACATAAAAGTCAATTATATTTCTATACACTGGCAATGAACAATCTAAAAATGAAAATTAAGATGAACAGTTCTACTTCTAATAGCATCACAAGGAATAAAACACTTAGAAATAGAATTAACAAAGTTGGATAGAAAAATAAGTTGTAATGTTCAGTAGCAGAGTAGGGTGACTATAGTTAATAACAATTTATTGTGTATTTCAGAATAGCTAGAAGAGTTGAAATGTTCCCAACACATACAAATGATAAAAACTTAAGGTGATGGTTACCCCAAGTACTCTGACTTGACCATTACAAAGTCTACGCATGTAATAAAATATCACATGGATCCCATAAGAATGCACAAGTATTTGTACCAATGAAAAATAAAAACAAATAAATAAGGACAAAACTTGTACTCTGAAAACTACAAACATGTTGAAAAAATTAAAGAAGACTGAAATAAATTCAGTGACATCCTTAGTTAATGGATTGAAAGACAATATTGGTAAAATGGCAATACACTTTAAATTGAACTACAGATTGATTCAATACAAGCACCTAAAAATCGAAGCAATATTTTTTCCATAAATTGGCAAGCTGATTTTAAAACTTATATAAACATTCAAGGTACCCAAAACAGGTAAAAAAAATGTTGAAATGGATTAAAAGTTGTTGAAATACTCATACGACTCAATTTCAACACTTACTAGAAAGTTGTAGTTATCATAGCAGTGTAGTACTGGAATGAGGATAGACATAAGGATCAATGAAATAAAATTGTGAGTCTAAAAATAATCTCTCACATTAACAATTAATTTTGGACAAAGGTACGAAAGCAATTCAATTGTGAAAGAGTAGTCTTTTTGGAAAATGCTATTGGGACAATTGGATATCAGTATGCATAATAATGAAGTTAGACCACTTTTTCACATTATATACATCTTTTAACTCAAAATGGGTCATAAGCCTCAATGTAAGAAATGAAACTATACAATTATATGAAGAAAATATGAGTAATCTTTGTGAACCAGGGTTAGACAAAACTCTCTTAGATATGACACCAAAAGCAAAAGCAAGAAAAGAAAAAATAGATAACTTGGTTTCATCAAAATTAAACACACTTGTGTTTCAAAGGATGTTATCAGAAAAATAAAAAGCCCATTGAACAGGAAAAATATTTGCACACATATGTCTGATAAGGAATTTCTATCCATATATATACATATATATATCTTTTAAAACTCAATATTAAAGCAATAAATAACACAATTTTAAAATAGGTCAAATATTTGAATTGATATTTTTCAAAAGAAGACATACAAATGGCCAATAAGCATATTAAAAGATGTCCAATAACAGTCATTAAGGAAATACAGATCACAACCACAATGAGATACCAATTAATACACACTAAAGTGGCTAAAACCAAATAGATTGTAACAAAGGTCAGCAAGGGTTTGGAAAAATTAGAACCTTCAAACACTGCTGATTGGAATGTATAAAGATACATCCAACTTTGGAAAACGGGCTGGCAGTTGTTTACAATTTTAGATATACAGTTACCGTATCAATGAACAATTAAACTCCAAGGTGTGTACCAAGGGAAATGAAAATCTATATTCATACAAAAACTATACACAAATATTTATAGCAGCATTATTGATGACAGCCAAAAAATGAAAATGATATAAATGTCTATCAACTGATGAGTGGGTAAATAAAATATGGTATATCCATACAATGGAATATTACTTAAAAATAAAAAAAAGAATGTATTGACTGGGCCACAACATATATGAACATTGAAAACAATATGCAAGTGAAGGAAGTGAGTCACAAAAGACCTCCATATTGTATAATTTCATTTCTGGTAAATGCCCAGGGCATACAAATCTATACAGACAGAGAGATCGGTGATTGCCTAGGGCTAGAGTGTTAAGAGAGGGAAGTGAGGAGTTACTGCTAACAGGTACAAGGGTTTATTTTAGGGGCTATGAAAATGTTCTAAAACTAATTTTGGTGATAACTGCAAAACTCTGCAAATACACTAAAAACCAATAAATTGTACACATTAAATGAGTTAAGTACATGAAGTGTAAAGTATGTCCCAAAAAAACTTTTGTTGTTGTTGTTGTTGTTGTTTTTTGTTTGTTTTTTGAGACAGAGTCTCACTCTGTCACCCAAGCTGGAGTGCAGTGGCATGATCTCAGCTCACTGCAACCTCCACCTCCAGGTTCAAATGATTCTGTCTCAGCCTCCCGAGTAGCTGGGATTACAGGCGCCCACCACCACGCCCAGCTAATTTTTGTATTTTTAGTAGAGATGGGGTTTCACCATGTTGGCCAGGCTGGTCTCAAACTCCTGACCTCAGGTGATCCACCTGCCTCGGCCTCCCAAAGTGCTAGGATTACAGGCGTGAACCACCATGCCCGGCCAAAACACTGTTTTTATATATTATAAAAATCACATTTTCTTATTCATTTATATCAAAGTGTGACAATATCTAGTGCTAGCATGTATTTTAATGCTGTCTTCTAGTTCATGCCCTTGATACCTCCTATATAGATTACTACAAGTAATCTACCACAGAAACTGTTTCCAGTTTCAATGATCCATCTGGTGCAATATTAATTTTATTAAAATGCCATTTTTATTAAATCACTCTGTTGCCTGGAATCAATGTCTCTAATCTCTTCAGTTGACCATTTAAAACCCATAATCAACCGGCTCATTTTACCCATTGTGTTAGGCAGAATAATAGCTTTTCAAGGATGCTCACATGGTAATTCTCCAGCCCTTCAAATATATTACTTTACATGGCAGAAGAGACTGCAGATGTGAATAAATTAAATTCCTCAGATGGAGAGATTATCCTGGATTATCCAGCTGGGCCTAATATAATCACAGGGGTTCTACTAAGAGAAAGAGGGAAGCAGGAGGGTTGGAGTCAGAGAAAGGAGGCAAGGGAAGAAGCCAAGGTCAAAGTGATATGGAGCCATGATCTAAGGAATGTGGGCGGCCCCTACAAGCTGGAAGAGGCAAGGAAACAGGTTCTCCCCCATAAGCTTCAGAAGAAATGTAGCCCTGGTGAGCCAATTTTGACTTCTGACACCCAGAACTACAAAATAATAAATGTGTGATTTTAAGCTACTAAGTTTGTGGCAGTTTGTTATAGCTATGATGGGAAACATACATCCATGCATCCTTCTTACTAAGATTCTTCTGCTCCAGTCAATTTTGTCTCTTTCCACATCCCTGTCTTGAAAAATCCTTCTCCACTCGCCTGAAAATGACATGCTTCCCCTCACTGCCAACACAAGACCTACCTAAATAGTTACATCCTCAAGAAGTGTTTTCCCACTAATCACACGTTTATGAGGTGTTATTTCTGATCAAATATTTCTTCAGAATGTACTTATGTCATCTACAAATTGCCAGCATATGCCTCACCTAAGAATGATCGTATGGCTATAAATACACCTGGGCATTTTACACTCCTGTTCCACTCGCACTTCCCACCCCCACTGCATTAGTATTCTATTGCTTTATAACCATTGGTAAATCTTCTGGTAATAAGATTAGTAGTTTAAAATAGCATCCATTGATCACTGCATGATTCTGTAAGCCAGAAGTCCAGCATGACATTCTCTTTTTATGATATAAAAAGGCCGAAAACAAGCTGTCAGCTAGACTGAGTCTTCATTACAGGGGTGTAAGAAATATCAAAATCCAAGGACATAGTTGTTATTAGCAGAATTTAGTTACTTGCAATTATAGGCCTGAATTTCTGTCTTATTGCTGGCTTTAAGCTATGACCTCTCAGTTCCTAGAGGTTTTCAAAATTCCTTGCCACATGGACACTCCACTGATGCCACTACACATAAGCAATTGTGTTCCAAATATTTCTCATGCTTTGAACCTTTGACTTTCTCTTTTGCAACCAGCAAGAGAAAATTCTCCACTATGAAAGGGTTCGTGTGATTAGGTGAGGCCCACACAATTTCCGTACAGTCAACTTTGTCATATAAAGCAAGCTCATCACAAGAGTAAAATACATCTTAGCCACAGTCATTGGGACTTTTCAGAGCACATACATGTAGAAAAAGGGACAGAAAATTTTGAAGGCCATCCTCACCATCGTCTTTTTAATGCTTAATCTGGTTCAAGAGCAGGAAAAACTGGTATTTATAAATAAAAAAGAGAAACTTGTAGGGCATTAGTGCAAAATCATGTGGAATGAAGATGTATCGAGAATTAGGCGTTCCAAATTTAAGATCCTGCTCTGGGTCAAAAATATTACTGGAGGGTCCACGTTGCTTTAAGGGTCTCAGTGAGCCATGGAAGCTTTACTGGTAAGTAAGATATACACAGTGTAGCCACTGCAATTTTCACAACGTTTCATTTATGTAGATAATTAAATCAACAACTTAATTTACTTTGGGAAGAGGGTGCTGACAATGTGTAGAACACCAGACACATTATAGTAATTAGTCTCAAAGGTAAAACCACACACCCCCAAAATACAGATACGCTTCTTATTTTCATGGAACTCAGTCTAGCAAGGGATCCATCCAGATTAGGAAAGAGATGACAAAGAGACAGAGACAGTGTGCTATTGATGTCCTAGGCAAAGGAAGCAATATGTGCAAGTGCTCTAAGGAGAGAAAGGGGCACAGTGCATTGGAGGAACTGAAAGTATCTCAGTCTGATTGGACTGTGAAGTAAGAGTGGGAGGGGTGGCCGAGAGGTGAGGCTGGGGAAGCAGGCAAGGACAAGCCACGTATACCCCAGGAAGGTAATGTATCCTGAAAGTAATTGGGACTCCAGCAATTCTATGTATAGGATTTATACTAAAATAATCATCAGATATCAATAAAGATTCAAGGGCCAGAAAATTCACTGCTACACACTATAAAAGGCATCTATGCCCCCTACAGAAATAAACTCAATGTTCATCAGAAGGGGACTGGTAAACATAATTGATGTCATTGGCAGTATTCATAATGGTGACATATGCACTCCATATTCCTTGACATGGAATAACTCTGTGTTAAGAATAGGAATACAAATGGGGAGTTGGAAGAGGGAGAGAAGTAGCATTTACTGAGTGTGCATCATGCACAAGATAGTGAGCTCAGCCTTTTACATTTGTGATTACATTCGACCTCTCACCAGTCCAATGAGGTAAGAACTATAATAATTCCTGTTTTACAAATAAGGAAACTGAAGTACAAGTAAGTAACCTGCCTAAGTCCACACATTCATTTAATAGCAAAGCCAGAATTGGAACCTGGCCTGAGGAATTATAGAAAAAAATGAACAGAAAGGAAGTGCACAGGTATCCAATATATCCCTCTCCTCCCACACACGGTTTTCCCTATTATTAATATCTTGCATTAATGTGATACTTTTGTAATAATTGATGAGCCAATATCAATACATTATTATTAACTAAAGTTCATAGTTAACATTTGGGTTCAATCTTGGTGTCATACATTCTGTGAGTTTTGACAAATAAATAATGATATGTCATCACCATTACAGCATCATACAGAATAGCTTCATTGCCCTAAAAATTTAAAATAAATTACAAAAGGCAAAAATAATTGTCACACATACAGAGTATTTATATAAATATAATAGACAATTTTAGCCCAACTTCCCTGAGTCTAGTCCTATTTTTCATACAGCGATGCTTTCATGTCACAGAGAAGAAAAAGTCCTGAATAAGGTATTCCTCTCTCAGTCTTGTTTAGCTTCAAGCTCTGGCTTTACTTATTCGGTATCATTTGTTCCTTCTAAATTCTATTTTAGTGTCTGCCTATGGACAATGGTTAACTGAGTTCAGGGAGTTGTAGTCTTTTATGATGGGCAAGTCAAGCATAGTAAGAGCAAAGCCCTACAATGCAAAGATATTTTTGATAGCAATGCCCACACAAATCAATAGAGTTTCTGTAAGTCCTAGAGAAGGATTAAAACTCAACGAAAGTATCATTTGTCACTACAGTTACTTTAAGTGCATAGCACCAGAGCAGAGCTTTTGATTCATGGCTGAAAGAATGTTGACCCATATAGGAATCATTGAAATGTTTTCTTATTTGCTTGGTTTAATAGGTAGTTTTAGGGGAGGAACAAATATAGTTTTCTCTACCCACAGTTATTTATTTATGTTTTTGGTTCCTTGCATTTGGATATTATTTTTTATCATGCTATTATTTATGACATTTTCTTTCTGCAAAATGTTAGAGTATTTATCAGACTTTTACTTACCTTTAGAAAAATGTTGACTATTTTCTTCTTTTAAATGCCAATCATATTTAAATTATGAATTAAAATTTGATGATTAAGTAACTAAAGCAACTGTGGAATTGGCTAAAATAGGGATTGACACATTCTGGTGAACATTAGGGGAGTTTAAAAATAACAAATGTGGCTGGGCGCAGTGGCTTACACCTGTAATCCCAGTATTTTGGGAGGCCGAGGCAGGTGCATCGCCTGAGGTCAGGAGTTCAAGACCAGCCTGGCAAACATGATGAAACCTCATCTCTACTAAAAATATGAAAATTCGCCGGGTGTGGTGGCAGGCACCTGTAAGCCCAGTTACTTGGGAGGCTGAGGCAGGAGAATCACTTGAACCTGGAGGTGGAGTTTGCTGTGAGCCGAGACCGTGCCATTGCACTCCAGTCTGGGAGACAACAGAGAAACTCTGTCGCAAAAAATAAATAAATAACCAATGTATAGCAATAATAAATTCATAAAATCAACTTACAGCATTCAAGTAAAAACTATGTTTTAGAATGTCTCACTTTTGGTAGTAAATAAATTGAGGGCTACAATGTTTTTAAAAAGGGTAATTATAGCATGGGTGCCTAATTAATTAAATAATCACTTATGAACAGTATTATGATACCTGGCATATGATTTTTTTAATCTAAAAGCTATAAACCATTGACCACATCATGTAGTAGACATAATCCATTTACTAGTAGAGAATTTGTCTCAAAGAAAACATAAGCAAATTAATTGTGGATTTTATAAGAAGAGAGAAGAGGAATTTAGGAGCAAATATGAAGATGCACCAAATTTGCCTATAGACCAAAACTGAAAAAAAAAATTGGGAGTGAATATTTAAAATATTATGAGCCACTTTTTATGCCTTAATTCAGTGACTACAACTTTGAATATCAGCTGTATCTCAATGATTCCCAGAATTAATTTATAATTAAGTTCTAAATTGTCTGCTGAGCTACAGACATCTATATCCAATTGCCTATTGGTCATTTCTACCCAATCCTACTCAGTCTGGGACTTCAGACTCACTGTGATCCAAACTAACCTCTTTGTTACTTTCCTCTGCCATACTTTCATCTGGATTTTCTCCCCTTTCTTCGTCTTTTTTTTCTTGGAGTGTTACACCAGCATTGACCCATTTGCCCAACCCAGAAACATAGAAGTCATCTTACATTCCTCCTTTCCCTTATTCCTCTATGCAACTTGTCATGAAATTACAACAACTCTACTTTTATTATATCTCCCCACTCTGTCCTGCTTTCATATCCTCTTGGCCACTACTCAACTTCTTGACCCTCCTCTGCGCTGGTCTCATTTTTTTTCTGTATATTCTCCCTGGGTTATTTTCCTGCAGGTAATCTCTTACACATCTTAAAACCCTTTAATGTTTCTTCTTAGGGTTGATAAAGACCACATGCCTTTAGGCAGAAAGCCACTTGTAATAGGCTCATGTAATATTCTAGGAATTGCTGAAATTATCCATGAAGATAGATCATAAATATTAAAAATACCTTTTCTTTAATTTAATAAAAAATCAACAAATTTTCAATAATGTGTTATTTATGCCCAATGTCTGCCAGAATTTTTTCAACCTCATCTCAAGCTGCCTTAGACATAAATTAAAAAAAGTTAGTATACAAAAGTCTACTTTAACAAATATCAGATACTACCAGGAATTTTTCCAGCATCTTATAAACAAATTAAAAGGCCACCCTAGGCTATTTTACAGTATTCAAACTTCTGAAATAGTAAGGACACAGGAATAGTACATGCTTCCTTAGAAAATGGATAGAAATACAGTAAAAGTTGAGCAGAGTCAATAAAAATTTTGCTGCCTCACAATGTCCAAGTTATCTGTCTGCACATGTTTAAAATCCACAAGATTTTTGTCTGTTAAGTATCGTTAGATATGTTTTGTCTGCTTCATACATTTAATATGTTAGAATGAAAGGCTTTCATAAAATTCCAAACTTTAGGATGGAATTATTATTGCCATTATCATTATTTTAGAGAAAAGTAGATTGTGATGAGAAAGGAAAGGTTGAGATAACACATAAAAAATAAAATATATCAAGGAAGAAATAATTCTTCTAAATTACATAAACTATGTGTAAATATACTGGGAATAGGCTAACTGCATTTCAAGGGTCAGCACTGAACCTGTTTTACTCCATGAAGGGTTGTTTATGACAATCAATATTGCCACTCATTTTTGATGATCTTTTTTGTCCTCTGTGCCTCACATTAAATGCATCAACATGTTTGATTTTTAATTTAGCCTTGTTAAAGTAATTTAGTTCAACCTTCACTGAGGAAATGGTATTATTTGCAATGACAGTTGATGCTATTCAGCTTCTAAGGGCAAATGGACTGTCAGCCTTATTGTCAAGTATCGAATTGACATAGTCATGAAGCTAGTGAAGAGGAGAATGTTGGTCCCCAACTTTTAACAGTATTGGGTAAGAGGGACTTACGACTTTTTAGTTTATTTTTTATTTTCAATTAATCACCTATTTTCAATCCTGTGAAAGTTTTCATTGTTCTCCTCATCACTTAGGGGAGAAATCTAAGTCATTTTTCATCCTTCTGTCTCCCATATCACCTATCCCAAATTGTGTCAATCCATGTTTCATATCTAACCCAATGCCCTTATCCTAATTCAAACTTTTGCCATTTTACAACTGCGTAGTTTCAGTAGTACTGTAATTGATTTCCTCACCTTTATTTCTATGTAAGCAAAGCCGCCAAATAGACTACTACTTTGTTAAACTTTAGAAAGCCTAATTTCTAATCATGTATCCTGAAAACTTTTAGTGTCTTACATGACCTAAACCTAATGTCTAGAATTCTTTGCCTAGTAGTTATGCTTTTTTCATTAACTTCCTAAGTGTGTTGGTTTCCCTTATAGCTATTGACACTCCCTTTACCCAGGCTAGTCTCTCCCATTCTCTTCATGTCATTCCTTTAACCAGAATGTTCCCTGCATTCATCGTAACTGTCAACTCTCAGCTATCACAGGGCAAATTTCCAAGACCAGCTCCTCACTCTGTCTTCCACTGGCCATGTCAGTTCATTTGAAACCCAATGGCAGTTCTGTTTCTCTACTCCTAATTTGGTCCTTGTATATATTTCCTTGGGTTATTAATTACATCTTGAACTATTTTATGGCAAGGTCTTTACTTTTTCCTAAGCTATGTACATTAGGCATTTGGGAATTCCTGATTATATTTGTCATTTAATTTCCATTGGCTATTGATAATAGGAAAATGTGATACATAGAAGAAAATGGGATACACAGAAGAAAATAATTCCCTATGCTGGGGGAATCAATTCTCAATGCTGGAAAAATCTATCCATATTTCCATATGCTGGAAAAATCAATCCATATTTCCATATGCTGGAAAAATCAATCCATAAGGAAAATAATTCCTTGTGCTGGAAGAATCAGTCCATATTTTCTAGTAACTAAAAGGACAAAGTGCTTTGTGTGTATGTGTGTGTACACCATTCTATAAAGCATATTTATTTTAATTCTATATTAATTATTAGTTAATTACTAAACTTAATTTTATATTAATATTAATTAAAAATTATTTTAATTCTAGAAAGTTAATTTAAAACTTTAAATAATTTCAAACACCTCTAAATATTGCTGAACTTTACAAAAATTGGACATTATTTGTTTGTTGTCTATCACTCCTCTTCCAACTAAAATATAAGTATTCACAAGAGTAGAGAAATTGATTCTCTCCTTTACCACTATAGCCTTAGCTTCTCAAATAGAATCCAGCATCTAGTAAATATTAAATAAATACCTGTTTAATGAATGAATGTATTCCAAGTACTTAGCAAGAGTGCATGGTGTTGAGTGCAAAATCAACAAATATTGGTTAAATGAGTAAAATAATAAATTTCAAACCTTTAGGAACAGTATAGTAGGGCCAATATTAGAAATATGTAGGAAGTAAAGGCATAGCTGATTATGATATTTTCTTTGCAAGTGTGTTCCACTCATATATTTTAACAAAGATTCTGAAAAATAAAGAATTCCAAAAATGTTTTATTTTATAACTTACCTATATCTGTATCTTCCCCAAGGAATTTGTCTCATTTTAAAGTGTTTGATTAGCACTTTTTTGACCTCTGAATTTTTCTACCTAAAGTTATTTAAAGATCTGTAGAATGTGCATGTGTGTATAATGCAGGAATATTTATAATAATAGTGATTTTCAAATTGACAATATTAATACTTTAATTCCATTTTTTTAAAAAAGTTTATTTTTAAAAGTTTCTCCTCAACTACAATTCTGGAGAGACAGCATATTCGTTCAATTAAAGCAAAATTAGTTCAAGATGGTCTTATATATTTGTCTGAGCTATAATCCTAAGTCATAAAAATCTATTGAAGGGGCTCAATTTAGTCTCAAAATACTTACAAATCTACTGTTTGCTTAAAACTCTAATTGAAGCTTCTAAAGGACAGCCCATTTCCCAAACAAAGTGTTTGTGAGTTTCTTCCAAAATTCTAAAAAGAAAATTGTAAAATATTTCAAGGGAGGAAATGTTTGAAACATTTTATCTCACAGAAGACATATTAACACATTAAAAATCCTAATTCTAAAGTCAAATCTCTTAGTAAATGTCAAATTTTAGTTATCGTGTTTTTTATTATGTACCATAGGATATCTAATTCTCTTCATATTAGTAATAAAAATGGTCATAATCAATAAGCTAGTATTTCCTTGTAAATACTTGATTAGGTCTGGGGCTGTTTTCCATTATTTTATTATCATTTTGTTAGAATATTTCTAGGAATGGTGCTACTTCAGTCCAATATAAATTCTAAAAGCATTAATTTGATTCATTTCTTAAGCATAATGATAAAAAAGACATGTAAGATACTGGAGATGTGTTCATTTAACACTTGTTAAATGAATAACAGCCTCTATAATTTAATATCTGAGTAGTATTGAATGATAGTTCTAAGCCAACTGTCTGTTGTCTTTTACTCAAATCACATTGTCAGGGCTTCTGAATAAATAGCCACCATGGAAAGAGAATCCTTGTGGTAGAAATTAAGAAATAATGTACAGGAAGGATTAACCTCCATCCTCCTATGCTTTTATCTCTAGCGTGCCTCAAAACCAAAGAGAGACTGCCCAACCATTAAAAAAGATTAAAGGTGTTAATTAGACTAACAAATAGAAACCTATCACCCTTACGTCAGGCTGACCAGACTAAATCTTCTAATGGATTAAAACACACACACACACACACACACACACACACACACACACACACAGGAGAGAGAGAGAGAGACAGAGTAAATCATGTCTCTAATGAAACCCCATTGATGACTGTCCATATGTATATTTCTGAACAATTTTTGTTGAAACTGATCAAAACATTTGGACAATAGTTTTATAGGTGTAGTCATTACCACTATCTGGATCAAAATTGCTACAAAATTCAACACTAAAATATAATCATAAGGGGCTTAGAAGAGTAACATCTTCATAACAATAAAATTCAGAATTGCCAATTCTCCCTTTTCTTCAATGGAGTCCATTATGCCATTAATATCAGTTTATGTAGATATTCCTTTATCCTTCTTTCAGGAGGAACAGAAAATATGTTAGCCACATACATAAACTATGTGCCATCTCAAGATGGATTTGAAGTATTTTAATGTTAGATGTCATTAAAAAGAAAAAATTATTGCCCAAATTAATAATTACCTCTAAGTCAGTCATTTTATTTCTCTTTACCTTTTATTATTTTAAAATTTATACATTTCCATTGTTAAAATATAAGGGAATACCCACACATGAATTTTATAATAGCATATATGTGTATAACATGTATGTGTACACATGTATATGTACATACATATATGTGTAGGTAAGTGCATGTGTTCACATTCACATATGTATTTACATCCAGTGCATATATGTTTAAAGATGTGTGTATATGTACGCACTAATATACATACAGCCATGTGCCACATAACAATATTTCAGTCAATGACAGACTGCATACAGGACAGTGGTCTCATAAGATTATAATAGAGCTGACAAATTCCTGTCACCTGGTGATATCATAGCCATCAAAACATATTACTCAGAGCCATGGATAGCCAGTACAACACGTTACTCAATGTTTGTGGTGATACTGGTGTAAACATACCTACTGCCATTCCAGATGTATAAAAAAGTTCAGCACATACAATCATGTACAATGCATAATACTTGATAATGATAAAAAGTGACTATGTTACTGATTTTTATACTTACTATACAATACTTTTCATCATTATGTTAGAATATTCCCCTTTTGTTTATGAAACAACAAAAGATAACTGAAAAACAGCCTCAGGCAGGTCCTTCAGGAGGTATCCAGAAGAAAGCATTGTTATCCTAGGAGATGGCAGCTCCATGCTTGTTATCCTACCTGAAGACCTGCCAGTGGGACAAGATGTAATATGGAGGGTGAAGAAAGTGATATTGATAATCTTGGCCCTGTGTAGGCCTAGCTGATATGTGTGTTTGGGTCTTAGTTTTGAGCAAAACAGTTTAGAAAGTTAAAAAATATTAATTTAGAAATTAAAAAGCTTTTAGAATAAGGATATAAAGAAGGAAATATTTTTATACAGTTGGTCTGTTTTTAGCTAAGCATAATTTATTATTATAAATAAGACTCAAAAAGTTTTAACAAAGTGAAAAGTATAAAGGTTAAAAAGTTAGAGTAAGTGAAGGTTAGTTTATTACTGAAGAAAGTTTTTTAATAAATTTAATGTAAGCTAAGTGTACAGTGTTTATAAAAGCTAGAGTAGTGTATGGTAATCTCCTAGACTTCACATTTGCTCACCACTCACTCTCTAATTTACCCAGAGCAATTTCCAGTCCTGCAAGCTCTATTCATGGTAAGTTCCCTATGCAGGTGTATCTTTTTTTTATCTTTTACACTATATTTTTACTGTACTTTTTCTATGTTTAGATACACAAATACTTACCTTTGTGTTACCACTGCCTACAGTATTTAGTACAGTAACATGCTATCCAGGTTGGTAACCTAGAAACAACAGGCTATATCATACATCCCAGGTGCGTGGTAAGCTATATCATCTAGGTTTGTGTAAATACATTCTGTTGTGTTCACACTGTGACAAAATCACCTAAGAACACATTTCTCATAATATATCCCCATTGTTAAGCAACATATGACTGTATACACACACACACACACATATTTCACTTCATCACATTTTAAAGGTGATATTAAATATAACGAGGCTAAAAATCAAAATCAAAATCATCAAAATTTCAATGACATAACAATATTTAAACACTTTTAAGGTAACTGCTATAAGAACCATTGAAAACGGTATTTTATAAGAACACTTTGAGTATATAATAGCCAATAAAAGTCCCAAGTAACTATTTTATATACAGATGCTACATCCAGGGCTTCTCTGTCCCCTGTGCCCTAGGGTCTAAGTCCCAGCTGTGATTATGCTGCCACTGAGGCCATCTACCTTATCCCCTGAGGCTGAGTTATGGTTACAACCCATCATCACCAGGACCACACTGCCACTGAGCCTTTCCTCCAGTAACCAGGTCTCTCTGCTCAGTCTGTCATCCCCAGGCCCATGCCACTGCTGTATGCTATCCCCTCATGGCCTCAGACCCTACCTTTGTAGGTGATCTGCATATGCACACCAGATCTGATGCCACAAAGCATCCCCTTGGCTAGAACTTCCCCACATAGGGTGAAAAGAGAAAAGGATCCCAGTAGCCCTCACCACTGAGGACCCCAACATCCCTACCCACTAATGCCATGGCAGGCACCTACAGCCTTTCCTGCCAAGGATCCCTGCAGTCTTCACAGACATTGACCTCAGCTGATGGAGCTGCACGGAGATCATGTTGCTGCACCTTACCTCAAGGCAGAGATGCTGCACCCCACCAGCTGATAATCTCATAGCCACCCACTGGTGAAAGACTTTGACAACTGAATGTAGTTCAAAAAGGCTGCAAGGGGTGATTGTTCTCTCAAATGCGTGGAAATAAATGATAGGCAATTAGTGACAAACAAACAAAAAAAAAAGGAAGGAAACACTATGCTACCCAAAAAATAATTTTCCAGTAAGTGTCCTTGAAGTAATAATGGAAATCTATGAGTTACCTGAGAAATAATTCAAAATAATAATTTTAAGAAGTCTTAGCAAGATGCAAAAGAACACAGATAGATGGATAAATGAAATCAATAAGTCAAAACAGCAACAGACTGAGAAGCTCAACAGAGATAGAAATCATAAAAACGAATCAAACATAAATTCTGAAACTGAGTAACACAATGACTGAAACAAAAAAAATGCAATAAAGAGCATCAATAGTTAAGCAGAAGAAAAAAACTGTGCCCTCAAAGACAGATCTTTTGAAATTATTCAGAGGAGAAAATAATATAAGAATAAAAGAGAGTAAAGAAAGCCTACAGGACTTACATGATATCATCAAGTAAACCAGCATGTGCCTTAGAAGTAACCAAGAAAGAGAAAAGAGTGAGAATCAGAAAATGTATTTAAAGAAATAATTGCTAAAAATTTCCTAAATCTTGGTAATGACATGAATATTCAGATCCATGAAGCTCAAGTGTTCTCAAACAGATTAAATCCAAAGGGAACTTCAATGAGGCACTTAATCAAATTGTCAAAAGTCAAAGATAGAGAATTTTGAAAGCAGCAAATAAAAAACAACATGTCACATACAAGGAAACATCCATAAATTTATCAGGAGATTTCTCCAAAGAAACCTTGAATCCTAGGAGAGAGTGAGATGATATATTCCAAGATCTGAAAGCAAAAAACAAACAAACAACAAGCAAACAAACAAAACTTCCAATCAAGAATACTTTATCCAGCAAAGTTGTCCTTCAGCAATGAAGGAGAGATAAAAGACCTTCCCAGGCAAACAAAAGTTGAAAGAGTTTGACATCACAGGACCTGTTTTACAAGAAATAGTAAAGGGAGTTCTTCAAGCTGAAATTAAAAGATACTATTTAGCAATATGAAAACATATGAAAGTATAAAATGTGCTGGTGGAGGTAAATATATAGTCAAATTTAGAATACTCTAATACTGAAATGGTAGAATATAAATCACTTTTAAGGACAATAGAAAGACAAAAGCACTGAAAACTATAGCACCCCTGAATATAAAATTTTTTTAAAATAATAAGTACAGCTACAGTATTTGGTTGATTTTTATACCATATTAAGTATATGTAAATTGTGACACCAATAATATAAATAGGGGTTGGGAGAGAGACGGTAAAAATGTAGAGAATTTGTATGCTATAGCTTCGTTCCATATTATTAACAAAAAAAATGCAAGCCATGAAAATACAAATATCTCTGTAATCCCAGCACTTTGGGAGGCTTAGGTAGGAGGATTGCTTGAGCCTAGAAATTCAAAAGCATCCTGGGCAACATGGCAAAACCCCATCTCTAAAAAAAAAAATTAGACAGGTGTGATGGCATATGCCTGTAGTTCCAACACCTCAGGAGGCTGAGGAGAAACATTTGAGGTGAACTCAAAATGTTAAAGCTGCAGTGAGCCATGATGGTGCCACTGTACTCCAGCCTAGGTGACAGAGTGAAACCCTGTCTCAAAAAATAATAATGATAAATAAAATAAAATATAGATATCAAAGGCCATTATAATAATGTATGTTAAATGATTTAACTAATGAAAATCAAAGGAAAACATAATTTAGTTTGATTAATTTTACTGAAAATAGTGTTTAAAAACTTTTAGATCACTTCCCTTATTTCAACTCAAATGATCAAAGAATGTTTGACTAATTATAATAAATAGCTTTTTGCTGTAGGATCAGGGTATGGCACACTCAACAAGGTGACCAATGCATTACAATTTCTAAAAGGTGAGAAATAATACCTTGACAAATCTTTTAGCTCAACAACTTACACAATTACAAACACAGGTCAACACTGGGTGCAGAATTCAGCCTATGATTTTACTAACAAAGATTAAAACATTGATTATCAGAATCTTCGTGCTTTGTAGTTGCAGCAAGGCACTGACAGCAAGACTTTGCTGACCTTCAGGATGGAGAGCCACCTTAACCAATCATGGTGCTGCTTACTGGAACTCAACAAACGGAGATTTTGTCCTATCTGAACTAACTTTATTATCTGAGCCTTTCGCTGGTTTGAAAGCTAATGCTCAACTGATCAGGCTTTCAAGCCAGTTTGAAATAATAAATAAAAGAGAACAGGCACTCTCATTTCTTTATATGCTTTATTTCATTATTCGGGGAGAACCTCAGCTGATTCAAAAAATATGTGCTTTTGTTTCTCTTCTTTTTATCTATCTCTGATTCTTGTATCCAAACTTGATATTATACATGAAAATAAGAGCCAAATAGTATGCACAATGATTGTAGACTTCCTGGTTTTCATAACAAGGGTGGGAAAACAAAATATAGGAAACCTAACAAGTCTCAGAGCTATGTTAAATGGTTTAAGTTCGGTAATAACACACAATTGGTAGCATTTGCTTTGTGTATATGAAAAAGTTCAGCTCTTTTGAGCAACAGTTAGAAGATACATTTTTTTAAATGAACACTTTCCTCTGGTGATTGTCCTCTACTTAGCAACCAGCCTGCTTGAGAGAGTAGTTTCCATTCATTGCCTTCAATTCCTCACTTTCCATTCCTCAACCTATGATATTTTGGCTTCCACTTTCATTAGAAGCTTTTATCTATCGGGGATATTTATAATTTTTTTTCAATTAATCTGATGATTCCTGTTCATTCTTACCCGAACTGGAATATGACATCTCTGTAGGATATAGCTGCTGTGGTCGAAATATACACCGTTCCCCCACATCTCCCCAGCCAAAATGTATATGTTGTGATCCTAGCCCTCAGGTGATGGTATTAGGAGGGCCTTTTGAGAGGTGATGAGGGAAGACTCTTCATAAATGGGATTAATGCACTTAAAAAAGAGGCTCCAGAGAGTTGCCTTGCTTTTTCTACCATTGAGGGCACTGTGAAAAGGCACCATTCTATGAATCAGAAAGTGGATCCACACCAAACAGTGTATCTGCTGGTGCCTTGAACTTGGACTTCCCGGCCTCCAAATCTGTGAGAAATCAATTTCTGTTGTTATAAGCTACCTGTTTATGGTATTTTGTTATAGCAGTCTGAACAGACTAAGACAATTAACACTGTTACTCTTAACTTCTTAAAACCTTAATTTTTCTCAGCATCAGGGCAATTGAGTAGGCTCTTTCTTATCTTTCTGGTTGTTTCTCCAAACCTTCTCTTTTGAACTTATTTTCTTTTACTTATTTGTTAAAAAGTTGATACTTGCAGATTTATGCCCTTGAATCTGATCTTATCTACATCTTCCCTTCCCCTCCTTGTCCTCTGTCTCCCTTCTCCTTCCTCCCTTCTCTGCCCATCTTTCCCTCCGCTGTTTCTGGTGGATCTTATCCCTTTTTATCACTTCAGTTATCTATGTATATGTATACACGCACACACACACAAACATATATATATATTGAGAGAGAGAGAGAGAGAGTCCTACTCTGTTGCCCAGGCTAGAGTGCAGTGGTGTGATCTCAGCTCACTGCAACCTCTGCTTCCTGGGTTCAAGTGATTATCTTGCCTCAGCCTCCTAAGTGGCTGGGATTCCAGGTATGTGCCACTATGCCTGGCTAATTTTTTTGTATTTTTAATAGAGATGGGTTTTTTCCATGTTGGCCAGGCTGGTCTTGAATTCCTGACCTCAGGTGATCTGCCCGCCTCAGCTTCCCAAAGTGCTGGGATTACAGGCATGAGCCACCATGCCCAGCCTATCTATGTCTATGTATATATTAATAATAACACTATACCTATATAGAGAGAGTACAGGCCTTACCCACAACAGCAAACTCATATATTTCATTATTAACTAGGCATCTCTGTGTGGACTTTCCACGTTCAACTCCAAATCAACATATTTCAATATAATCTCATCTTTCCATAAAACATCTCTTCTTTGCTGTCTCTCATTGTAAACTGTTGCACCATTTATCAAGTTACATAAAACAGAAATCAGAGAATAATGTTTTACTCTTTGATCTACTTCCAAAACCATTCAACTACTAACTTTGATTAATTCTTCTTCAATATTCCACTCTTGTCCATTAGCTACCCTTTACTCAGGGCATCAGTATTTTTCTCCTGCAATTCTGAAATGGCATCTAACTTTCTATTTTCTACGGCAGCCAGAATGAGGTTGCTAAACTTCAGAATAGTTCACGTCATTCTTCTGTCTAAAACTCTGTGGTAGTTTCATATTTTTTCTTGAGATCAAAATGTTCAGCTTTCTGGACTCCATACCTGTTATATGTTTCTCTTAAAGTCCAGACCAGCTTTTCCAATCCCATTCTCATTTCTGCAAATACCTTTGCCTTTTTCATCCTATGTCCTATTCATCCTTTTATCTGTATATAGACATAACCGTGTCAATAAATCTTCCCTAAAACCTGAGCCTAGGTGAGGGACTAGATTTGGTCTCATATTGCCCCGATATTACATTATCACATTAAATCTTAGTTGTCATTCCAGTAGAAAACAGCCATTTAAGACAAAGATTATACACCATACCTTAATGCCTAGGGTATAGTAAGTAATCAATATTTATTGACTGATTAACTGGCCATCCAGTGATAACTGGGGTAGGGCAATAGTTTACTTCATATGTGAATGTCAGGTAAGATTGTATTTATTCAAAAAGATGTCCTTTTCTGTAGAGTTCTTTTTGTTGAATATTTGAATTTAAATGTTTGAGCAACCTGCCAAATGACAGAAACTTGGCAATGATGTAAGCTGCCTCAATTGAGACATATTATTTTGTATGAGCACTAACATTTAGAAAATTGAAATCTCTTTCAGAAATCTTTTAATTAGATAGTCTTTTTTGTTTACATATGATATTGCTCATCCTGTCACTAATAGAAATTAACTTGAATTTCATTTGGAATGTACATTGATAATTATTCTTACTTCTCAGATAAATGCAGCAAAGGGTAGCAATAAAGAAGTTTCGCATTAAAATCAAAGTTGGTGGAACCCCAAAAACTCTGAACATTCATTACAGACCCATAAGTTACATCATTTCTAAAGACTACAGCCAGGATTGAGTGCCTTGTTGGCTATTTTTTACTTCCAAAGCACAAAGAAAGCCTCCTTTAGTCATGGTAAACTGGCACCTAACCTACAATCTTATATTGTATTCACAGATAAACTTTGAGGATTTAACAAAGCCCATTGAATTGTTTCCAAAATTGTGTGTGTATGTGAGCATCTGGGGCAGGAACTGAACCATTGATTGGGCTTCTAAATGAATTCATAACTCCAAAGAAATGAACAGGCACTGGTAATAATTTTATAGGTAAAAGAAAAGGTAAGGATTTTATAGGTAAAATAAAAGATTATAATGCACGTAAATATTTCCACCTGAGAAAAGATTATCCTAGGAAGAGAGAAGACATTAGGCAGTTGCTAAATCAGTTAAAATTGTTAAAATCTAATAAAATAGTTGTATTTAATGTACTTTCCAGCATATCAAATTATAATCTAGAGATAATGGAAATCAGATAAATGCCTTTGGGATTTTAATTTTTATGTACAAGTGAAGTGAGACTTCCATATAGATTCTTGTGTGGTTTATTAGAACAAAAGTTCTTCTAGAATACTGTAAGAATGCTCCTACTCAACCCTTAAGCATAGCTTTCTTGCACCTTCTCCAGACAATGCCTTAAATTCACTTTTCACCTTATCTGCTAAGTGAATCCTCTGTATGTTTTTAATCAATTTTCCATTCTCCTCTCCCTTTGCAGACCTAACAGTCCATTTGTCTATATGGCCTCAGGTTCCTTGATTGAGTTAGAGTCTATTTAGAGTCTAGAGTCAAAAGAGCAAGAAAATTATTAAGGATGAAAAAGAAAAACTCTCTGAAATACTTATTTGAAAACATGGATTAGCATCTGCCATAAAAAATCATGCCTTAAATTTTGGAAAATGTCCTACACTCAAGAGAAAGTGACATAGATCTGCTAAAAAGTCCAGAATACCAAAATCTTCTCAACAGAGAAATATCAATTTAAAATGACATTTTAAACAATTTTAACAGAGTATTTCTTTTTTATTCTAAATAATGCACAGAAATGACCTTGAAATAAACTATATTCTAGACATGATTGTGTTTCGGAGCTTTTTAGTTAGTAAGAGTCTAACACATCACTTTGGTTGGTTTTCAAACAACAGCTTGGCTACACCTCAGCAAATATGAAAAAGTGAGTTTTAAGATAAAGATGACAGTAAGTGCACACACTCTCCAGTTGGAGACAATTTCATTGTTCTAATCCCATTCTGAATGACTATCTCGGAACCCCAGTGCCATATCATGAAAGAGTCCTGGAAAGCTGCCTTCAAACTACCTCATGGTTTTCACTAACTTTTACATAGACAGCTTTGATCTTGTCCTGGAACTGCAGTTAGATATTTTGCACTGCTCTTCTGAGTGCTATGGTGTAACTGATTCTGAATCTAAGGAAAAAAAAACAAAAACAAAAACAAAGCAAAATGCCAAAAATATGGTAGGTTTTGAGAAAAAAAAAAAAAAAAACAGAAGGGAAAAACAAACACAAAAATAAAGACCTAAAAAAAGAGTACCATGATCTAGGACTGATCTTGAACTTAATAAACCTAAGTTGGATCTAAGAACATCTCTCCTTAAAGAAGACTCATTTTGTACCATATCCTTCTACTTAACTTGGCAAGGAGTTCAAATCATGATAGCTTTGGGATGATCCTCTGTTAACACTGATTATCTTTCTCTGCTGGATTTATTGTGTTGCTTTTGTGATGACCCAGTGAGAAATTATATATTACTATGCACATAAAAACAGGATTAGACCAAGTACATAATAGAAACCAAGAGTTTGGGATGGTTAAACAAGATTATTGATTGATATAGCTGCTATTTAAATTCCTAGAACTTCATGGAAATGTGAAAAAAGAAAGTGTCATGCACTCTCCTAAAGGAAGATTTTAAAGAAACATCAAACCTTATTTACAATATTCCAATAAACCACATTAAACTGCAACCCAGAATTAAATGACTTGTTTTGAACGTAAAAATTATTTGGTCCATAAAGTAAAGAACAAGGCCCTAAAATTAATGCATTTGCTTTAAGCAACAAGCAGGCTACACATGGATGACAGAGGAGGGAACTAGGGATTGATTACTCATGGCATTTCAGAGACAGGCTTAGGTAGTCAGATTATAACACCTCTAAAAGTGTCCCTTTAAAATACACAAGTCAATGAGTACTGCACACATACTCACACATTCACACAAATATACAAATATGCAGGGTAGATCAAATGATCCGGAGTCTGTTGACCTTCATACTGTGCCTGGGTCCTTCAAATATTGATTCAGTTTAATCTTTCTTTACTGAAATGAAATATATACTCTGTGTTACACTGAGGTCTGGTCTGTGGATGCACTTCTGTAAATTTAAATAATAAATTAAATAAATTTTCTTTTAGTTACTGTTGTATATAGCAGTAGCTTCTCTCCAGTGGAAGAAGACATAACTCTCTGTGTAGCTTCGCACTTCTTTCTGAAGCTGAAAATGGCTTTTGGATATTTGAAAAATACTGCCTACATTCTTCAATTCTTAAGACTTTAAAGCATTTATCTAGATTTTACTAATTCTCCTGTATAAATGATGGCCCACCATTCCAGTTCATGCCCACTGAAAGACTGAAGAGAGAATGAGAATGCAGAAAAGTCCATTTTACCAAATTATTTGCACTGACACCTAAATAGAGCCTAATACAGAGAGAAGAAACATCCTGATGCATGGTCCAGAGCTTTAAGCAAGTGACATCTGTTTTTCTCTTTCAGTTCTAGGAGAATAATGTTTTGCTTAGCCATTAATAAGGGACTAAAGACCCTACATTTCTCTTTCAGTTCTAGGAGAATAATGTTTTGTTTAGTCATTAATAAGGGACTAAAGACAATTTCAAACTACAAATACCTTAAATATTTTTTTAATTTAAAACCACTAGTATCAGTTTCTTTTGATCTTGTGTTGAATTCATGGAATTAAAGACTCAGAGAGAGAAGAAAGTAATGTAATTAGGGCAAACAGCTCCCAAATGTAGTCCTTAGATCAAATTGAAAAAAAATAAGGATGATGTCCTGAGATTTTCTTTCAGTTAAATTTATTAATATGAAAGGAAACATCTTTAAAATGAGATTATGTCTATTTTATTGTCTTCTGTGAAGACATTGTTACATTAATAAATGATAATGGTAGATGGAATTTTATATTTATTTTTATTTAAAACTGAGAACACTAAAAAATAAAAACTTTTATTTCTTATGTACAGCCCAATGTGCTTCTATTTAATTATAACCACTCTTAATTCTTTTCTCTAGGGTCATAAAAATGTAATTTTGCTCCGTAAAAAACTGACCAAGCCAGCCATGTGGCTCACACCTATAATCCCAGCACTATGGGAGGTCAGGTGGGAAGAATGCTTGAGGCCAGGAGTTTGAGATCAGCCTGGGCAACATGGTGAAACCTTATGTCTACAAAAAATATAAAAATTAACCGGATGTGGTGGCACATGCCTGTAGTCAAGAGGGTGGTGTGGAAGGATTGCTTGAGCCCAGGAGTTTGGAGCTACAGTGAGCCGAGATTGTGCCTCTACATTCCAGCCTGGCGGACAGAGCGAAACTTTGTCCAAAAAAAAAAAAAAAAAAAAGGAAAAGAAAAAGAAGGGAAGGGAAGGGAAGGGAGAAAGAAAGAAAGAGAGAGAAAGAAAGAAAAGAAAGGGAGAGAGAAAGAAAGAAAGATAAAACAAAGAAAAAGAAAAAGAAAGTAAAGAAAGGGAGAGAAAGAGAAAAAAGAAAGGAAAAGAAAGGAAAAAGAAGAAAAGGAAAGAAAGAAAGAAAGAAGAAAAAAAAAAAGAAAAGAGAAAAGGAGAAAGAAAGGAAGAAAAGAAAAAGAAAAAAAAAAAAAAAAAAAAAAAAAAAAAGGAAGGAAGGAAGGAAGGAAGGAAGGGAGGGAGGAAGGAAGGAAGGAAGGAAGGAAGGAAGGAAGGAAGGAAGGAAGGAAAGGAAGAAAGAAAGAAAGAAAGAAAGAAAGAGAAAGAGAAAGAAAGAAGAAAGAAAGAAAGAAAGAAAGAAAGAAAGAAAGAAAGAAAGAAAAAGAAAGAAAGAGAAAGAAAGAAAGAAAAACACTGACCAAATAGAAATAAAGATACTGTTCCACAAAGCCTTCTGCAGGTTGAGCTTTTCTAGCTTCTTGGATTCTTTCTCCAGTTACACTGTACACTAACAATTTTCCAAAATGTATTGCTTAGAAATAGAAGTATTACTCCAAATGTGGCCTCAGCAGTAGTTACATTATTATGTTTTCATGATACACACTTATTAATGCAGACCATGCTTACCTAATAGTTTAAGGAATGTCAATGCCTGCTCTCCTAAACCTCTACTTAAGTTTCATAATCTTCCTGTTGAGAATGGCTTCTTGTGATATTTCTTGAGCATAAGGACAACACTCAGTTCAATTCAATAGAACTTACTTAATTACCAAACACTGCATTAGAAGTAGTCTTTGTCCTCTAGGAGAAAGGTTTCTAAACACACAATTCCAATCAGTGTTGTTGGTGCCATGACAGAGATATACCCAAAAAGCTTCATAAGGAGAGCTGAGGAGGTAGGAGGGAATGGGTACTCAAAGAATATTCTGAAATATAATTTTTACCTCCTTTGTTCTCAAATAGCACAGAGTTTCTTATGATAATAAATTATATTGGAAGAAAAAGAGTACATGATGTGAAGAAATGAGCAGTCTATAATTGACCACCTAACTGGATGTTGTTAAGTAATATATAACTGATGGCCATTTTAAACCAGGACAAAAATATTCTTAATTCATTCGTCTCTCTCACACTGACAATATCATACTATCTACATATCTTTCTCACTCTGTCTAAAAAGTTTATGTGTTTGTAAATGAAATTTAAAAGTAATCAGAACCAACATAATGCCCCTCACGTTGTGTATTTATTTGGCATTTACAGAGCTGTCTCTCTCTCTAAATATATATATAATATATATTTAGAATAATTATATACATATATATGGAAAAAATTATATATAATGTAATTTTGCTTCATAAAAATGTAGTGCATATATATATAATGTGTATCTATATAGTGTATAGTGTGCATATATATAGTGTGTGTGTGTGTGTATATATATATATATATAAAATATATAAAATACATAAAATACATATACGTACTAATTTGTGCAGTGGTCCAAAATTGCTTTGGTGGCTTTTATTACAATCTCCTAAAAAAGTAGGTCCACATATACAGAATTCTACAAGAAAAAACTTCACCAGGAGCTGCAGAACACAGGCAGTTTGGGACTTTTGTCTACAAAGCTGTCTTTGACCTTTACAAAATTCACTGAAGTTATTCTTACTTTGCTCATTTACCATAGCTCAATACAATTTCTTTCTTGGATCAACTATTTTGAACTACTGTTGGCTTTTGGCCTCCTGTCATAATATGAATTTTCTCAACTTTTTCTCCTGAAACTTAAGAAAAGAGTATCAAACCAAAGATTTTCTTAGATGCAGTATATTTAAGTCTTGGCAGTGACTGCCACTTGAATTCACATTGAGCTTTTCTTCTGAAAGCCTCAAAGTCTTTACAAATCTCACATGACCTCAGAACATGCTGTGGGTAGGAGGAGGCTGGGCATGCTTAGTGGACAGTGGCCACGGCCATCCCAAGCACATGAGCTCATGTGCTTCACACAGGGCACAAGGACCAGGGCAAAAAATAAAGCAATAAAGGAAAAACCTAGGTTAATTATATTCACATGATGAAAGATAATCTTAATTTATTCAATCTGTTTCAGACAGAGGGAAATTAAAATGTGCTTAGCCTCTAAAATATCAATACTAAATTATGGCGACCTTTTTTTATCTTTCTTTGAGAGCAAATTTTAAAAGAATAGAACCCAAATTTGCTCTGCAACCCTGTTACCTTTACATGAAATCATGTCAGTTGTATCCAACTGCCAAGATCTATGATAGATGATGTCTACTAGTTTTGTTTTAATTTTTTATCTTAATATTTTTTAATCAATGCTTTTGCTTTCCTCTAGGGTATGTTGAAAAATACATTTTGAGTGATGTATATACTGACTGTGATTCCATTTACAGCAAAACAATGAAAGCAGTTGGTGTTGTGATGGTGTTAATATATTCATGCAATACATTGTTAGACATATGGGGATCCAGGTTTTTCTGTGCTTGTGGAATTTAAAAGGAAACTTCTAGACATGCATTCTATGTACATAAGATATAGTGTTCAAATAGGGACAATGTATGAGAACATCAGTACTTGTCAGCTACGTGCTGTCAGCAAAGATGAGATTTCAGTGCATGGTATTTTAGACTTCATTATATTGTCCCATGGAGCGTTCCAAAAAAAGTAGCAGGTAAAAAATCAGGAGCATTCAAACGAAATGATACTCAAGGGGGTGAGGAGCGTTTTTTCTCCCTGAAATTGTCTCTATTGACAGAGTTGACTTCACTTTGCCACTGAACTATGACAAGGTGATTATTTTTAAAAACCAAAATACAGTGCATAATACATTTTAGCCTGAAGCTAAAAGTTAAGTGTGAATATTCATTCATTTTTATCCTTCCTTGGGAAAAAAAATGTGGCTGGAGTAGCAAATAAAGTGTTAAGGTATATCAATTACACAGAGTTAATGAATGATGTTTAAACAAAATAATTTTTAACAAAGGGGATTTTAAAAAAAATTGACATTCAGATTTTGTTAAGGCAGAGGAGAATTACCTTTTTTTATTCACAGCATCCTAAATATCAACATATCAGGAAAACTTAACAAATTTAAATACAGTGAAGTATATTGTCTCCACAAACAGAAGACACACACACTCACACAAAATTGACAAATATAAGTGTACTCTGTCAGCAGGTACACACCATAGGGCCAGAAATTTGTGCTAAGAAAATTAAATCAATCTTTCAGTAGTTTTAAGAGCTGGCTATGTAACACCCTCCTCCAAATAGAATGAATATAGTGTCTCTTTGTTTCAAGTCTGCAAGTGGCCAGAGTTACAATCAGTGGCATGACTTGTTCAAGGTCAGGCAGTAAGTCAGTGGACAAGCTCACCTGCCTTTGCCTACATTGTCTTAAGTTAGGAGTAAGGCTTGGCTTCGAAGACTGCATAGAGTTTCAAATGCAAGTGTTTTTTGCAAGAACAGTTAATTCAGAAGGTTGATCTGGTCAAATTTTTGTCAGCGAGGCCCACAAAGACCCACTGAACTTGTTTATTTAGAATTTGTATTTAATCTGGTATCTTTTATTTTTTATTTGATAAAAGACACTTTTTTATTTAATAACTTTTCTATACATGCCTATAGACAGGAGCCCACAAACCTTAGATAGTAAAAATTCTATTCATTTATCTTTTTCAGTTTTATCCACCTGGGTAAATTGAGCAAAATTCCTCTGCTTTTAAATGTTGGCAAGGAAAAATAAAGTCAGATAGACAATAAAGAATTCTTTACTTCAATCCAGATAACAAAATCATAATATCAGGTATCATTGTCAAAACCCTTCCTTTAAGTGTCAAGATACAGTACATGTTTTCTCACAGACACTTCAAATATCAATTCTTGTCTCATCTTCAGTCACAGGACAGTGACTCTGCTTCTAAAGTCTATCTTCTTTCACTTCTGGTCATAAAAATGAGCTTCATGATATTGTTTTACTTTCACAAAGAATAAAAGTTACAACAAAGTTCTTATCTTTATATAAATAGCCTGAAGTGAATAGTTAATCAATTCTCTCTGTTTGGGGGGTTAACATTACTTATTTTGAGATAACATCTTAAATAAAATATCAGAAACAAACAAACAAAAAATCTACTTTGATGCTGTAAGAAAATTCACAAATTTCAGTGATATTTGTTGACTTCTTCATGGAGTCTTTTCAAAATTTTACCTGACAGATATATCTTCTTATAATACCACCAAAAAGAAATTGGTTGGCTGCATGCAGTTAAATACAACCCAGAGGGAAAGAAAAACTCAACATTTTGAATGCTAGTTATGATGGACAAATATGTTTTAAGATTATTTAATCCTCATTAAATTCAAGTTTACTTAAATACTATCAGAATTAGGTTAAAGTTTTTCTTTCTTTCCTTTTTGAAAACAATCTTTAAGGCTGAAATAAAGTTAGAGAAAAATCTTAAAGGATTTAAGAAGTAAAGCGGATTTCTAAGAACTTCTGTGGTATCAATTTACAAGCATCTAATCTTCCAACTATAAATAGCTGTAACATGACGTGGGATTGAGGCAAGACCAGTTTAAACCATAAGGCATGCTGTGTCCAATGGAGAAAAGCCAGGACTTAAACATAAAGGAAAATATTGATAAAGTTGACCATGTAAAAATCAACAATCTGTGCATGGAAAAAAAAAATAAAGCCAAATGACAACTTGAGAAAATATAAAATTCATGTTGTAAAAAATAACAAATTTTCCTAATATATAAATTGATCTTTCAAAGTAATAAGAAAAACCAACCAACTAACAGAAAAATGAGCAAATGGTTCAAGAGTAGAAAACATGATGTTTTGCTCATAACCAGAGAAATACAAAATAAAACCATACTGAGATTACATTTTTTACTTTATCAATTTGACAAAGATTAAGAATTTGGTAACATACTGCATTGGTAAGTGGACAGAAAACAAACAGATCTTCTTGTACTTAAATGATAGTAGCGAAAATTGTTGAAACCTAGATGAAATGCAACTTGGCAGTGTGTATCAAAATGTAAAACTCACCATCCTTTTGAACTAGCATTTCCTAGCTATTAGGACTTAATCTACAGATATGAATTTTATCACATTCAAATAACATACAAGTGTATTCATGACAGAGAATATTTCTAATAGCAAAGCAGAAGCAACCTAAGTACTCACCAACTGAGGACTGATTACTGAAATTATGCCCAGCGAATGCAATACAATTCAGCTATAAACAAAAATGAGGAAGTTCTTTGCATATTAATATAGAAATAAATGAAAAATATATTATTAGAGGGAAAAAGACACAAAACTGTGCATAATACACCACCTTTTGTGTTATAGAAATACAAAAATATATAGATTTATATTTTATTATAAATACTTGTATATGCCCATGTGTCGCTAGGTGAATACAAAATAGAAGAATAGCAGGTGTCCTAAGGGAGGGCAACTGCATGACTAGGGAAGGGGAAGAACAGAGACTCCATGGGGATTCTGCTACACTCTAAAATAGTATTTAGATGTACAATTTAAGGAATTTATAACAGGACAGAGAGTTTTTCTAAGTTTTAAATCCACCGACCTACTAGAAATTGTAGGGCCTGTGCTTTCTAAAGTAAATAGGTCATGGCATTTCTCAAGAGACAAAGCTCTCACAACAGTTTTTTTACTGCAGCCTTAAATAGAACATAGAACACAGAGGTGTCATCAGCTGGCATGTAAATCACCTAGATGAGCTTCACATCATCATGTGCCTACAAAAAGTCACCACAGGAAGAGGCAGACAAGGCTGATAGTAAACTACATAAAATTAACACTTGAAGATGACATAACTGTTTCATCAACAGTAAAGCATAAGCACATTTGTTATTTGGAATAAAGTTTGTAAATTTCACTAATACATCCACATTTCCTTGTCAAGACATCCTTGTGTAAAAATGTAATACAGCTTTAAAATGGCCACTGGAGTACAATTTGGGATCGTAAACAAAGCAAACCTAGCTAGTTTATATAGGGAAAAAACTAATTAGATCAATTTATTAGCACAAACTCTGACTAAGTGAGATAATTTCGCTCCAAATTATATAAGAAAATGGGGAGTCATGTTGACCATGCTGTAGGACAAAATACAAATTACTATTCTGCAAATTAATGAATTTTGCTTGAAACATAAAACTCTTTAAAGAGGACAAAAATGCAAGGCAAGCTTTACTACTCAGTATGCAAAAGAAAAAAACTTTATCTCTCTCTATCTCAATACAATGAAGATAAGTACTGTTTTGCACACTTTTCAAAAATAGTCTTTTCAAAGCATCCTGAGCAAGTAGAACAAAGCTGGAGCCACCATATTACCTGACTTGAAAGTATATTACAAAATTAGAGTAACCAAAACTGCATGGTACTGGCATAAAGTCAAATGTATAAACTGATGGAACATAATACAGAACCCAGAAATAAATCCACACATTTACAGGCAACTCATTTTTGACAAAGGTGCCAATAACATACATTTGGGGAAATGACAATCTGTTCAATAAATTGTACTAGGAAAATTGAATATGCATGTGCAGATGAATAAAACTGGACCCTGATCTCTCATTATATACAAAAATAAAATCAAAATGGATTGAAGACCTAAATGTAATACTTGAAACTATGAAACTGCTACAAGGAAGCATTAGGGAAATACTCCAGGACATTGGTCTGAGCAAAGATTTTCTGTGTGAGACCTCAAAAGCACGGTCAACCAAAACAAACATTTTAAAATGTAATTACATCAAGCCAAAAAGCTTCTGCACAGCAAAGAAAACAATCAACAAAATGAAGATACAGCCTACAGAATATTTGAAAACTACCCATCTGACAAGGGATTAGTAACCAGAATATATAAAGAACTCAAACAACTCAACAACAAAGAAACAAATAATCTGATCACACAGTGGGTAAAATATCTGAATAAACATTTCTCCAGAGAAGACATACAAATGGCCAACAGGTATATGAAAAAATGCTCAACATCACTAATGATTAGGGAAATGCAAATCAAAACTGCAGCAAAATATCATCTCATTCCAGTTAAAATGGCTATTATCAAAAAGACAAAAAACAACAAATCCTAGCAAGGATGAAGAAAAATGGAGACTCTTATACATGGTTAGTAGAAATGTAAATTAGTGCAGCCACTATGGAAAACAGTATGAACATTTCTCAAAACACTAAAAATAGAATACCATATGATCCAGCAATCCCACTGCTGGGTATATATCCAAAAGAAGGGAAATCAGTAATCAAAAAGATATCCGAATTTATCTCATGTTCATTGCAGCACTCTTCATAATAGCCAAGGTATTGAATCAATCCAAGTTCCATTAATAGATCAATGGATATACATATGAGTGTGTGTGTGTACACACACATATATAACCACATGCAATGGAATATTATTCAGCCATAGAAACAGAATGAGATCCTGTCATTTATAGCAACATGGAGGGAACTAGAGGACATTATATTAAATAAAATAGGCCAGGCCCAGAAAGACAAATAGCACATGTTCTCACTCATTTGCTGAAGCTAAAAAAAAAAATGATCAATGATCTCATAGAGGTAGTGAATAGAATGAATAGAACGGTGGTTATCAGAGGCTGAGAAGTGTATTAGAGAAGGGAAGGATAAAGTCTGGTTGGTTAATGGGTACAAAAATACAGTTAGATAGAAGGACTATATTCTACTGTTTGATACCACAATAGGGGTATTATAATTAGCAATAATTTATTGTATAATTAAAAATAGCTAAATGAGAAGATTTGGAATGGTCTCAAAAACCAGAAATGATAAATGTTTGAGGTGACATATATCCCAATTACCCAGATTTGATCATTACACATTATATTCTTATATCAAAGTATCACATGTACCCCCATAAATATGTACAATTATTATGTACTAATAAAAAGAAACTCTCTTTCAACTATGGATTTCATTGGAAGAAAAACTATGTTATCAAAATTACTACTATTAAAACTAATTCTGTATCTTTTAATAGATTTCAATGTCTAATTAATAATTTTTATGTTATTGGTATCTCATACTTTCAATTTCATATACTTGAAGTCTAGCAAACAGGTAACCTCAAAGCTTCAGTTAGCCAGGATAGAGATATTAAATTTACTTATAAGCATTTTCTAATCTTTTCATTCAGAGTTAATTCCAGATACCTCTACATTTCTAGTTACCTTCATGTCTGTATCCCTTAACTTCCTCAATTAGGTTATGGTCTACTTGGGGAAAACCTCTTACCTATATCCATTTATATTTTATGTTATACTTACCATAACATCTTGCACACAATAGATTTTTAAATAAATATGTATAGGCCATCAAAAATAGGCATATGGCAAGAAAACAGGCTAATATGAAAGAATAAGTTAAAAAATTGAGAGCAATAGTTCTCAAAATTAAAAATCAAATGGTTACTTTTTAAAATTCTATTGCTCATGATATACCCTAGAAAATTTTAATCAGAAACTGTGGGTGTAGGACTCTGGCATCAGTAGCTCTGAAACCTTCCCAGTTAATTTCTATAGGTAGCCGAGTTTGTGATCCACTGTCTTAAAACAGTAACAGTAAACCTTTAGTGATCATTGGTAGTATCTAGGCAGTTTTTTAAAAATTATATATAGATCCCAATGTACTACTACCCCCCAGGGATTATGTTTTAGATAGGGAAGGAATCTGTACTTAACAAAACTGCCGCAGGTGACTTTACTGTGCCTCTAAGATTGAGAACCGTTTCCTTGGGTCTAGATCAGCCTCATTGCTTGGAAACTTGTTAGAGATGAAAATCTGTGCTTCCCACTTCAGACATATGGAATCAGAAGCTATGGGAGTCAGGATGATGATTCTGTTTTAAAAAACCCTCCAGCTGATGCTGATGCACACATGAACGTAAGAATGACTGGCTGGACGCTGTGGCTCACGCCTGCAATCCCAGCACTTTGGGAGGCCAAGGTGGGCGGATCACGAAGTCAGGAGTTCAAGATCAGCCTGGCCAAGATGATGAAACCCCGTCTCTACTAAAAATACAAAAATTAGCCAGGCACAGTGGCAGGAGCCTGTAATCCCAGCTACTCGGGAGGCTGAGGCAGGAAAATCGCTTGAACCAGGGCAGCAGAGGTTGCAGTGAGCCGAGATCAAGCCACCGCACTCTAGCCTGGGCAACAGAGTGAGGCCTTGTCTCAATAAAAATAATAAAAAAAAAAAGTTAAAAAACCAAAGAGAAAATGACTGAGCCAACCTGCTGCAATTCCCTGGTGTCTTCATGGTGGACTACTAAAAAATAAATAACATCTATTCTAAAGTGACAATTAAATTATGTGATGAATAGGGTTTTCTATAGTTTAAGTTCTCTTGACCTCAAAGCTTATCTTAAAACTTTTGGTACCTCTTCCTGCTTATATGTTAGTGTTATTAACAGGCAACAAAGTAAATAAAATATGTTTTGAAAAAAGAACATTAATCCCAAACTTCAGCTTCTGCTGAATTCAGAAGGTTACTTTCTTTATGGAAACACTGGTTTCAATTTTATATTATGCTTCAGTTTGCAAAGTTAGTCATATTAAACATTTCAAAGAAATTAAGCATTTAAGTAACTTAGATAATTAAATAAATAATTTGTGTTGTCAAAATTTGAATGATAGAACTTTATGTATCAGAATTTAATGTTCACCTTAAAAATGTTATATACGTGGAGACCAATTAAAGAACTTCTATTAGGCACTAGAAATTTTATGCTTTATCTCTATTTTCTAACAATTTTCTTAATAGCTCTATGGAGAAGGCTTTATTATCCCCCCATTTATAGATGTGGGACATGGGCCCAGAGAATTAAGGAGCATGACTAGTCAAAGAAAGAATGGAGATACCATCATGGATTGTCCTCATTCTAAGCTTTTGAGCTTGCCCTGTCCCTAAATACGTTTGAGAACCATGGCTCTACTATGCTGACTATCCTGGTCTCAGTTGGTGATAATGAATTAATGATTGTGGACCAGGGTAAAAGTGGAAGCACTGACCCTCCCATCCCCCACACCAGGACAGCAGAGATGAGTAAGCTTTAATGGAAAGAAGAATGACAAGAATTGGATATTAGAGTTATGGAGTCCATAACTCTATGGATCACTGGTCCAACTTGCGTGAAAATTCCCCATTTATTTGGACACTTAGGATAATTCAATTTAGTTTTATTGAGAGAAATTGCTGGGCTTCTTAAATAAATATGTTTAGTCTCTTCTATAGTTAAAGCATTAAGCAGCAACAAACTTCCTATTCTATTATCTCGCCAAGCGGCTGGCACTTTATCCAGGTACTCTCAACAAACAAGCCCCTCCAAAGAGAACTCCTCGCTAACCATCATTTCCTCTACTGCCTTGCCATTCTGCACCCTAAAGCAGTCTGATTTTTGCTTCTATCACTAAAATCATTCTCTTTGTTGGTCCGTGAAGCCCATTCATTCTAGTACTTATTGAGAGCCAACTACAACACAGTGAACAAAACAAAGTTCCTTCTCTCATGAGCTTATAGTGGGAGTGGCAGGAAATGTAAAAATAATCAAGTAAATGCAGAGAATGTGAGATGGTATAAAATATTGCAAAACAAAATCAAGCCAGAGTAAGGGGACAGGCAGCTCCTGGAGCATGCAAGTGTGAGTGCTACCATTTTATATACTATAATTGGGAAAGGTCTTACAGAAAGTGAGCATCCTGTGTGAATAGAGGAAGGGGTATATTTCAAGGAAGAAATAAGAGCAAGTCCCTGGGGTGGAAGAGTCCTTGGCATGCTTAAATAAGAGAAAGGAGGCCAGCGTGTCTGGTGCAGAGTAAATGAGGAGCAAAGAGGTCAGTAGGACAGCAGGAGCCAGATTGCATAGGGCAAAATGTCTTAGTTCATTAAAGTACCTTAGAGTTTTAGTAAATGAAGAAAACAGTTCAAATTTTTTTAGAAAAACAGTGACAAATACTGATCAGTTTTAGAACTCCAATGGAAATGGACAATAGAAATATATTTTCAAAATTAAAATACTACTTATAGTCACATTAAGAGCATAAAATACTTAATCACAAATTTGATCCAAAAATGCACTGAAAACTGCAAAACAGTGTTGAGTAAAATTAAATAAAGTATTAAGTATTGAAAGTGTAAATAAATGAAGAGGAATTTCTTTTCAGTGAAAGCCTATAAAATAGAGACATATACCTGGTATATGGATAGGAAGACTCAATATTAATAATATGTCAATTCACCTCCAAAATAATTTATAAACATCATGTAATTTTAGTAAAAAATCCAGCAGGTTCTTTGTAAAAGCTGAATGTTGACTATAATGTTTTAATATGGAAATACAAAAGTCCTAGAATCATTAAAACAATTTTGAAAAAGAAAAAATAAATTTGGGGGATATTTAATACTTAACATGAAGCTGAAATTATCAAGACAATGTAAAGTTGACTTAAGTAGAGACATATAGATAAATGGATTAGAATAGAAAATGCAGAAATAGACCTGCATATATGATAGCTATTGATTTTCAACAGAAGTTTCAAGGCAATACAGTGGAGAAAGAATTAATCTTTTCAACAAATAGTACTGGAACAACTATCTTGAAAAGTCTGAGAAAATCAAACCCTATCTCACATCATACACAGAGTTAAACTCAAAATGAATAATAGAACTAAATATAGAACTGAAGTATTAAATCTTCTAGTAAAAAAAAGAGGAGAAAATCTTTGCAACCTTAGGACAAAAGTTTCTTCAACAGAAAATACACACAGAGAGAAACACAAATATCTAGACACAAGCACACAGACACACAAAACACTAACCATAAAGGAGTAAAAAATAGTAAAATGAAAACTTCTGCTCTTCAAAGGACACTTTTAAGAAGATATAAAGGCAAAATACGGGCTGGGATAAAATATTAACAGTGTATATTACATATGTAATTTACTTGTAACATATACCCAACAAAAGCCTTTTTAAGCAACAATTTATTATATCTCATGATGTTATGAGTTTGGTGGACTCAAATGGCCAGTTATTCTACTTTATTTTAAAATAGCTGTGGTCATTTGTATGGCTGCATTTGTTTGGGAACCCAACCGGGGCTGGAATCTAACCAATACCTTGCACCCAGAATGTATATAGAACACAACTGAATAATAAAAAGATAAAATCCAATTAAAATGTGCAACAGTATTAAACAGACACTTCACAAGAGACACAAATGGTTAATAAGTCCATGAAAAAGAGTTCAACATCATTAATCATCAGGGGAAAAAGTTACAATTATTGGGGAAAAAGTACAGTGGGATTACCACTACATTACCATTAGAATGCCTAAAAATTAATAATATCAAGAAGTGGTGATGGTGTGAAACAGCTGGAACTCTCTGAGGAAAAAATTTGCTCATGGCAGTTTGCAATGTTATTGCATCTTTAGAAAACAGTTTGATGGTGTCTAATGTTAAACATGCATGTATGGTATGATTCAACAAAATTACACCTGTATGCATTTCCCCAAGAGAAAGAAAACCATAACAACAAAATGACTAAGACAAGAATGTTCACAGTAGCTTTATTAGTAATAGCCACAAAGTGGAAACCCAAATGTCTAAATTGTGGCATATTTATAAAAAAGGATGCCAGTCAGCAATATGAAAGAACAAGCTGTGATACACAAATAACATGAATGAAGCTCAAAAGTAACCCAAGTGATTGCGGGCCCAAAAGTACAGTACCTGTCCTCACCCTCCATCTTTTGGGGATATGTTCCAAAGTCCCTAGTGAATGCCTGAAACCATGGATAGTACTGAACCCTGCAGTACAGTCCTACACCATATAACGGCATTTCAATAAAGAACAAACTGTATATTCAAGCTTGTCCAACCCACGGCACTTAGCCAGCATGCGGCCCATGAGGGCTTTGAACGCAGCTCAATACAAATTCATAAACTTTCTTAAAACACTATGAGTTTTTTTTTTTTTTTTTTGTTTTTTTTTTTTTTAGCTCATCAGCTATCGTTAGTGTTAGTGTATTTTATGTGTGGCCCAAGACAATCCTCCTTCTTCCAATATGGCTCAGGGAAGCCAAAAGATTGGATATCTCTGGGATGGTGGTCCCATAAGCTTATAACAGAGTGAAAAAATTTCTGTTGCCTAATGATGCAACCAAGATAAAATTGTAGTGCAATGCATTACTCACTGACTTGCCGTGATGCTGGTGTAAACAAACCTACTGCCAGTCTTATAAAAGTTTGGCCCATACAATTATGTACAATACATAATTCTTGATAATGATAATAAATAGGTGACTGGTTTATGTGTTTACTATGCTTTGCTTTTTAATGTTATTTTAGAGTGTACTCCTTCTACTTACTAAAAAAAAGTTAACAGTAAAAAAGCCTCAGGTAGGTCTTTCAGGAGGTATCCAGAAGAAGGCTTTGTTATCGTAAGAGATGACAGTAACATGTGTGTTACTGTCGCTGAAGACCTTCCAGTGGGATAAGATGTGGAAGTGAAAGACAGTGATAATGATGATCCTGGCCATGTGTAGGCCTAGATGATTTTATGTTTGTGTATTAGTTTTTAACAAAAATGTTTAAAAATTAAAAAACTTTAAATTGAGAAAAGCTTATAGAACAAGGATATAAAAAATATTTTTGGGCCGGGCACGGTGGCTCACGCCTGTAATCCCAGCACTTTGGGAGGCCGAGGCGGGTGGATCACGTGGTCAGGAGATCGAGACCACGGTGAAACCCCGTCTCTACTAAAAATACAAAAAATTAACTGGGCGTGGTGGCGGGCGCCTGTAGTCCCAGCTACTCGAGAGGCTGAGGCAGGAGAATGGCGTGAACCCAGGAGGCGGAGCTTGCAGTGAGCCGAGATTGCGCCACTGCACTCCAGCCTGGGTGACAGCGAGACTCTGTCTCAAAAAAAAAAAAAAAAAAAATTTATACAGCTGTACAGTGTTCTTTTTTTAGCTGTGTTACATCAAGAGTCAAAATGTTAAAAAATGTTAAGTGTATAATGGAAAAAGGTTACAATAAGCTAAGATCAATTTATTATTAAAGAATGAAAATTTTCATCAATTTATTGTATCCCAACTATACAGTGTTTATAAAGCCTACAAGAGTGTGAAGTAATGTCCTAGGCGTTCACATTCACTCACCATTCACTCCTTGATTTACCCAGAGAATCTTCCAGCCCTGTAAGCTCCATTCATGGTAGGTGCTCTATACTAGGGTATCCTTTTTTATCTGTTACACAGTATTTTTACAGTACCTTTTCTATGTTCAGATATGTTTAGATACACAGATACCATTGTGTAACAACTGCCTACAATATTCGGTAGAGTAACATGTTGTACAGGGTTCTAGCCTAGGAGCAATAGACTATACCTTGTACCCCAGGTGTGTGGTAGGCCATCCCATCTAGGTTGTGTAAGTACATTCCATGAGGTTCACACAGGGACAACATTTCTCAGAATGTATCCCCATTGTTAAGCTACACATGACTACATATACTGTTAATCCTATCCATACATATCTATATTAAAGTTTAATTTATAAACTTGGCACAGTAAGATATTAACAATAATAAATGATAATATAGAAGATTATAATAATATATTTTAATAAATATTATGTGAATGTGGAACCTCTCCCTCGGAAATGTTTCAGACCACAGTTTGCTGCAGGTAAGTAAAACCACACAAAGCCACAGATAAAGGGGATACAGTTGACCTTCTGTATTCACAGGTTTTGCATTTGAGGGTTCAAGTAACCATGAATAGAATATTCAGGGAAAAAAAAAAGAAAAAACAAATAAGAACACAACAATAGATTAATACAAATAAAAATACAGGATAACAATTTATATAGCATTTACACTGGATTAGGTATTGTAAGTAATCTAGAGGTCACTTAAATATATGGGAAGATGTACATAGGTTACATGTAACTGTTATGCCATTTTATATAAGGGATTTCCACAGGGGTCTTGGAACCAATAACCTTCAGATTTTGATGTAGAACTGTGTATACACCATATGAGTTCATTTATATGAAATTCCACAACAGGCAATACTACTCTATAAGGATAGAAATCAGATCTCTTGTACCTGGGGTAGGATGGACTAACTGCACAAAAGGGAACACGAGGGACATAAATAAATATTTCATATCTTAACTGGTATGGTGGATATATGGGTATAAACATTCGTTAAGCCTCACCAAACTGTTCACTTTCAGTGGGAGCATTCGGTTTATTGTATATGAATTATAGCACAATAAAATTTATTTAAATAATCCCATAATTTATTAATATTTAATCATGTAAAATATTTGATAATGACAAGATAAGTGTATATCCTGATTAATTCAAAGTTGCAAAAAATTGTTTATAAAGAAGAAAATGTAATTTTAATTTATAGCCTTTGTAATAATACATAAGGTAGTTTATTTAGAAAATAACATTGTTTTTTTAACAGCCTTATATTTAGTTTAAAACCTTTTACTAAATTTTGAAAAAAATAATAATGAGTGATTCCTCCAGAAAACTTTTATATGTCAGTTTTACACTTCTTCATGTTAAATGAAGTGAAGCTACTGAGACCCCAGGCAGTTAACTGCATCACCAGAAAAGGATTGAATTAGTAATTTATTTCTTCATCAGGAAAGTAAAAAAATCACTCTGTCTCCATAACTTTTAGCTTGTGATGAGGCAAGACTTTCTGACTGATGTATTTTAAAATGAGTAAGCCAATTAAAAAATTATTCCATAGCATGATGTCTGAATAAAAATAAGTAAAATTGAAGTTTTCATACCATTGGGTTAATATGTAGCTTATACATTAGCCTGATGTACCCCAAATATCTAATTTGATTTAGAATATAGGTTCTGATTTCAAAATGGTGGCATAGAAGCAAGCAGACTTCACTCCCCCTAACAGAAACAAACAAACAAAAAAGAAACACACAACACTGAGATTGTCATCAGCAATATTCCAAATTTTAAATATTTAGATGAAATAGTTCCCAGCACCACAGAGGAATTAAAAATTCTCTTAGCAGGTGGTAAGAAAATCAAACCTCGACATCCACAGCTTCCCCTGACCCCATTCTGCCCAACCCCAAGTGCATAGAAAATTTTCCCACAATTTAGAGTTCCTAGTCTGGAAAAAGTGAAACGGAAGTGAACAACCAGCTTCCCCACCGTTTTGGGTTCCCTAGCAGGAGACCTGTTCCTGTCTTAACCCAGAGTAAGCAACACAAGTTCCTCAAGGTAAAAATATCTTAAAGGACAGGCAGAGACAAAGGGAGGAGTCAGGATACCCATCTCAAGCTCTGGAAACACTGCTTTATAAGTTGGCCAAAAGAGATGTCGAATCAGAGTGGCTGTTCAGTAGCACCGCTCTGTTCCCTGGGCACAAAATCCCAGCCAGGCTTTCCACACTGCCAGAAAACACCTTTTAGGACCTCCTCGATTTGGAAAGGATGGTACAGTGATTGTTCACTACATCCATGGCAAACCTGAGCTTAAGACACCACCTAGCATGAAAAAGAAGGCACTGACCTAGCGATAAAGAACCTCTAAGCAAATATATTCAGTAAAAATTAAATTTAAAAAAAAACTGACAAAGAAGACTGGAATAAATAATCTTTCAGTGCAAAGACATAGACATACACCCACAAGAAACAAGAGCAAGCAGAGGCCGGGCGCGGTGGCAAACGCCTGTAATCCCAGCCCTTTGGGAGGCCGAATGGGCGGATCACGAGATCAGGAGATCGAGACCACGGTGAAACCCCGTCTCTACCAAAAATATAAAAAATTAGCCAGGCGCGGTGGCAGGCGCCTGTAGTCCCAGCTACTCGGGAGGCTGAGGCAGGAGAATGGCATGAATTCTAGAGGCGGAGCTTGCAGTGAGCCGAGATCGCGTGACTGCATGCCAGCCTGGGTGACAGAGCGAAACTCCATCTCAAAAAAAAAAAAAAAAAAAGAAAGAAAGAAAAAAAGAAACAAGAGCAAGCAGAAAACCATGATTTCCACAAACAGCAGAGAACCAGTGCCTGACCCTAATGAGATGGTGATATATGAGCTATTCTGGTCAAAAATTCAAAACTACAGTTTTAAGAAAACTCAGAGATCTTCAAGATAACAGAGAAAGCAATTCAGAAATTAATCAAAGAAAGTTAACAAAAAGATTAAGATAATAATTTAAAAAATCAAACAGAAACCTTGGAATTGAGAAATATATTTCCTGAACTGAAAAAATTATTAGAAGCTCTCAACAGCAGAATGGATCAAACAGAGGGAAAAATTAGTGATCTCAAAGACAAGCTATTTGAAAATATGTAGTCATAAGAGAAAAAAGTAAAAAGAATAAAAAGAAACAAAGACTGCCTATGAGATACAGAAATGATCTCAAGAGACCAAATCTAAGAGTTACTGGTGTTCAAAAGAGAGTTGAGCAAGAGCAAGAATTTGAAAGCTTATTCAAAGAAATAATAACAAAAACAAATTTTTTCCAAAGCTTGAGAATCATATAAATATCTAGGTACAGGATGATCAGAGAACACCAAACAGATTTGACTCAAATAAAGCTACTCCAAGGCATATAATAATCAAAATCTCAAAGGTGAAGGACAGGAAAGGATCCTAAAAGCAGCAAAAGAAAAGAAGCATATGACATATAAGAGCTCCAATTTGTCTTCTCAACAGAACTGTACAAGCCAGCAAGGAGTAAAATAATATGTTCAAATTGCCAAAAGAAAAAAAAAGCTGCCGTTCAAGAATACTGTATTCAACAAAGTTATCCTTCCAAATATAAAGGAGAGATAGTCTTTCTCAGACAAACAAAAGCTGAGAGAATTCATCACCACTAGATCTGCCTTACAAGAAACGCTAAAGGGAGTTATTTAACCTGAAAAAAAAATAAAGTATAAAAAATGGTATAAAACCCACTGGTAAAATTAAAGACATGGGAAAATCCAGAATACTGTAATACTGTAATTGTGGGGTGCAATCAATTAATTTTTTGCATAGAAGGCCCAAAGACAAACCTGTCAAAAACAATAATAGATATGGCAACCTGTAAATAGATAGGTAAAATAAAATTAAGTAAATTGAAATAACTAAAAGTCAAAATGTAGGAGAGATAGAGGTAAAGTATGGATTTTTTTATTTTTTCTTTGTTCCTACTCTTTGCTTTGTCATCTAAGATGAGTTGTCATCTCTTTAAAATAACTTGCTATATCTATAAAGTGTTTTTGTAAGCCTCATGGTAACCACAATGCAAAAATCTATAATAGACTCACACAAAAAAAGCAATGAATTAAAACATACTACCAGAGAAACTTACCTAACCACAAAGGAAGACAGTAAAAAAGGAAGACAGGAGTTCCAAAACAATCAGAAAACAACAAAATGGCAGTAGTAAGTCCTTACTTATCAATAATAACACCAAATATAAACTCAATTATCCAAATGAAAAGCATAGAGTGACTGAATGGAAAAAGAAACAAGACCCAACTGTATGGTACATACAAGAAACCCACTTCACCTATAAAGATGTACACGGATTGAATGTGAAGAAATAGAGAAAGATATTTCATGCAACTGGAAACGAAAAGAAAATGAACAAGAGAAGCTATACTTAGATAAAAGACTACAAATCAAAAACTGTAAAAAGAGACAAAGAAAGTTACTATATAATGATACAGTGGTTAATTCAGCAAGAGAATATAATATCTATGCACCCAACATAGGAGATCCAAAGTATATGTGGCAAACCTAAATAGATATAAAGAAAGAAATAGACTGCAATTCAATAATAGTAGCAGACTTTATCACTCCATTCTCAGTAATGGACAGATCATCTAGACAGAAAATCAACAAAGAAACATTGGCATTAAACAACACACTAGACCTCATAGGCTTAATTAACAGTTATAGAACATTTCACCCAACTGCTGCAGAATACACAAGTTTTTTATCAACACATAAAATGTTCTCCAGAACAGACCATCTTATACCACAAAACAAGTCTGAACAGATTCATCATTGTAGAAATCATATCAACTGTCTTTTCTGACTACAGTGGAATAAAACTAGAAATCAATGACAAGATGAACCTCAGAAACTTCACAAACACATAGAAGTTAAATAACATGCTCCTGAGAAATAAGAGGATCAATGAAGAAATTAAGGAAAATTTAAAAATTTATTTAAACAAATGGAAATGGAAATATATCATATCAAAATTTATAGGATACAGCAAAAGAAGTAATAAGAAGGAAGTTTATAGCAATAAACGTCTACATCAGCAAAGTAGAAAGACTTCAAATAACCTAATGATGCACCTAAAGGAATTAGAAAAGCAAGAACAAACCAAACCCAAAGTTAGTAGAAAGAAAGAAATAATAAATACAAGAGCTAAAATAAATGAAACTTAGATAAAAACAGTACAGAAGATCAATGAAACTAAAGGCTGGATTTTGAAAAGATAAACGAAGTCGACTAGCCTTTAGTTAGACTAAGATAAAAAAGAGAGAGACCCAAACAAATAAAAATCAGAAATGAAAAAAGAGATACAAGAAGTGAGATAACAGACATACAAAGAATCATTAAAGACTATTATGAACAACTATATGTCAATAATTTGGAAAACATAGAAGAAATAGATAAATTTCTGGACACACATAACCAACCAAGATTGAACCATGAATAAATAGAAAAACACAATAAAGTAATAACAAATAACAAGGTTGAAGCTGTAATATAAATTCTCCCTCAAAGAAAAGCCTAGAACCTAATGACTTTACTGATGAATTTTACCAAAGTTATAGAGACATACTAATTCTACTCAAACTCTTCAAAAAAGTTGGAGAGAATATTTCCAAACTCAATTCATGAGGTCAACATTGCCCTGATACCAAAACCAGACATGGAAGCAACAAAAAAGTAAACTACAGGCCAATATCACCGATTAATATGGATGCCAAAATCCTCAACAAAATACTAGCAAACCAAATCCAACAACAAATTTAAAAGAACATTCACCATGATCAAGTGGGCTTCATCCCAGGGATGCAAGGATGGTTCCACGTCAGCATGTCAGTAAATGTGCTACATCACATTAATGGAACAAAGAACAAAAGCCATTATGATCAGCTCAATAGATGCGGAAAAGGCATTCAATATAATTCAATATATCTTTGTGATAAAAAAAAAAAAAACCCTCATCAAACTACATATAGAAAGAGTATATCTCAAAAAAGACCATTTATGACGAACTCACAGCTAACATCACACTGAACTGGGAAAAATTTACAGCATTTCCTCTAAGATATGAACAAGACAACAATGCCTACTTTCAGTACTTTTATTCAACGTAGTACTGGAAGTCTTGTCCAGAGCAAATAGGCAGGACAAACAAATAAAGGTAATCAAAATTATCAAAGAAGAAATGAAATTAGGCTTGTTCACAGACAATATGATCTTATACATAAATAAACCTAAAGACTCCACCAAAAAACTGTTAGATAAACAAATTCAGTAAAATTCCAGAATATAAAATCAACAGTAAAAATAAGTAACATTTATATAGGTCAACAGCAAACAATCTGAACAAGAAATCAAAAAGGCAATCCCATTTACAATAGCTACAAAAGTGGAAAATACCAAGGAATCAATTTAACCAAAGAAGTGAAAGATCTATACAAGGAAAACTATAAGACACTGAGGAAAGAAATTGAAGAGGAAACAAAAAATGAGGAAATATTTCATGTTCATGAATTTGAAGAATTAATATTGTTAAAATGGCAATACTACCCAAAGTAATTTACAGATCCAGTGCAATTCCTATCAAAATCCTGAATAAATTCTTCACAAAAATAGAAAAAATAATAACATTTATATGGAGCCACAAAAGACCTTAAATAGCTAAACCAATCCTGAGCAAAAAGAACAAAACTGGAGTCATTACACTAGCTGACTTCAAAATTTACTACAAAGCTACAATAACCAAATCAACATGGTACTGGTAGAAAAGCGGATACATAAAGTAGTGGAACATAATAAAGAACCTGGATATAAATCCACACATTTACAGCCACTTAATCTTTGGCAAAGAATATACATTGGGAGAAAAGACAGTTTCTTCAATAAATGGTCCTAGGGAACAGGATATCTATATGCAGAAGAATGACACTAGACTCCTATCTCTCATCATATATAAAAATGAAATAAAAATGGGTTAAAGACTTAAATGTAATATTTGAAACTATGAAACCACTACAAGAGAACATTGGGGAAACACTCCAGGACATTGATCTGGGCAAACACTTTCTGCATAAAACTTCAAAAGCACAGGCAGCCAAAATAAAAATAGACAAGTGGGTTTACATTAAACTAAAAAGCTTCTACAAAGCAAAGCAAATAATCAATGAAATGAAAATACAACCTACAGAATGGGAGAAAATATTTGCAAACTACCCATTTGACAAGAGATTAGTAACCAAGACATATAAGAAACTCAAACAACCCAATAATACCAAAAACAGCAAAGCTAAATAATACAATTTAAAAATGGGCAAAATATCTCAATAGATATTTCTGAAAAGAAGAAATAGAAATGACTAACAGGTATATGAATAAATGTTCAACATTACTAATCATCAGAGATGTGCAAATCAAAATCACAATGAGATATCATCTCACCCCAGTTATAATGGCTTTTATCAAAAAGACAAACAATAGCAACAGCTGGTGAGCATGTGGAGAAAGGGAACACTTGTACACTGTTCATGGGAATATAAATTAGTACGGCCACTACGGAGAACAGTATGGAGGTTCCTCAAAACGCTAAAAATAGAAATGCCATATGATTCAGCAATTACACAACTGGGTATGTCTCCAAAAGAAAGGAACTCAATAGATTGAAAAGACATATTCACTCCCATGCTTATTGCAGCACTATTCACAACAGCCAAAATATGGAATCAACCTAAGTGCCCATCAACGTATGAATGGATAAAGAAAATGTGGTTTCTATACAAAATAGAATCTTATTATCATAAAAAAAGAATGAAATCTTGGCATTTCTGGCAATCTGGATGGAACTTGAAGCCATTATGTTAAGTGAAATAAGCCAAGCACAGATAGATAAATATTACATGTTCTCACTCATATGTGGAAGCAAAAAAAGTTTATCTTATGAAAGAGAGAGAAAGAGAATAGATTGGTGGCTATCAGAGGCAGAGAAGAGGAGGAAAGCGGGAAGGATGAAGAGAAGTTGATTAGTGGGTACAGATATAAGGTTTGATAGAAGAAATAAGACCTAGAATTGGATAGATGAGTAGGGTGACTATAGTTTACAATAATATATTGTGCATTTCAAAATAGCTGAAGAGAATAATTTGAATGTTTCTATCATAGAGAAAAGACAAATATTTAAGATGTTGGATATCCCAAGTATGCTGATTTGATCTTTAAAAATTATGTGAATGTATTAAATGATCACATGTATCCTGAAACTATGTATAAATAGTAAAACATATCTTATGTATAAATAAAAAATCAATCAATCAATGAGAAAGTATATATTATGTTTACTAATTCTTGTGCCAATCTAGGCTCAGTGGCTAACATGAAAGAAGTATATTGCATGATCTCTTTTGAGGAAAATAAAACTGGGTTGATAATAAAATCAACTTGCATTCCCACAGGTGCTTCTTAAAAGTACTTTCAAGTTCAATCTGATACATATCAATCTCAGATTGTGGCTATCAACAATCTTTACTGTAGATTAAATTAAATTCAAGTACTTTGAAGTTCAAAGTTTCCATAAACACAACAATAAAGTGTAATATTTCAGTTTCATAATGAGTTAAGCATTTTCACCATATGAAATAAATTATTTAAAAAACACAGCTATCGATTCATCCTAATCTATTTCAACATTCTCTTTCTCCTTTCTACGTAAGTCTGATAAAAACTACTATTAGCACTGTGTCTCTTTACTTTCCTTGAGATATTTCTCCCATTCTTTGGGTTTTGACAACTCACTAGATGCCAATCTCTCTTAAAACTGTTTTTCAAATGTCCTTCACTCTCCAATTTAAGTGGTCACCAAGGCCCATAAATTGGCCTTCAAATATTTCTGAATTAGAATTCGTTTGTCTTCATTCACACTTCTACCCACTTAACATCTCCCACATCAAATATTACATATGCTTTCTAAATGATGATTTTGCCAACTCTCTTTCTACTCCAGTCCATCTCATGCAATCATCAAAATATTACTACAAATATGTTAACCTGATCATGTTTGACTCTGTTTGGAACCTAGGATACTTCCTCCTCACGACTTTAAGATTGAACCATATTTCTTTTCTTTTTTTTTTTTTTTTTTTGAGACGGAGTCTCTCTCTGTTGCCCAGGCTCAGGCTGGAGTCCAGGGCTCATCTCTGCTCACTGCAAACTCTGCCTCCCGGGAGATTGAACCATATTTCTGAACGTTATACCAATATCTTTCATAATTAAATGTCAAACCATCTTTCAATACTTAACACATTCTTTCTCTCATTCCCTCCATGGCTATTCCACTTGCTCTTTTTTATTTTTACTTTTGGAATCGTAATATTTAAACTCTTAGGTTGGTGATGAGTTCATGAGTTCATAAAAATAATTTATTTTATTATTATGCTTGGAAAATAAGATATACATACAAACATATATGTAAAACAAATCTATAGAAACTTTTAAATACATATATGTACTCTTCTGAATTTGTCAAACATTACATAATAAAATTATTACAAAGGAATATTTTCTAATTCAACTCATAACATCTCCTTTATGTTATTTACAAAGAGATGAACCTACAATATTTTGTTATAAGAGAGTTGGAAGTAAAGATGAGAACAATATCCGTGGCAATTACACACCAAAAAATAGCTCAAATATATGTACATACACATATCAAGCAAAATAGAGTTAAATGCAAAAGAAATTATCAGGAAGAAAGAGGATCACTACTAACAGAAATAATCCATCTGAAAGACATAAAAGTGATGAATATGTAGAAATCTAAAAGAAAGTATACACTTTGAAAGATTTATTCAATAGAGCAAAATCTCACTTAGATGGGCGAAATATTTTTTGTTTTTGAGATCTATTGTAATGTGTGGTGAATAGAGTATTGTACATTTCAAAATCACTTAGCAAGTAAAGTTCAACTGTTCTCACAAAACAAGTTAAGTATTTGAAGTGAAGAATAAGTTAACTAATTTGATTTAATTATTCCACTAGCTTGATTTAATTATTCCACATTGTATTCATGGATCATAACATTACTTTGTATCCCATAAATGTGTATAATTAAAAATTATCAATATACAATATAAAAACTAAAATTAAAAACAGAACATTATACAACCATTAAAATTATGTTTACCATAAGCATGTAAAAATTTTTTAAATGTTTACAACATTATGCTGAGAAAAACAGCTTTATAAACTGGGTATATACTCTGATTGCATTTATGTAAAAGTAAAGTTTATGCAAGAAGGGCATTCAACTACAGATGACTTCTTTCTTATCTTCAAACATTTTTGTATTTTTCAAATTTTATTTGTACTTATATAATGAAAACAGTAATTTTTTGGATACCCTTTAGCACACTTAGACAATCAATGTTTATTGAATGTCTAAAAGGCCTTGGAGGGGAAAAGGACAACCGTCTTCTTGGATTACAGTCTGCTGTTTAATTTTTTCTAATCATTTTCTCACCTGGAAAATTCTTCCTTCCTCAAGACCCAAGACAAATGTTACAATTGTGATACTTTCTCTTTTAATTAGAATGGTTAAATAGAATCTTTTTTTGTGATTTTTAAACTATTTTATTTAATTTGAGTATAATTCACATCTATAATTCACAAATCATATAGGTACAGTTTGATGCATACACCTGAGTAATCCACAATTTCTATCAAAATATAAAATATTTTCATTGTGCTACTTCCAATTAATTACCATCACAAAGAGGCAACCACTACTCTGATTATTTTTCACCATAGACTAGTTTTTTTTTTATAGGCTTTTATTTAAATAGGATCATATCATACGTACCCTGTCTTTACTCTTCCAATATAATGGTTTTGAGATTCATCTATATTGTTGCATAGCAATAGTTTCTTCTTTAATTGTTAATAGTATTTAACTGGATGAAAATAACACAAGTTGCTCATCCATTCATCTGTTGCTGGACATTTGGGTTGTTTCATATTGTTTTTTGCTATTATGAACAAAGCGGCTATGAATATTTCTGTTTAAGTATTTTTGTGCACATATGTTACCATTTCTTTTGTGTAATACCTAAGAGTGAAATTATTTTCACACTGTTTTCCAAATTTGTTGATCTATTTTAGGCTCCAGTCAGCACTGTATAAGTTCTAGTTGCCTCACATCCCTGCTAACATTTGGTGTTGTCAGTGGTTTTAATTTATTTATGCTAATGGGTTTACAAGGGATATCTCATTGTTATTATAATTTACACTTCCCTGATGACTAAACCTTCTTAATTTTTTTCTGTGTTCACTGGTCATTAGTACATCTTCCTTTGTTGTGTCTGCTCAATCTTTTGCCCATTTAGAAACTTCTGTTGTCATTCTATTATTAGGTTTCTGTTTTTGTTGTTGTTTTTAGACAGGGCCTCACTCTGTCACTCAGGTTGGAATGCAGTGGCATGACTACAGCTCAGTGCAGCCTCAACCTCCTGGGCTCAAGTGATCCTCCCACCTCAGCCTCCCAAGTAGCTGAGACTACACGCACACATCACCACTTCTAGCTAATTTTTGTAATTTTCGTAGAGACAGGGTTTCATCATGTTGCCCAGGCTGGTTTTGAACTCCTGGGTGCAAGCCATCCTCCTGCCTCTGCCTCTCAAAGTGCTGGGATTACAGGCATAAGCAACCATGCGGGGCCCTATTATTAAGTTTTGGTTCTCTATATATTCTGGATATAACATGTATATGGAATGTTTTTCCTGGTTTTCTGCTTACTATTCATTTTCCTGACAATTTTAAATTTTAATTAATTCTAATTTATCATTTTTATATTAATGCTTTTTGTATCCTATCTGTGGAAGCTTTGCCTAGTCTAAGGTTGCAAAGATATTCTCCTATGCTTTTTCAAGAGTAGTTCTAAGTATTATATTTAGATCTACAATTTATCTGAATTTAATTTTATATATGTTGTGAGATAGAGGTTGAAGTCTATTTTTTTATACACTTCCAGTTTTTAAAGTGACATTTGTTAGAAAAACTCCTTTCCCTTATTGAATTAGTCTTGAACTTTTGACAAAAATCAATGGTCTGTTCAATATTTCATGTTTTTCTGGACTCTACAGTCTTCTACTGACCTATAATTGTCTTTATGATAATGCTACATTTTTTTCAATTTTGATACGTATCAGTTTTCTATTGCTGCTATAACAAATTATCACAAACTAGTGACTTACCACAAATTTACTTTTTTACAGTTCTGGAGACCAGAGTCTGAAATAGGTCCTACTAGGCTAAACTCACGGTGTTGGCAAGGCTGTGTTCCCTCTGAAGGCTCTAAAGAATAATTAATTTCCTTGCTTTTTTCAGCTTGTAAAGGTGCTACCTGCATGCCTTGACTTGTGCCCTCCTTCCAGCAATAGAATCACTTTGGCATATGCTTCTGTCATCACAACATCTCTCACATTGTCACTCCTGTGTCCCTCCTGTATGAACCTCTGACATTACATTGTGCCCACCTTCATAATCCAGAATAATCTCTCATCTCAAAATCCTTCACTTAATTACATTTGCAAAGTTGCTTTGCCATGTAAAGTAGCATATTCGCTGTCTCTGGGGATTAGGACATGTATATTTCACTGGGGAAGGAGGGGTGAGATATGGGAGAGGAATTATTTTACCTGCCACAGTCTGCCCTATGACTCTTAAAAATTCATGTCTGTCCCAGTCTAAATTAGATTCACCACATGCCTATATCCCTAAAAGTCTCAACCTATTACAGTATCAACTCAAAGTTCAAAATGTCATCTAATGCTTATCAGCTCAAAAGTCTCAAATCTTATCTAATGGTAAGGATGAAACTGGGTAGAATCTATTCTGGGGCAAAACTGCTCTCCATCTCTGTACATACAAAACTAAAAGCAAGTTATTGGCTCTCAAAATACAATAGCAGCCCAGGCATAGGAAATTAATTATACACATTTTCATTTAAAAAGTGGGAAAAAAAGGAGTCACCAGTCCAAGTAATTTTGAAATCCAATTAGATAAACTCTATTTGGTTTAAAGAACTCTATTTTTGTAAAATCTTGAAATATTCAGAATAAATCCTGCACCTTTGTTCTCTTTTTCCAGATTGTTTTGGTTATTCCTACTCTGTGACTTGCCATATACATTTTATAATCAATTTGATAACTTCTAATCCACAAAGTCTTTGGGTTTTTATTCAGGTTTTATTGAAATCACAAATTTTGGAGAAAATATTGATACTATAATAATATAGAATATTCCAATTTGGCCGGGCGCGGTGGCTCACGCTTGTAATCCCAGCACTTTGGGAGGCCAAGGTGGGCGGATCACGAGGTCAGGAGATCGAGACCACGGTGAAACCCCGTCTCTACTAAAACTACAAAAAAAAATTAGCCGGGCGTGGTGGCGGGCGCCTGTAGTCCCAGCTACTCGGAGAGGCTGAGGCAGGAGAATGGCGTGAACCCGGGAGGCAGAGCTTGCAGTGAGCCGAGATTGCGCCACTGCACTCCAGCCTGGGCGACAAAAAAAAAAAAAAAAAAAAAAAATTCATGAAAAATGTATTTTCATTATTATGAATTAATTCTTAAAACTTTATAATTCATTATATTTTTATACTATTACAAATAGCATTTTCATTTCATTTTTACTTGTTTGAGCTAGTTTATAGAAATAAATTTTTTTCCAGCCTGGGAAACATGGTGAGACTCCACCTCTAAAAAGATAAAAAATTACCAAGGCATAGTGGCATGCACCTGTAGTCTCAGCTACTCAGGAGGCTGTGGTGGGAGGATTGTTTGAGCTTGGGAGGTTAAGGCTGCAATGAGCCATGACTGTGTCACTGAACTCCAGTCTGGGTGACAGAGCAAGACCCTGTCAAAAAAGAAAGAAAAGAAGGAAGGAAGGAAGGAAGGAAGGAAGGAAGGAAGGAAGGAAGGAAGGAAGGAAGGAAAAAGAGAGAAAGAGAGAAAGGAAGGAAGGAAGAAAGAAGGAAAGAAAGAAAGAAAAAGAAAGAAAGAAAGAAAGAAAGAAAGAAAGAAAGAAAGAAAAGGAAGGAAGGAATGAAGGAAGGAAGGAAGAGAGAAAGAAAGAAAGAAAGAAAGAAAGAAAAGGAAGGAAGGAATGAAGGAAGGAAGGAAGGGAGAAGGAAAGAAAAAAAGAAAAGAAAGAAAGAAAGAAAGAAAGAGGGAGGGAGGGAGGGAGAGAAAAAAGAAATAAATATTTTTTTCTCTTATATTGCCATAAACTGTCTTTGGATTAATCATTGCTTTTTGTTATTACCTTTCTTCATATGTTGGCTTTTTAGTTGCATATTTTTGGCATTATTTAATGGATAACCAAAGCATTTGTGTATGCATTCTCTTAATATGATCTAGTATAAATTAAAACTTTTTGTGGCAGTCTTCATAATTCAAGAAGAAAGAAAGGAATAATAATAATTCAAGAATTATGAAGAATTAAACTTCATTTAACTCCATTTACCCATTCCCACTTTTTAACATATTTTTGCCAATTATTTTAATTATGTATACATTTTAAATTACACAAGCTTTTTATTGCTCTGTACAGTCAATATTAATTTGGATTTGCACATATATTTGTTATTCCTATTGCTCTTTCTTTTCTCTAGCATTGCATATGTGCATCTTTCTTTTCTCTAGCATTGCATTTTTCTTTTTCCTAGTGAAATCTCTTTATTATTTCTCTTGGTTCTGGTCTGCTAGGTAGAAATTTTCTGTTTTAACTTTTCTGGAAATATTTTTGTAAAACCTATGCCTTTGAAGAATCTGTTCTCTTATTATGGAAATTTAAGTTGGGAGTTATTTTTATTTATCACTTAAATATTTTCTTAATTAGTGCCTTCTGGCTTCCATTGTTTTTGTTGAAAAGTCAGCTGACAGTCTTTTTTGTTGTGTCTTAGAAGGTAATCTGATTTTTTCTTTGTCCATTTCTAATATTGCTTTGTTTGTTGGCAAATTTGCAGTGATACATCTCACTTGTGATTATCTTTGAATTATTTCAGCATGGGTGCTTAGCAATTTCTGAGCTTGTGGCTTAATGTCTTTATACATTTTTGAAAATTGTCAGACACTACTTTTCCAAATACGACCTATGCCCCATTATCTATTTTTGCCCCTTCCAAGAATCCAATAAACATATGTTGAACCTTCCTTTTTGCCATGCCCTATATCTACTTTTAAATTCATCTATTGTGTTGTTATTTTTAGTTATCTTATTTCACAGTTCTACAATATCCATTTAATTTCTTCTTACAGATTATGGTTTCCTAATGAAATTCTTCTTCTTGTCAATTATTTATTTAACATGTTAATCATACCTTTATTAAATGTTCATATTTGATAATGCAAATATCTAGATTACCCATGAACCTTTTTTTTTATTTTGTGTGTATTTTTCCTCTTGTTTCTGTTTCTAGCTATATAATGTCATTTCCAAATTCTCCTCAAGTCTTAACATCTTACTATTTTAGCCTGATTTTCTTCTGTTGTTATGTGCATCTCTGCCCAAGTGCCATCTAGGGCAGCCAGATCTCCTTTCTACAGATCAAATCCCTCAGTTCTAGCTAGATTTCTTTTCTTTTCTTTTTCCTTTTCTTTTCTTCTCTTTTTGTATTTTTATAGTTTTTCCTCATTGTTTTTGGTAGAGGCATTAGTACTCCATTATAATCAGAAACAGATTACCTTTTTGCATATTTCTTAAGTGATAAAACACTATAATGTAATAAAATCATTTGTTAAATTGAGATATTTTTATTTTATTGGGAGTTACACAATTATAAAAAAAAATGGGTCACTATTTGGGTCCTGCTGCCATCAGCCAGCTTTGTTACAATGGGCAAGTTAATGTAGCTCTTTGAGTATGAGTTTCTGTTCACAGAAAATCAGGGTTGGATAAGACTATTTCTAAGCTTTTTTTTTCTCTTTTATAATCCCTCCTAGATTATAACATTCATGAAGCCCAGGCTCAAGGTTGTCAATGCAACATCCCAAGTGTCTAAAATAATGCTCACACTTCAGTAAATATTACAGGATAAATTAAGGAGTATATATTTATATGCAGTGTTTTGTTAATGGATTAATTTCTATAATTATGTATATAGGCTGCATACATGCATCTTATCTCTGTACTATTTAAATATATCACTTTGTGTAGGCACAAAATTTCATCTTTTCTGTGTATGTATGCTGGTCTTCTCTTGTCTACACTTAAGTCAGTTTATGTCATCATCCTTTATAACTACATTTTTTGGTTCTTAAATTAATATCTATAGTTCTCATTTAACCACAGATTTAAAAATTCCTTTATAGACTACTAATCAAACTCTTCAGGAAGCTTAATTATGGAAATATTCTTCCAAAAATGCAAACATTTTATAAGAAATCTTTTCGTATAGTAAAATTTAGCATACATATATGTTATACAAAGAGTTTATTGTCAATATATTTACATATCTTGCACAAGCAGCACTTTTCAAATATGGCTGATTATTAGCTTCGAAAGGACTGCCAACCACTTAAACTCCAACCAGCTGCTATGAAAAAAAAGTATTAATGGACCTACCACACCTTCAGCCTCTTGTCTCCAGTCACTGTGCTTAGCTGCAGGATTCCCATTAACATTAATGGGAGTTCCATGCACATATCATCTGGAGAACAGCCCCCTGGATGTTTGATCATTATCTTCCTAGACAGGTAGGAATGGCATCAATCAGGTCTCCAGCTTAGTTTCACAGTGTGTACTATTAAAGGCAGCAAAGCAATAAAAACACAGCTTCTAATACTTCCTTTATAAAACGGTAAAAACGTGCAGAACGACCAAGGGAGAAGATTTTAAAGCATACAAGAAGTACATGGTTTTCCTGGCTATTTTTTTATAATTACATATGACCTAAAACTGAAGCATACACACTATTTCTTTTCTAAGACAGCCATAATGGGATAACAAAGACAAGCTTCATTATATAAAATGGATTTGATTTACTATAAAGTAGCAAATAGTGAAGAGACAGTAGAGTTTACATAGAAACTGTTGACCTGTTTGTTTTTCTGTCATTTTCCTACCATATCATTAATCAAACACTTTTATGTGGTTAGAAAGAAAACAACATGAGTGATTAGTAGTATGTAACCTCCACAATGTTGCAAGGGACTTCATGACATAAAGGCATGTTTTCAACTCAGATTTACTATATATTTGGTAAACTGGGTGCATCGATGTAGTGAAAATGAAATAATGAAAAGAGAAACGCTGTTAAGACCTGGGGTGAAAGAGATCACAGTTTGGCTTTGGGACTGTAATTTTACTAACTGTATAATATTGAATAAGTTACCTAATCCTTTGGAATCACTTTTTCTTTTGTAAAGTGAACCTAAAACGCCTACATTATAGACTAATTAGGAGGCTCATAGGAGATGTTCAGCATAGTCCAAGGCAACTAGTAAATGCTTATAAAACAGAGTAATTATTTCTCTATGTGTATGTACAGTTATAACCTCCAAAATATAGTAGGATATCATAGAACAAGCATTAGAAGTAGACAGACAGGATCCCACATCTGTCATAAACCAGGATCATAACTACTATGATCCTGGGCAAGTATTTTAAAATATACATATATTTAATATACTTTTTCTAAATATATATGTGTATGCATATATATATATACATACCTGCATATGCATAATGCATATACACATATTCAAATATATAAATATATTTAGCTATATACAATTTTATCACCAGCTTAGGTCTAATGAATTACAATCTTAACTTTATATCTGAATTCAGCAAAATGGTTCAGCTGCTAAATTTGGAGCCACAGTTTCAATATATGGTCTTGCATAAGGCTTATTTTAAGGATTCTAAGCCAGAGGCAAGAGGCTTTAAGGCCTCATTTTTATCCACTGATGCCTGGCTCTTGCTGAACCTTCCATGTGTGCTGTCTACCAGTAGTTCATGGCTACCTATCATGGCCAGAGCTTGGAGGTTGTATTCTCAGGAAATTCTCACCTTTTTGGGGCCTTCCTTAGCACTCCAGTTTTATATAAATGATCAACTGCAACTCAGGACTTACATAGAGCATGGAGTTCTTTATATTTTAAAATATCTGACTTAACTGAATCTTGCCTATTATCCTATTGTTCTATAAAATTTAGTGAGATTTTATATACAATTTAATATTCTATAACATGTAGTGATATTTTATAAAAATAGGATTGAAACCAGGCTTGGGCTGTTTTCTACCCTAGAGACTGGGCAAATTCCCATGACATCATAAGGAGGACTGGCTGAAAAGTAGAGGATGAAAATATACGGAGAGCAGACTTATTTATGTGTAGAGCAATTTATCTCTGCTAATGCAGTCCTATGCATTTTTATGATCAGTCTTCAGCAAAGCCCATGTGGGAGATATTATTATCCCAGTTTTACAGATAAGGAAACTGAGACTCAGTAAAGTTACCTGTCCAAGAAAACACTGCTATTGAGTTGGAAAATCATTACTCAATGATTTCTACCTTCTAGAAATTTTTATTCTTATTGAATGCAGCTGTTGAATAGCCTGTGTTTAAATGAACGAAGTAGAATAAAGTGAAAATAGATTTCAACGGCACCATGTTTAACCCCAGAATCTGTATGACCAATTCATAGACTTGAGCATTAGAACATCTAGAATTTAACTCCTTTTGTTGCCAGTGATCTTTTTCAAGACCAGCACTAAGCCCTATGAGAGATAGCTAAGGCAGGGGGAAACTTAATCCTGTGTTAAGATGGACCTCTAGGTTCCATTCCCAACTTGATCACTTACCAGTTGTATAAGTGTACAACTGTATAAACTTGTGTAGTTTTTAACTACTAGGAGATTCAGACTTTTCCATTGTAAATTAGGAATAAAGAAAGTCTTTACTCAATAGTATTTTTATAAGGATTAAAGAGGAAAATGTATTCAGAAGTGTTTTTTCAAATCACAAATACAAATCCATTTTTATTATCATTTTTATTCCTAAGTAACTTTAAAATAAGTGATATGAGTAGCATTAAAATTCCTACCTGTCTCCCACATCTGGAGTGTTTTCATGTCTAAGATTTATGTAATTAAAGTTGCTATTTTGGAACAGGCATTATAAATAATAAAGCTCTTATAAAAGGAATATTTTTTCATAAAATTCAATTTAATTGAACCACTAATATAGCTATAGGTTAAGTTTATTAGATTAAGCCTTGTTGCCTATTAGGAAACAGATCCCTGAGTGACAGGAACAAATTTCTTCAAGTAGTGCTCTTTAGTTTTTTGTGTGAAGTCATTTAGACAAGATTATTTCTAGTGATAGCAAGCAGATGGCTGAGTGATGAGATGTGGGTATGCAAGTTCTGGCTAAAAGGCCAGGCCATTCAAGTCTGGGCTCTGGGAAAATATATTCTTAGAGAGAGCTTTAGTTTTCAACACAGGGAACTTAGCTCCTACAACATTGGCTCCAGGCATTTTTTACGTATTAATTGAGAACACACAGTGAATCCTTTATCATATGTCTAAAAGCCTTGACTTGTATCTACTCCACCCAAAGCATTCTCTCTAGCAGGAGTCCATAAATTCTAAATCATCACATTCCACATGGGTAATTCAGTTAGACTTTTGGATGGACTCTTAACAAATGCTCCACAAACATTCAAAAATGTTAAATTAAGTAAGAAAGGATGTTCACAAATGATGTGATAGATAAAAATGATGAAATATGGAGGATGACAACAAAGATATTTCTATTACTAAATTAAAGTGACTAATGAAAACGGAACTCCTCAAAAGTTGAAAAATACTATTAAACTATTTTAGCAGAGGTTGGCAGCCTACTATTTTATACCAAGATTTACAGTAGATGAGAAACATTGAAATGGAATGTATTCTTCATGTATTAAAATAATATGTAATCCAAAATGCCATAACAGAAGGAATGTAGACCATAATGGTAAAAATCTTGGGCTTTGGAGCCAACCCTCCTTATAGAAATCCTAGCTCAACTACTAACTACCAAGGTAAACTTAACATCTCCATCCCTTGGTTCTTTTGTTGTTGTTGTTGTTTATTAAGCTTTAGAACGGGGATAACAGTGGTATCTACTTCATAGTGTCATTGTTAGGCTTAAATAAATATTACATACAAAGGGCTCAAAACAGTGTCTGACACATACTACATATTCAATAGTTATTTTTTAATAATCACATTATAAAACAAAAATGTTTATTCATCCAAATTTGTGCTTATGTTTATTTGATTATTTTTTTCTTTTCTTTTTTTTTCTTTTTTTTTTGAGATAGAGTCTTGTTCTGTTGGATGAATAAACAGTTATAGTATTTCTTTATTTCTTTAATTCTAATATCTTAGTTCCTCATCCCAGGACTATTACTTGAGATTTCTTTGGCAAATGCAGTAGGACTAAAGTTGGAAGCCTTCTGAGAAAGACCCTTATCATCTTCTTAATGTGTCCCAGGAGTTGTCAGTACAAAAGAAACCCTAATATGATAATTTTGCTTATCATATCTGCTTAATTTGAGCATTAAAACAAGTAATTCTATCTGGTTTTCTCAACAACTTATGAAGTAGAAATTATTATTCCCATTCTATAGATGATGAAACTGAGGCCCAAGGAGGTCACAGAATTTACCCAACTTTACACATCTTGATAATTGCAAGTGAGTCATAAGCCTGTGGAGTTAGATGCTGTGCTTTGTTCACTATATGACTACCTCAAACAATAATAATCTCTTATATGAGAACTATGCTTGCCATTTTCAAGGTGCTTTTACAAACATAATTTGATCATTATAACCTTATAAAGTAAGCCTGAGAGCTTTAGCTACTTATACACCTGAGAATATTTAGGCCCAAAGAGATTAACCACCTGCATGACTATTTTGGAGCTTTGCCATACCTAACAAACACGTGTTCCTTTTGTGCGCAAAATGTTCTTTTAGACAGTGCAATCATACTAAGTTTTTAGACCTGGCCTGAGATGAAGCTTGTCTCCACCACTCTACTAGGTTCCTTTCTCCACTAAACTCAGTTGTGTGACTTCAGCACACTCTGACACATGTCTGATTTTCCCTCTACAGTATCCTTTCAACCAGGAGTGCTGTAAGCTGTTTCCAGAATGGAGGAGAAAAGCTCAATGGTCAGTTAACGTTTGAAAAATTCTTCACACTATAGCTCCAGTTTTGATACTACAATTTACTTCTACATATTAAAGGTTCTGAGAAGCACTGTATACAAGAAACCTGTGCATATTCACCTAAATAGCACACTTAAATCTAAACAACTTTCAGAACAGCTTTTTAACATGTTGAACCTGATTAGTAACATATGCAACAATGCACTACATTACAGATATAGAAGGTTAAAGAATGATAGGAATGAAAACGAGACCATTGCAAATGAAATAAGTAATGAGCTACAGACAGAAAAGGTTTACTGTAGCAGAGATTTGAGTTCCCAATGCTTTTTTGTCACCTTAACACAGTTCTGCACATAGGAATAAAAAGGTGAGGTAACCATTTCTTAAAAAATTAATGTTTGGACTTTATGAGAGCAGTTATAGAATCGTATACTACTTTGTTTTGTGTTAAACAATATTACAAGTGCCCACACACACACACAAAAATCATATGATAGAACAGCTAATTTAGAATGTTAATATATTGAAGTACAATTGGCCATGTCTGTAAGGAAGCCTCTTATTTTTCTTCCTTTCCTTCGCTCTTAACTCTTCCCCTCTCCCTTCTTCCTACTTTCCTTCCTTTCTTTCTTGTTCTTCCTTACATTTTTGTAATATAGTTGCCAATATAAAAGGCAAATCCTCCAAATTTAGTTTATTGATCCAACCATTTGTACATTCCCTAAAAATCATGGTAACCTGCAAATTACCACTGAACTCCATCCATATCTCAAGAAATGTAATTATAATAGTGAACCACAGGAGACTTTAGTTATTACAGGGATTTATGATGAAAGTAACTAATGAATAAAGGCAGAGCATAATTTATAAAATTGGCCAACCTGGAATAAGTGAGGAAGCCACTCATCCCCATCACCAATGCACCTCTCTTAGTAACTGCTACTGTCTCATATTTTATAAAGAAAAAAATAATATTCTTCCTACACAAAGCTTAAAGCAAAATCCCATTTAGGAACATATTCTAACAATTTACTGGATTGATCCCAATTTTTTTTTAATTTTTCAATCCTCTAATTTTAATGAAGTTACTAAAGGGACATACAAATAATTGAATCAAAAAATAATGAACTATTGATTCTTTTGTTGTGAATTAATTCCACTCCTTGACATATACTTTGAGGCCACAGTGCATTATATGAGCAAATTATAGTACATGAAGCTGAATTTGAAGAAGAAATGACAGCTATGATTTTCTCATTAAAATCAGCCTAAAACAATGTTTGCATTCAGAATTAACCAAGCATTTTCAATATGTCTTAATTTTCTAATACTGACTGCCACTGGAAATCTATAGAGTATATAAGCTACAAACCCCTCACTGTCACTCAGAATTTTTGCAAGATTTTAAACAAACACACATAATTAAAAATTAAAAATATACAGAGGAAAATACAAAATTGTTGCCAAAGTTATAGAATTTTCTCCCATCTTTGTGTTCTTTTGTGGATTCAGTGAGAACAAATGAATAAAGGGGAAATGTATATTTTTTAATCTTTTACTCATACATTGACAATTTTTGAAGCAAGCTGCTCAATTCAATTTATTGCTTAATTTTATATTACGCATTTGGCCTGGCATATACCTGGGAAATCTCTTTGGCCATTTCTGCTGGTATTTGCAGGAAACCAAACATTATATGCACTTAAAAGGCAGAATCCAAAAGTATATCGATTATCCTTGTGTGTGTGCCATTTATTGCCTTGTGTGTAGGGGAACACTACCCTTTGAACTGAGATATTTTTCTTCTTTCCCCTTTCTTACTACAAGCATCTAAGCTTTCCTAAATATCAAAAGAGCCCAGAAGTATACCTGAAATAAAAACTGTTTTCCTTTATGTAATTATCAAGGGGCTTTTAGAGTATCTTTCCCGAGTGATTACAGGGTATTTCCACATAGGCTGTCATTTTAAGGTGAAAAATTCGCAAGGACAGTCACACCATCTGTCATCAACTGGGTTCCCTGACACCCAGAGCTGCTCTGAAATGGCCAGCGGCTTCATGCATAACAAAGACCTTGCCCCTTGGCATTGTTTATTCCTTGACCTGTGCAGAGAGTCCTTCAAAAGAGGCTTTACTGAAACCATTTCAGGGTTGCTTTCCAGGGGCAGGATTTTCTAAAGAGAAAAATTATTTATGCATATAGGAAGTTTGAAATGCTCTCGCCTTAAAACTAAACAAATAGAATAAACCCCAGAAGAATTTTGTTCTTACATTTGTTTCTGTGATTCCTGAATGAACACTTACTTAGCATTATTTTTATCCTTTTTGCTTTTGAAAGTTTCTTTAAGATATAATTTAGGTGTTAAGCAAGCCATACATAAAGATCAGAGTGTTAAATGTAACTGGACCATTGAAATACAGAAGCCGCGCCATAATAACTGAAAAATACACCTTCTGACCAACAAAACCCCAGTGCCTCTCCCTGTGGAAGTCACAGACAAGCTATTCTTATTGCCATGTCAAGCACCACTTATGACTTACAAATACAATACAGTACAATCACACTGTAGGTCACTTCTGCCCAAAGAAGGATTACAGCTGTAGCTCACAATATTTATGAAAGAAACACACACACTCACAAAGAGAAAATGTCAACTATTGTAAAACATTTTTACTAAGAAATGTCTACTCTCATACACCTGACATATAAAGACATAAGCTGAAGCTACCTCTCTTTCAATTTGCATGGCTGCAAAATATGTGTTCCTCAACTTATAGAAATCTAAGTTAGGGTTCTTATAACAGACTGAGACTTGAAAATTAGGCAGATCATTGTTAAAAGAAGCTGCAGCCATTTCTAGGAATGAATGAATAAACACAAAAGGATATTCTCTCTGTCAACATAATTAATGGCAAGATTTTATGAGCTTCATTTAGTCCCCAAGACATAGTTATATACAATACACAGAGTGTGTGTTTATGTGCACATAGTATAAATATGTAAAAGTCACATCATTAAATCTTTTATTTGTCTGTATTCATAATACACAAAGCTGTTTTTAAATTATTTAAAGATCTATTCTCTCTTCCATATACATTAATACTAATAGGAGTTGCCGTCAACATCAAAAGGAAGCTAGACCCCTAATTAGAGTTCCAATCTGCCCTGAGAGTTGCTTTGCAGAGAGAACAAATATGAAATAAGTTGAGCATTAGGGAAACTAATAATCAATCCTCATTCTCAACTTCTGATTATTGCAAGAATCGGTGATTTCTTAGCAGTAAAATATACTCATGTTTCATCACAATTTATAAATGTAAAAATTCCTAATGAACAATTTCCAAGGAAAAAATAATAGTTAAAACATATAAATCTGTCATGTCTTCATATGTTAGGATATGAGACAGTTACAATAGCTCCAGAAATTTCAAGTAAATTTAGAATTTTTGATATTGCCTGACTTGCTTTAACTCTGTTGGGTTAAACCCTTTAGGGTTTTGATCATATGCATGTGGTCTTTCAAAGGGCAAATTCCCTATTGGAAATTTTCTGATTACCTATGAGAATGGTATTGAAATGTCAGCCATTTATTAAACAAACATTTGGTGAGAAGCCTCTGTGTACCATAAATTGTGTTAGTTGCTGTAAACATAAAAACCAAAAAACAGTTGTTATCCTGTTGTTGCTAAATGGTTAAAGCAGGAAACAACTAAATAGACAGAGTCGAGTATATGACAAAAGCTATTTCTAAATATCAGAGTAACATATGCAAATGTTTAAGGATCTCAAATGAAAAGAAAAATGTATCTTATAACTTTAATTTGACTGCTACTTTAATTTTCCTGTCCCAGATAGTCTTTCAAAATCATCACTATGACAAATTTCATACATACACAAAAAAGACAGAAAAGCATAATGGATTCACGCATATGTATCACCAGTTTCATCAGTTAAAGAAAATCCCAGACACCCTATAATTCCCTTTATAAATATCTTAGTATATATCTGTGAAAAAGAACCACAATGTTATCACACTTAAAATTAATAACAATTCATGAATATTATCAAATATCTGATGAGAGCACAAATTAAATTGATTTTCAAATATCATACTACATGTTTAAAAATAAGGATAAAGTAAGACTGACATACTTTTAATCTATAGGTTCTCTATTCTTCTCTACCTTCTTTTTTTACTGCTCTCAATGTATTACTTGAAGAAACTGGATAATTTTATTCTATAGATTTTTCCACAGACTCAATTTTGCTAATTGCGTCTTTGTGGTCATTTTTGGAAATTACTAGGGTAACAATAATTATTATGAAAAAGTATTAAATAAATGAAGCAATTTTATCTATCTATCTATCTATCTATCTATCTATCTATCTATCTATCATCTATCTTGCCTTTCTAGCCTGAAATATTTGATTACAGAAAATTTGTCTCCATAAAAGAATTATACCTAATAAATGCAGAATAAATGGAAGAATTAGAAAAAAGTCACCATTTTGAAACCTCTATTCAAATGATGTATCTAAGTTGCAATCATCAATGGCTGTTAAACTCATTATGTGAGAAGTAAATGGTTGGATGAGGCTGACAACGTCTGAACTCACTGATTAATAGTAACATGACCAAACTGGGATGGTAAGAAATTCCATGCCTTGTGATCTGATGCAAGGAATCACAGAGCATTATCCATGAGCTACTGTGCTCAATAAACAATTTACCACATTGAATCCAGTCTGTAGATCGACTACCATTTTACAGGAAACATGAGGGATAGTACAGCATGTTAAATGACAACATAAAGATGCCATAAGCATGTCCAGAATATAGAGAATGTTATAAAAAATAAAATAATCCAGTTTTCAAAGAAATGAATGCTTTGAAACATAGTAGGGGAGGAATAACTGCTACATATTAAAATGTACTTCAGAGGTGAGTCAACAAAAAACAATGTAAGAATACTGAGAGATATTGATTCAAGTGAATTAACATTTATGGAATCAAGATGAAAAAGTAAAAATACACTTTTGAGACAAGTAGCAATTCTGGCCTTGCAATCATGGCACTGTGTTTATTTTTAAAATTTGTCTTTGTTAGAAATATACACTTAGGTATTTATGAGAAAAATAATGGATAGGTGGGTTCCCTTAAAAATACTATAGTATGGTAGGCCAAGACGGGTGGATCATAAGATCAGGAGATCAAGACCATCCTGGCCAATGTGGTGAAACCCTATCTCTACTAAAATTACAAAAATTAGCTGGGCGTGGTGGTGCCTGCCTGTAATCCCACCTACTTGGAAGGCTGAGGCAGGAGAATCGCTTGAACCAGGGAGTCGGAGGTTGCAGTGAGCCAAGATCGTGCCACTGCATTCCAGCCTGGTGACAGAGTGAGATCCCATCTCAAGAAAAAAAAAAATACTATAGTAGTCGGGTGAAATGAGGCAAGTTATAGTGAAAGATGAAAAAAGAATGCAAAATGTTGATAATTATCAAAATTGGTTGATGAATATATTGGGTTTTATCTGCATGTTTGAGCATTTTTATATTAAAATTTGTATCAAAAGGATAATCATTCATTTTCCAGCTGGAGTTATCTTTGATTACTTACCTACCATGAGATTAAGAATGAGGGTGAAATTAAAAGTGGGTATAAATATGACTGAAGAACTGTTCCTGAGCTGCTGCTCTAGGCACAGTGCCTATAGGCTAGCCCTGCTCCACAAAGAACAGTACCTCTGCTGCTGCTATACACTGTCGCTTCAGTAAAAGTTGCTGTCTGGGTCCAGTTCCAAGACGGCCAAATAGGAACAGCTCCAGTCAACAGCTCCCAGCGTGAGTGACGCATAAGACAGGTGATTTCTGCATTTCCAACTGAGGTACTGGGTTCATCTCACTGGGGCTTGTCAGACAATGGGTGCAGTCCACGGAGTGTGAGCTGAAGCAGGGCAGGGTGTTACCTCACCCAGAAAGTGCAAGGGGTGAGGGAATTCCCTTTCCTAGCCAAGGCAAGCCGTGACAGACGGTACCTGGAAAATTGGGAAACTCCCACCCTAATACTGCGCTTTTCCAGTGGTCTTAGCAAATGGCACATCAGGAAATTATATCCCGCACTTGGCTCAGAAGGTCCAACACCCACAGAGCCTCGCTCACTGCTAGCACAGCAGTCTGAGATTGAACTGCAAGGCAGCAGTGAGTCTGGGGGAGGGGCACCCACCATTGCTGAGGCTTGAGTAGGTAAACAAAGCAGCCTGAAAGCTCAAACTGGGTGGAGCCCATCACAGCTCAAGGAGGCCTGCCTGCCTCTGCAGACTCTACCTCTGGGGGCAGGGCATAGCTGAACAAAAGGCAGCAGAAACTTCTGCAGACTTAAACGTCCTTGTCTGATAGCTGTGAAGAGAGTAGTGGTTCTCCCAGCATGGAGTTTGAGATCTGAGAACAGAAAGACTGCCTCCTCAAGTGGATCTCTGACCCCCAAGTATCCTAACTGGGAGACATCTCCCAGTAGGGGCAGAATGACACCTCATACAGCCGGGTGCCCCTCTGAGACGAAGCTTCCAGAGGAAGGATCAGGCAGTAACATTTGCCATTCTGCAATATTTGCTGTTCTGCAGCCTCCACTGGTGATACCCAGGCAAACAGCGTCTGGAGTGGACCTCCAACAAACTTCAACAGACCTGCATCTGAGGGACCTGACTGTTAAAAGGAAAACTAACAAACAGAAAGGACATCCACACCAAAATCCCATCTGTACGTCACCATCATCAAAGATCAAAGGTAGATAAAACCACAAAGACGGGGAGGAACCAGAGAAGAAAAGCTGAAAATTCTAAAAATCAGTGCACCTCTTCTCCTCCAAAGGAACGCAGCTCCTTGCAAGCAACGGAACAAAGCTGGACGGAGAATGGCTTTGACAAGCTGAGAGAAGAAGGCTTCAGACAAGTGGTAATAACAAACTTCTCTGAGCTAAAGGAGGATGTTCGAACCCATCACAAAGAAGCTAAAAACCTCGAAAAAAGATTAGATGAATGGCTAACTAGAATAAACAGCACAGAGAAGAACTTAAATGACCTCATGGAGCTGAAAACCATGGCACGAGAACTCCATGACACATGCACAAGCTTCAGTAGCCTATACGATCAAGTGGAAGAAAGGATATCAGTGATTGAAGATCAAATGAATGAAATGAAGTCAGAAGAGAAGTTTAGAGAAAAAAGAGTAAAAAGAAATGAACAAAGCCTCCAAGAAATATGGGACTATGTAAAAAGACCAAATCTACATCTGATTGGTGTACCTGAAAGTGACAGGGAGAATGGAACCAAGTTGGAAAACATTCTTCAGGATACTATAGAGGAGAACTTCCCCAAACTAGCAAGGCAGGGCAACATTCACATTCAGGAAATACAAAGAACTCCACAAAGATACTCCTCGAGAAGACTAACTCCAAGACACATAATTGTGAGATTCACCAAAGGTGAAACAAAGGAAAAATGTTAAGGGCAGCCAGAGAGAAAGGTCAGGATAGCCACAAAGGGAAGCACATCAGACTAACAGTGGATCTCTCAGCAGGAACTCTACAAGCCAGAAGAGATTAGAGGCCCATATTCAACATTCTTAAAGAAAAGAATTTTCAATCCAGAATTTCATATCCAGCCAAACTAAGCTTCATAAGTGAAGGAGAAATAAAATCCTTTACAGACAAGCAAATGCTGAGAGATTTTGTCACCACCAGGCCTGCCTTACAAGAGCTCCTGAAGGAAGCACTAAACATGAAAAGGAAGAACCAGTACCAGCCACTGCAAAAACATGCCAAATTGTAAAAACCATCAATGCTAGGAAGAAACCACATCAACTAACGAGCAAAATAATGAGCTAACATCATGATGACAGGATCAAATTCACACATAACAATATTAACCTTAAATGTAAATGAGCTAAATGCTCCACTTAAAAGCCACAGACTGGCAAATTGGATAAAGAGCCAAGACCCATCAGTGGGCTATATTCAGGAGACCCATCTCACATGCAGAGACACACATAGGCTCAAAATAAAGGGATGGAGGAAGATCTACCAAGCAAATGGAAAACAGAAAAAAGCAGGGGTTGCAATCCTAGTCTCTGATAAAATAGACTTTAAACCAACAAAGATCAAAAGAGACAAACAAGGCCATTACATAATGGTAAAGGGATTAATTCAACAAGAAGAGCTAACTATCCTAAATATATATGCACCCAATACAGGAGCATCCAGATTCATAAAGCAAGTACTTAGAGACCTACAAAGAGACTTAGACCCCCACACAATAATGGGAGACTTTAACACCCCACTGTCAACATTAGACAGATCAACGAGACAGAAGGTTACCAAGGATATCCAGGACTTGAATTCAGCTCTGCACCAAGCAGAACTAATAGACATCTACAGAACTCTCCACCCCAAATCAACAGAATATACACTCTTTTCAGCACCACACCACACTTATTCCAAAATTGACCACACAGTTGGAAGTAAAGCACTCCTCAGCAAATGTAAAAGAACAGAAATTATAACAAACTGTCTCTCAGACAAAAGTGCAATCAAACCAGAACTCAGGATTAAGAAACTCGCTCTAAACTGCTCAACTACATGGAAACTGAAAAACCTGTTCCTGAATGACTACTGGGTACATAACAAAATGAAGGCAGAAATAAAGATGTTCTTTGAAACCAATGAGAACAAAGACACAACATATCAGAATCTCTAGGACACATTTAAGGCAGTGTGTAGAGGGAAATTTATAGCACTAAATGCCCACAAGAGAAAGCAGGAAAGATCCAAAACTGACACCCCAACATCATAATTAAAAGAACTAGAGAAGCAAAAGCACACATTCAAAAGCTAGCAGAAGGCAAGAAATAACTAAGATCAGAACAGAACTGAAGGAGATAGAGACACAAAAAAACCCTTCAAAAAATCAATGAATCCAGGAACTGGTTTTTTGAAAAGATCAACAAAATTGATAGACCGCTAGCAAGACTAATAAAGAAGAAAAGAGAGAAGAATCAAATAGATGCAATAAAAAATGATAAAGGGGATATCACCACTGATCTCACAGAGATACAAACTACTATCAGAGAATACTACAAACACCTCTATGCAAATAAACTAGAAAATCTAGAAGAAATGGATAAATTCCTGGACACATACACCCTCCCAAGACTAAGGCAGGAAGAAGTTGAATCCCTGAATAGAACAATAATAGGCCCTGAAATTGAGGCAATAATTAATAGCCTACCAACCAAAAAAAGTCCAGGACCAGACGGATTCACAGCCGAATTCTACCAGAGGAACAAAGAGGAGCTGGCACCATTCCTTTTGAAGCTATTCCCATCAATAGAAAAAGAGGGAATCCTCCCTAACTCATTTTATGAGGCCAGCATCATCCTGATACCAAAGCCTGGCAAAGACACAACAAAAAAAGAGAATTTTAGACCGGTATCTCTGATGAACATCGATGCAAAAATCCTTAATAAAATACTGGCAAATCAAAACCAGCAGCACATCAAAAAGCTTATACACCATGATCAAGTTGGCTTCATCCCTGGGATGCAAGGCTGGTTCAACATACACAAATCAATAAAGGTAATCCATCATATAAACAGAAACAAAGACCAAAACCACATGATTATCTCAATAGATGCAAAAAAGGCCTTCAACAAAATTCAACAGCCCTTCATGCTAAAAACTCTCAATAAACTAGGTATTGATGGGACATATCTCAAAATAATATACCTATTTATGACAAACCCACAGCCAATATCATACTGAATGGGCAAAAATTGGAAGCATTCCCTTTGAAAACTGGCAGAAGACAGGGATGCCCTCTCTCACCACTCCTATTCAACATAGTGTTGGAAGTTGGCCAGGGCAATCAGGCAGGAGAAAGAAATAAAGGGTATTCAATTAGGAAAAGAGGAAGTCAAATTGTCCCTGTTTGCAGATGACAGGATTGTGTATTTAGAAAACCCCATCATCTCAGCCCAAAATCTCCTTAAGCTCATAAGCAACTTCAGCAAAGTCTCAGGATACAAAATCAATGTGCAAAAATCACAAGCATTCCTAAACACCAATAACAGACAAACAGAGAGCCAAATCATGAGTGAACTCCCATTCACAATTGCTACAAAGAGAATAAAATACCTAGGAATCCAACTTACAAGTGATGTGAAGGACCTCTTCAAGGAGAACTACAAACCACTGCTCAATGAAATAAAAGAGGACACAAACAAATGGAAGAACATTCCATGCTCATGGATAGGAAAAATCAATATCGTGAAAATGGCCATACTGCCCAAGGTAATTTATAGATTCAATGCCATCCCCATCAAGCTACCAATGACTTTGTTCACAAAATTTGACAAAACTACTTTAAAATTCATATGGAACCAAACAAGAGTCTGCATTTCCAAGACAATCCTAAGCCAAAAGAACAAAGCTGGAGGCATCATGCTACCTGACCTCAAACTATACTACAAGCCGACAGTAACCAAAACAGCATGGCACCGGTACCAAAACAGAGATAAAGACCAATGGAACAGAACAGAGCCCTCAAAAGTAATACCACACATCTACAACCATCTGATCTTTGACAAACCTGACAAAAACAAGAAATGGGGAAAAGATTCCCTATTTAATGAATGGTGCTGGGAAAACTGGCTAGCCATATGTAGAAAGCTGAAACTGGATCCCTTCCTTACACCTTATACAAAAATTAATTCAAGGTGGATTAAAGACTTAAATGTTAAATCTAAAACCATAAAAACCCTAGAAGAAAACCTAGGCAATTCCATTCAGGACATAGGCATGGGCAAGGACTTCATGACTAAAACACCAAAAGCAATGGTAACAGAAGCCAAAATTGACAAATGGGATCTAATTAAACTAAAAAGCTTCTGCACAGCAAAAGAAACTACCATCAGATTGAACAGGCAACCTACAGAATGGGAGAAAATTTTTGCAATCTACCCATCTGACAAAGGACTAATATCCAGAATCTGCAAAGAACTTAAACAAATTTACAAAAAAAAAATCAAACAACCCCATCAGAAAGTGGGCAAAGTATATGAACAGACATTTCTCAAAAGAACACATTTATGCAGCCAACAGACACATGAAAAGATGCTCATCATCATTGGCCATCAGAGAAATGCAAATCAAAACCACAATGAGATACCATCTCACACCAGTGAGATCATTAAAAAGTCAGGAAACAACAGGTGCTGGAGAGGATGTGGAGAAATAGGAACACTTTTACACTGTTGGTGGGACTGTAAACTAGTTCAACCGTTGTGGAAGACAGTGTGGTGATTCCTCAAGGATCTAGAACTAGAAATACCATTTGACCCAGCCATCCCATTACTGGATATATACCCAAAGGATTATAAATCATGCTGCTATAAAGGCACATGCGCACATATGTTTATTGTGGCACTATTCACAATAGCAAAGACTTGGAACCAACCCAAATGTCTATCAATGATAGACTGGATTAAGAAAATATGGCACATATACCCCATGGAATACTATGCAGCCATAAAAAAGGATGACTTCATGTCCTTTGTAAGAATATGGTTGAAGCTGGAAACCATCATTCTGAGCAAACTATCACAAGGACAGAAAACCAAACACTGCATGTTCTCACTCATAGGTGGGAATTGAACAATGAGAACAGTTGAACACAGGGTGGGGAACATCACACACTGGGGCCTGTCTTGGGGTGGGGAGGGAGAGGGAGGGATAGCATTAGGAGAAATACCTAATGTAAATGACGAGTTAATGGGTGCAGCACACCAACATGGCACATGTATACATATGTAACAAACCTGCACATTGTGCACATGTACCCTAGAACTTAAAGTATAATAATAATAAAAAAAGAATGAAGCTGAGCAGATTTTAAGCATGATTCCTTCTTGGGCAATTTCTTTATGTTTTAAATAAAAAGGTGTACACACTTTATTGAAACGTCTCCCAACTGTGCCCAGATCTTCATGACTTAAGGTATAGCCTGTGGACCAGCAGACTTGCCAATACCATAGCACCTACTAGAAGTGCAGAATCTCAGACCCCACCCTTCACTTGATGAATTTTATAAAAGGTTCCCAGGTGATTCCTATGCACATAAAAGTTTGAGAAACACTCGTCTAGATGTCATTCTCTTCATAATCTATTGTCATTAACTATTTTCTAAAATAAATATATTCAATCTTTATTTTTCACTAGCTCCTTCTAAACTGTATATAAACAAGCTTAAATTTCTCTCATCTTAAACATAAAATAAATTAACAAACAAACAATAAATAAAACTGATTTCAATGTAATCTTGACCTAGAACCCTTGGCCTCCATGAGAAACTCATGTATCCTTAAACCAAATCCTCTCTTTCTGCTTAAGCTTATTCTAATAGGTTTCTGTTGCCAGAACCCTTAGAATCCAAACTCATCAAAGGCCTATTTTTTTAATTAATTAATTTATTTATGTATTTTGAGATGGAGTCTCACTCTGTTGCCCAGGATGGAGTGCAGTGGCACAATCTCAGCTCACTGCAAACTCTGCCCCCCAGGTTCAAGAAATTCTCCTGCCTCAGCCTCCCGAGTAGCTGGGAATACAGGTGCCCACCACCACGCTTGGCTAATTTTTGTATTTTTAGTAGAGATGGGGTTTCACCATGTTGGCCAGGCTGGTCTCGAACTCCTGACCTCAAGTGATCTGCCCACCTCAGCCTCCCAAAGTGCTGGGATTATAAGCGTGAGCCACTGCACCCAGCCATCTTTTGTTTTTATATAACTTTCTATTTTCAGTGAAATTTTGTCCATGCCCAAATAGCTTCTACTGCTTTCCACAGTTAAGATTCCCCAAATTTCTGTCAAAGTTTTTTCTCCCTGGGGTAGATCTACTATTTTGTGTTCCATAGTCACTTCCTAATCAATCTGTTCAAAACTGAATTTTTTATCATCTTCACAAAACTTATTTCTCTTCAAACATTTCAATTTCAGTTTTAATGGCACCATTTACCCAGCCACAATTGTCTGAAAATGAAGAGTCATCCTTGACTTCATATTAACATAACTGTTGTAGTTCAAACTCTAACCATTTCTCACATACATCCATCAATACACTTCTGTGATAGTTAAGTTTGTGTCAACTTGGAAGGTATTTTGAAAGAGATTAACATTTTAATCAGCAAACTTTGAGTAAAGAAAATTGACATCCATAATGTGGGTGAGCCTCATCCAACCAGTTGAAGGTCTGAATAGCACAAAAAAGACTGGCCTCCCTGAGCTACAAGGAATTCTTAAGTAGGCTGCCTTCAGACTTTATCTGTACCACCAACTATCCTGGATCTCAAACCCACCAGCCTACGCTGCAAATTTAGACTTGCCTGTTTACACAATCATGTGAAACAAATACACATTCTATTCATTTTGTTTCTCTGGACATCCCTGACCAATACAGATTTTGGTAGGAAGAAGCAGGGTCCTGCTATAACATATGTCTAAAAATGTGGAAATGAATTTGGAATTAGGTAATTGGTAGAGGCTAGAGGAGTTTTAAGGCACATGTTAGAAAAAGGCTAGATTGCCTTGATGGGACAGTTGGTAAGCATGTGGCCATTAAAAATAATTCTGGTGAGGTCTCAGACGGAAATGAGGAACGTGTTGTTGGAAACTGGAGGAAAAGTGATCCTGTTCAAACGTGGCAAAGAACTTTGCTGAGTTCTTGGTATTTTATCTTAGTAAATTTTATCATAGTATTTTATCTTAGTAAATATCAGTATTTTCTGAAAAGTTAAAGTTAATTGTGGAGGAAGTTAAATATTTAGCTGAGGAGGTTTCCAAGCAAAGTGTTAAAGGTGCAGCCTGGTTTCTCTTAACTGCTTATAGTAAAATGCAAGAAAACAGACAGATCAATTAAAGAAATTGTTACATAAAAGGAACCAAAATGTGAATATTTGAAAACCTGCAGCCTATCCATATTGCAAGGAAAGAGAAAGTGTGCTCTGGAGAGACCATCAAGGGTGTGGCTGAACAATCACTCCCTGAAGAGATTACTCATGGATTGAATCAAACATCTCAGCAAAACCCAAGAATATAGATGGGATTATACCAACTGAAACATTGCCAGTTTAAACTAAAGGGAGCAGAGATGGGATTAAATAAAGGAGGATTTTATAGGATGGAACAATAGAGCCATCAGGCTGTGTAAATGCCTTGTCATTCAAGAACAATAAAGAAGACAATACAGAAATCAGCATGGCTGCCCCTGCTACCACAGGTCCAGAATGCACAAATCTGTGGAACAAGGCTGTCTCCTCCTCCTTTCAGTGCACAAGGCTGCAGCCCATCAGTGCCCCAGGAGCCATGCAACCAGTCACAGCCATTGGAGGGGGTGGGGCAATGCCCATGGCTGTGGGAGCAACACTGCTTGCTGCACAAGTAAGTCTGAAGGACAGAGCATGTTGTCAGAGGATTATTCTCAAGCCTTAAAATTGAATGGAATTTTTCTTGTTAGGTTTTCCATTTGCTTAGGACCCATCACACCTCACTTATTTCCAGTTTGTCCCTTTTGGAATGGGAATGTCGATCCTATGCTTGTTCTATCATTGTATTTTAGAAGGACATAACTTGTCTGGTTTCACGGATTCACAATTGGAGAGGAATTTTGCCTCAGGATAAACCGTAGCTTTTGAGTCTTACACCTGATTTAGGTTAATAATTAGATGAGACTTTGGACTTAGAGCTGATGCTGAACCGAATAAGACTGTGGCGCTGTTTCAAGGTGAAGTGAGTGCATCTTGCATGTGAAGAGGACGTGAATTTTGGAGGTCTAGCAGGACAAATATTATTAAATTAATTGTGTTTTTCCCAAATTCATAAGTGGAAGTCCTAACATCAAATGGAATATATTTTGAAGTCGGGTCACTAAGGAGGTAATGAAGTTTAAGGGAGGTCACAAGAGTGGAGTTTTAATCCAATAGGATTGGTGTCCTTATAAGAAGATGATAAGACACAGGGGTATGCATACACAGAGAAAAAGATCATGTAAGGACAAGTGAGAAGATGGCCATCTGCAAGCAAAGGAGAGAGGCCTCAGGAGAAACTCAAACCTGCCAACACCTTGATCTTAGACTCAGCCTCCAAAATGCTGTAAAAATAAACTTTTGTTAAGGCACCCAGTCTGTAGTATTCTGTTAAATCAGCTCTAACAGAGTAATACAACTACCAAAAATCTCCCTTTTATTTCACCACTCTTGGATTGCTTATCCACAGCGCTTTTAGGCTGATCTTCCCAAAAGGTAATTTGGAGAAATTTTCTCCTGAGCTCAAAACATTCCATGCCGATCTCCATCTACTGGATAACTTTCAAAGTACCTGTCATGGCACAGAGAGCTATATGGTTCCTGTTTGTCTTTCCAGTGTCATTTCTTGCCAAACATAGGCACACAGCCAATAATCTAGACAGACAATCACTTGCAGTTCTTCTAATCCGCCATGCTGTTTCATAAAACATATGGTTGCCTCTTCGTAGACTAATCCCTTCCCCAGGCCACCTAACAAGCTGCTACTCATATTCAGATAACGCACACAAAGTTCTTCTCAGTGAAACATTTGACCTTCTAGGACTATGCTAACCATATGATTTTTAATCCTATTGCTGTATAGACCTTATTTATACTTCTAGTACATTTGATTTTAACAATGTGTTTACAACTACTCCCTTCTGAAATTGTGGTCTCTTCGAAGATGGATACTTTTGTATATTCTCAGTGCTTGCACATGGATTGCTCAATTATTAATAGAAATAAATAGATATGTGAAATACCCATTTGTCCATAACTGGCTCCAGATTATCCCTAATCCAAAGATCCATTAGAGATCAAATTAGGAAAAATACTTTTTTAAAAATGAAAGACTGCTGAGATTATCATGTTTGGGAAGCCAAGTAAGCAAGGAGCAAATTATAGGTTATTATAATTCCATATGGATCTCCCTAGACTCTCAATCTCTGTATTAATTACTATAATCACAACACATTCATACTAAAGCTCACTTTATTTTATCTTTCATTTATTTATTCATTATCATATCAACCATATTGCTGATTCCTAAAAAGAGGACATGTTGTATAATGGAGAAGCAGTGAATTAGAAAGCAGAATGCATGGGTCCTTGTCTCTGTGACTTGTAAGTCACAGTCTCTTGCATGTCAGTTTTCTCACCTACAAAATGGAATTTCTGTATCTAACCAGCTCATCACACAGAGTGGTTTTGAAGATCAAATGGAATGATGTATAAATGGTTTGTAGATTGTCATTTAATAACGGTGTCTTCCTAGTGAAAGGGCAATGTTTCTGCATTTCACCAACAGTGCTCGGCATTGGCCCTAGCTCGCTCTGGCCTTTCCAACTGACTGACATTGAGCAGGTCATTTAAATTTTCCAAGCCTCAATTTCCATAAATCTAAAAGCAGGATAATAATATCACAAGATTTTTTCAAGGCAAAAATAAAAATCAAAGTGTTTTGTATCCTATATCATGTTTTGTAATTTAAGATAATTATATAATCCTAATTGTGTGATCTTGGGTAAATGATGTAACTATTTGTGACACTTTCCTCATGTATAAAATAAAAATATAATAAGTTTGTTGAGGGGTTGAATGAGACAATGTGTGTATTTAACATAACACATGTGTGCTTAGTATTTTAAATAATAATAATTAAATTAATGTTTCTAGTACATACCATTATTATATTACTGCTCATACAGGCGTCCCTTGAGAACTGAGTCTGCAAAGTTTTACATGACTTATGACTCTTTCGATATGGCATAAATGTTTTTATTGACTTACTAATACCTCAAGTGGTTTCATTTCAAGGGATGACAGCTGTGTAAACAAAGTAGAATTAGTCATTAAAAAGATAGATACAAATCTTATAATAAAATTTTGTTTAATATTACATCTGTAATATCTAGTGATTGTGTATGATGTCCTCTGGAGTACACTGGTCTTTTATCTTTGTTTTCTAGCCAAATTATCAAGCTTTATTGCCTCCCTACTCTGTGTGTTAGTTGTTCCGCATATCATATTTTGGTGCCATTTACAAAACTGTTAAACATTGCCCTTATACTTAAATACACACACACATACACACACAAAAAAAACTATTTCTGCTAAAGCTTTATTTGCAATATCAATTTCTAAATATGAACCATATTTGTGAAGACTATCTCTAAATATACATACAATATATGGCCTATAGTTCAGATATATATATATATTTCTGTGTGCCTATATTTCTAAAACAAGGAGGGAGGAAGAATTCAGGGTGAAAAACAAAGAAAAATATGTCCAAATTTATTTTCAAGCTTTGTGACTTTAGAAAATCTACAGCTACACAAGCCTAATGCTAAACATGATGAGAATAAAACATCTCTTTCATTCTATTGTTTTAAAATGCTATTTATATAGCACAATAGAGGTGACTAACACATGTTTTCTGAAATAACTTATTTTCAGAGAATGGTTTGCTCACTAGATATATCAGCCTTAATTTTCCATCTCTATTTCCTACCAATTTGTAAATCTGAATACTTAGAACTCACAACTGGCCTCCATCTGAGGAAATACAAAAACAAATCTTCTTAGAGTCAAGATGTTCTTGAGAACCCCAAAAGAAAAGGAGCGTGTCTCCAAGCGGATGGAATTTGTATGAAAACTCTGCCTTCAACATTGTTACTCCTGCTAGACGCTGGTAAGGCTATTTCAAGATTTCCATTTATTTAATAGCAGATAGAAAGTGTAACAATATTAATACGAACATGTTCTAATATTGTAATTATAAAAATCCAGTGGAAATCAATTTTTTTCAATTCAGCAATATAAATTAGTATAATATTAGTAGAGATGGTGAAAGGGGTAGGTGATTGCTTTTCTCTGTAAGGATGCCTGACTCTGCTTAAATAAATAATTCACTGTGGGCCAGGAGCAGTGGCTCACACCTGTAATCCCAACACGTTGGGAGGCCAACGCCGGCAGATCCCTTGAGTCCAGGAGTTTGAGACCGGCCTGGGCAACATGGGGAAACTCCGTCTCTACCAAATATACAAAAATTAGCCAGGCGTGGTTGCGCATGCCTGTAATTCCAGCTACTAGGTAGGTTGAAGCTGGAGAATCACTTGAACCTGAGAGGCAGAGGTTGCAGTGAGCTGAGATGGTGCCACTGCACTCCAGCCTGGGTGACAGAGTGAGACCCTGCCAAAAAAAAAAAAAAAAGCAAAAGCAAACAAACAAAAACTCACTGTATATCATAGATAAATAAGAAACATGTTATTTAAATGTTTTGATAGATTATTTATTACATATGGAGAGTATGGGAACGGAAGCATTTTAAAACATGCCATGGCTCATTTCCAGCTGAACTAACACTTCTCGGTAGATGGCTTTACTACTCTTCGAGTGCCACGTGTGGAGTTGGAGTGCTTATCTAATGCCTGCTTTTGAAATTAGATGAGAGGTTTGAAAACTTTTTTTGAGTTTCCTGATGACCAAAAATATTTTTTATTCTTTAAAATAAGGCACCTTACAGCTATCACTTATGTTCTTGGATGTTATTTAGAATGATTTACTCAGAGACACAAGCAGTTCGCTGAGATAGAAGACAATGGAAGAGTAAATTGAAGTAAAAAAGAAAACATTCGGCTCCGTGTCTGGCACAACACAAGTGCTAAAATAAAAGGTATCCGGTATTATTGTTGATGTTATTATTGGCTAATTACAATATTCTAAGTAGAAAAAAATTCTTAGATAATCAATTATAGCTCACTATATTTCTTTCAGACAGTTCTAAAATTAAAATAATTTGAAATGTTTATCTTATTTTCCAAGACATTTGAGAGGGAAAAAAAAGAATCTGCTCAAACATCCTGTCTTAATCCAGATAAACTTGGATTAATAAAATTGCTTTCTAAAATATCTTCTAAATTTTAAAAGAATAAGCAAAATGACTATTATATTTATACAGGTTTTTAAAAAATATGTACAGTGTCTTATAAAGATTATTAGTTATGGGTCAAATTATCAAGTATTAGAGGTTTTAAAATTTTATATGTATACTTTACTGGACATAAGGGTCCATTTTATAAGTAATGTACACTGGATATTTATGCTTTTTTAGAAGTAGCATCATATTTTTATATTGTGTTATTATAGATGTTTACAGTTGTTTTAGATTTGCTTTTATGACATATTATGTGTAAAATCTATTATTTGTTTGATTCTGAGTACTTGATTGGGAATAAAACTATACTTACAACTCCTGATGAGGAAATACTGTTGAGTTCATCAAAATGCACTTATAGTACTGCTTATTGATATGCATTACTGGGAAGGAGGGGATCAGTGTATTTATCCAGTGAGGTCCAAATCATGCCAAAAATTACATTTCAATGCACTTTCTGGTAACAAAAGTTTTTCATGCAAATACTTGGCAACTCATAACTGACAATGACTTTTTTTTTCAAAAATCTAAATTGACAAGATTATTTGAATAGTATTTTTTAATGTATGGTTTTCATAATGGAATAATTTTTTCTTCCCAACCCCCACCCCTCACTACTATACCCCACTATCTTCCTGCACCTTCTACCTCAGGACTTTCAGCTCCTTTTCCCTTTTAGTCCAGAATTACAACTAGCTGGAGCCTAGAATGGGTCACAATCAGGAAGAGGTTAAAAGTGCCATGGAAATATGGAGAAGAGAGGGTCTAAGGAAGATTGCAAATTCTTCAGAAATTCCTCTGGGTGTTTGTCTAAACAGACATCAGACAAATGCCTTCCATTTTTTTTTCCTCCCGTCTTCTCCTGCAATCACCAGTGAACATCTAGTTTTCCACAATATGAAAGGCAAGAAGAAAACAAAAATCACAGGTTAGACCAATCAGCCAAAAAACTTGTTATTGACTCCGCCCTTCTCTGATAGGGTTACACTTAAATATATTAACCATCTTAAAATTGAAACTTAACAGACCTTAAAACGCCGTCTTTGCTCTTCAAGATTTAGTGTTTATTATTTTTTTTGAAAATTTAAACTTCCTATATACTTAGTAACTTTTAAGCCTTACTAAATTATAGATTTTGCATTCTTCATGGCATTTGCTTAAATCAGACAATAAATTTTTCAAGTAGCATTTTAAAGATGTGAATGCGATGGAGGAAAACATATAAACACATACAAAATATTACTAATAGTGATTCACATTAATGAATTTGTTTAAGACCCTTTGAACACGTTATGATATATTGGAGACATATCTGCAACAGGCTAAGTCTGACATAAGCATAAGCTAAATTATAAAACAGATTTTTGAAAAGAAATAACTCTTTAACCATAGTTAGGGCTACCTGATGCTACCTTTCAATGTCTCCTCTCCAGTCCCAGCCCTTGTCTTGATTACAAAATCAGGTCAATGGTGATGCTCATTTGTAACTTTGCTATCAGGTATGGCCAGATGTTTCATTTAACCTCTAATATAAATAAAACATCTAATGAAGTTTTGTGATGCCTTTGTAAACAGCTGTTTCATCTGGAAACTTACTGCTGAAGCAGCTATACTGATTTGGTCATTTTCTTTACATAATGTCAAAGTAATTGTCTTGATCTTTAGGAAAACTGCTGCTATAGGTGTTATAAAGTATTTTATTACAGCATGTTAGATCTCTTTAAAATGGCTAATGTCTAGTCAACACATGTTTAGTTTGCCCAACAAGAATTTATTAAGTTTATTTAAAATGTAGGAAGAAACTATTTCTATTTCTTTGGGAATTAAAATGTAAGTTGAGTGCATCGTTAAGGCAATTTTGTTATATTTTCAACATTATTTAATAATGCTTGACCAACCCTTGTGCTATGAGCATTAACAGCACACCTTGTATTCTTTTCTAGGTTCATTAAATAAGTCTAAGAATAATACTCCTCATGCCTTTCTGTTTTTTATTCTTGCTTAATATAAGCATATTTCTAACATTAGTAATTACTTTATATGATTAACATAATTAATACGATGGTAAAGAGTGGGTGCCGAAATCACTTCAAATTAAATTTTAAAAATATTTTAGACATGTATAAAATGCCTACCATTTTAGAAGGGCAAAAATCTAATCTAAAATAAATGAGCTGCCATATTTTAAAATGTTAGCAGATGAGCATTTGCGGCCCATTCTAATGAACATTGTCCAGGCAATTTTATTTTAGATTTCTCACTTAAGGACTCAAAGGCTGAGTATAACACAAAATAAGCTGCATGCCCATAAGAAGAAATTATATTAAATGATTTAGAAATTTGTGTTCAATATTTGGAAAATCAAGATTATTTTAGAAATTTGTTTTTACATTTTAATAGACTTTAGCATTTTAGAAACTTAAATACTTGCTAGTTTAATGAATTATTCATATTTTGATCATATACATTACATTATACATTTTCCATATATACATCCCTACAAATTTTTAATATTTTTGACTTTGTAATTTATTGTTTTTTAATCCAAATTTCTTAGGGTTTATGATCACATTTGGTATTATCTGCATGTAAAAAAGGAAACAGAAAGAACTTGCTTAATATCCTTTAAAGGTACGATATTATATAAGTTTATTTTCACTTTTGAAAGCTGATGAGTCATTTTTCCTGAGGAAGATACCTCCATGGCAGAATCTTCCAGCTAAGAAAGCGGAATCTTCCAGCTAGTGGCATAACCAGACCTCAGCCTCCTTACAAACTTTCCTAGTTAATGCTGGATTTACAAGGGTTTCTGTTCTACAGCTTTAGTTAAGGGGCTTCCAGATTGTAATACCCAGAGAAATGTCGCTGCCTAAGTCACTAGCTTACAAAAAAGCTAAGCCAAGCAATTTAAGATGGATTTAAAGGTTATAGGAAACTGAAGCAATGTCCACCAGCAATGAATTAGAGAGAAGACACCCTCTAAAAGGCACCCTCTGGACGACGCTGGACCTCAAATGGATAAACAACATTTCTGAGCACTGGAAACCAGGAGGGATGCTTAATTGTATTACACAAGAAACTTGGTGGCATTAAAGCTCTCATACATGTGTGTATGCATGCATGTGCGTATAAGTGTGTGCTTAGGTGTCCGCTTGCATGTCATTAGTAACATTCTTCCTGCTGAAGTAAATGAATTAAAAACACTTCTTTTACAACCATCATAGAAGCTGACCACAGCACATAGGAATGAAGACAGATGCAGAGATTAAAGCTGTAGACACACACACACACAAAACCCACAAACAAACAAAAGCAAAAACAGAAGCCATCTCCCAATAAAAAGAAAACAGGAGCAAGCAATTTGAAGAGTACAATAGAAGTACAGTATATGATAATATTGTGCACTTGAGATGAGTTTTGAAGAAATCCATAATTAGAAAATAAGGACAAGATCAATGATGGTGAAAGGAAGGAACCAGACCAAAACAGAAGGGTTAGAAACAGTCACCCAGAACACATTTAAGAGGATGTGAACAATTGAAGAAGTCTGAACCAAAACAGGAGACTTTCTCTTAGCTCGGCTTGGCTAAGGAGTATTTTTCACCAGTTTCTAATGAGGGAAAATTGAAAATGACCTCATAACTCTCCTATATCATTTATGGCTTATTCTATATTATATTTAAATCAACTATATCTAGTCATTTCAAACTGTGTTTTACTCAGTCAAACCTAATTAGTCCATAATGTTCAGAGACAAAAATTCCTCCAGGTAAGACTGTAAATAAACTACTACAGTCAAAATTTTTATACCCATCATGAATAGATCAAGTAACAGCATTCCTGACAGAGAAACCAACTGGGATAGCATGCTAGCCATTATACCAGCTACTATGTGAAATTACTTCAGAATGGTCATCTTGAGAGGAGACACAGTTTTGGGGAAGTATGGCTTTGCCCAAACCATTGCAGAAAAATAACTTCTGGAATTATGTTCAGAGCCTCTGGTGTGTGTTTTTCAGCTTTGTAAGTAGATGGCATTTTGTTTTGAGAGTAAATTGAATTTGAAAAAGTACAGCTAACTGGCATTGTGAACCAATCATAATAAATAAACTGTGAGGCCACAATGGGAAGGCAACTTATTTTAACAGGTTGGCTCCATAATGTTTGCTATAAGTCAGTCATATAACCATGTAGAAACATTTTGCACCATGTCTGATTACAAGAAGTATGACTTAGAAAGTTCAAAATTGTTAAAATCACAATACTTGTTTTCATTTTCTTAGTGGTCTTTTAGAATATTAGAAGTCAACATATACCAAAAGATTAAAGTGAAGAATGATCCCACAACAAAGCTTAATAACAGAGAGAAATCATTTAAAATTCAAAATGGGCATCTCAGAACCAAAGCGGGGGAAGTTGTTTTGAGTTCTCTGCCACGTTAGCTCCCCAACTATAAATTAAGAATAAATACACTGAATCCTCCCGAAGGACACTGTGCTCTAAAAATGATTTTGGAACTTCCTAGAGAGTGCATACAGACTCTGGAGGCACAGAGCCTGGGCTCAAATCCCACCTCTGCCTTTTTCTAGCTGTGTAATTTGGGACAAGTATTTAACCTCTGAGCCTCAGTGCCCTCACCTTTAAGTGGAAATAATGATAGGATCTAACTTATTGCGTTGTTTTGAGGACTACATGAATTAATACATGTACAAGCACTTACACTATGTCCTGACACTTAGTAAGTACACAATAACAATAATACTTATTATACACTAAAATCAGTCTAATTTCTTTGGCAGTAGTTTTCCTTTGTTAAAATTCAAAGTATATTTTAGAAGCAACCTTTTGTTGATCGGTTTTGAACTCCAAATACCATAAGTATATACAAAAATACATTTGACATTTGGAAAATGAAGACCTGTTAAGAATATATTCTGCATTTGACCAAGAGTTGCCAAGTAAACATCATAGGAATAGTTTGAGCCCTCATGGCCACATTATCATAACTGTTACATGAATTAGTATGATTTGTTTAAAAATAATAATATGGACATATGGCTTTCAGATTTCGAAGATAATTTTCTATTGTATTAAGCCACTAAATTTGAGACAATTCATTGCAACCAGCAATAGAAAACTAATTTATAATGTTCCACAAAATTTTATATCAGCATTTCTTTTATGTATATTTGCAAGGAAGTTTTTAGAAAAATCCCTTCTATAATGTCAAGAAAATCCTTTCTACAATATTAATTATCAATAAAACCAAGATGTCAAATGTTTAGCTCGGCTAAATATAGCCCACTGCTAATGAAGTTAAGACCATAAGTTTAAACATTATTTTTGCCCTTTTGTTTTTGCTAGGTTCTATGGACGTAGGCTGCTCTCCAAATTCTCATCAATCATGAAGCAACTTGAGTATTTACTGTCTATTATTCTTCCTATATGTATTCTTCTAGCACAGTTCTTTGCACATAATATCCAGTAAATATATATTAGTTGAATGAATCAACATTTTTCATGCATGTAAAGCATTTGCCATCAGAAAGTGGTTAAAAGGCTCAAATCAGCAATTACTAGCATATTAGATGTAAATGTAATATATGAATGTGTTGTCAATGTATATAGAGATGCCACTACAACATAGAAGACTAAATTTATAAAATTATTCAGCATAAAATCATGTGTTAGAAGGATTAAAAATTATCTAGTCCCACCCCTTCCTTTCACAAACTCTGTAACTAAGGCCTATGACATGAACATGAATCATTTCAGAGTGGTTTGCATATCGGAGAGTGCCATAAATTTCAAACTCTAGCTTTTCCATGCATCCTTTGTAAAAAGTCCTCACAGATCTTGTGTCTTACTGCCCAGGTAATATGGCAAGAATTAGAAGATAAAAGGAAAACTTTGAAATAATCATTTGACTCTCAGAAATACATTGAATATCTTGGACCCACTAAGCAGAATTCAGAGTAGAAATCAGTATTTCATGTTAATACATCTCTGTCTCTCAAGAACTAATAAAGTTGGAATAGGTGGACCACACTTCCAATGTATTTGAAGATAATAGAATTAGTGAGACAGCCCAGTATCATCTCCAACTAAAATGGGAGCCTTTTACAATAAGAATTATTTAAATCACTGTAAACAACTAGGAACCAAAGTAAGGATAGAAATCACATTTTGCTCTCCTTTCACAAAGCAGCAGAAGAATATTATGGTGCTATTTCAATAAGAATAACACCACACTGATAACAGACTCTATTCAAAATTTAATAAAGCATTACTCTCTTAATCAAAACATGACTATGAAGCTTGGACTGTCTCTGGAAAGCAGAATAATACTAACAAAAGAGAAATGGAACTGTGTCTGAATATCAACTCTACAAAACAAATAACATCTCGTTACACATGCAGCAATTAAAGGCAGGAACTTAAACCCATTCTCGATTTACCTTTGTCAAGCTCCTGAACAGGGAAAAGTTTGAATTATAAAACCAAAGCAGTTACAGGGCAAAAATCAATCGAGCAATAAAGTTTTATACACATATGTTACTATGTGTTTTTTGCCTATGCTGCAGATATTATGTACATAACATTTTGTCCAATGCATATAGATTATACATGCATATATGTAAGACAGCATTCAAAATTTATAATTATAAATGTAAAGAAAATAAACTTTGATTTAGAATTGTGTAAGTAATTTGTGGACACCAAAAGTTTTCCTTCTATAAATGTACTGAGTAAAGAAACCTTATCTGAAATCAAACTTCTAGGGTCTAATTCTTGACTCTACAACTTATGGATTGAATTTAGGATAAAATTTAAATATTTTTCTCATGGGCAAAATTAAGGTAATAATAGTGCCTATGGCTGGGCATGGTGATTTACACCTGTAATCCCAGCACTTTGGGAGGCTGAGGCGGGCACATCACTTGAGGTCAGGAGTTTGAAACAAGTCTGACCACATGGTGAAAACCTCTCTCTACTAAATACGCAAAAATTAGCTGGGGGTGGTGATGCACACCTGTAATCCCAGCTACGTGGGAGGCTGAGGCAGAAGAATCACTTGAACCCAGGAGGTGGAGGTTGTAGTGAGCAGAGATCCCACCATTGCAGTGAGAAGAGATTGCCCTCGGCCTGGGTCACAGACTAAGAGTTTCTGTCATTAATAATAATAATAGTGCCCAGCTCACAGAGTTACAAAAATTTAATAAAGGAATGCTTAAAACTGATAAATTCACTATCACTATTCAGAAAAAAGAATTTATTGAAGGTTTTTAGAAATGAAAGTTGGCTAAGAAAGCTTTAATTCCGTTAATGAATATATCATGATAGTCACTGAAACTGAATTTGGTTCTTCTGATTTATTCTAATCTCTAAATAATATATATATATTTAAAATTTACAATCTTGGTCTTCAAAGCTATGAGTATAGTTATACAGGTCCAATCAGGTTTTAATAATGCCATTATAACATCTGTTTCCATCTTTAGCTCATATTAACATTGTTTTTGCTCATTTTGCTCATGTGGACAATGAATTACACTGGATTAGAAATTTTACCTAACATAAATTCATAGGCTTAAATAGAGTTTATGTGTTTAATAGCTGTGCAATATCAAATATGTGTTTTTCAAACTGCTTTTACTGCTTTGATTAAAATTGTTTTTCAATTTCTGGGGCAATTCTTCTTTAGATATTTTGCTAGTCGGTAGCTCCATAATTTTATAATCTTCTAGCCTATCCCTAAGGCTTGGGAAAAGATCAAGCTCTCTATAAATTTAATAAAATGTCAGTTCTTGCTATTAGATCTGTGAAAAGCAGCACGTGAGTCATCTTGGGCAAGAATTAGACAGCAAGCCGTCAAAGTAGGGGAATGTAAACACAGTTATAGCAAACACTGCCAGGTATCTGGGATATATGGAGAAAGTTTGTGTGTCAAGTAGAGCTGAGAGTTGTCAGATTTAAACAAGGTTTGGGGTCATCTTGCTTCATGCACAAAAAAGAAGGCCCTGAGCATCCGGAATGTGACAGATAGATGGGTTGCATTCAAAAGGGAGATGTGGGCCGGGCGTGGTGGCTCACGCTTGTAATCCCAGCACTTTGGGAAGCCAAGGCGGGCGGATCACGAGGTCAGGAGATCGAGACCACGGTGAAACCCCGTCTCTACCAAAAATACAAAAAATATTAGCTGGACGTGGTGGTGGGCGCCTGTAGTCCCAGCTACTCGGAGAGGCTGAGGCAGGAGAATGGCATGAACCCGGGAGGCGGAGCTTGCAGTGAGCCGAGATCGCGCCACTGCACTCCAGCCTGGGCGACAGAGCGAGACTCCATCTCAAAAAAAAAAAAAAAGGAAGATGTGGTCTCTTCACAGCCAGAATGAATTAGTAAAATTTTTATAAAGTTTTGTGAGTCTTGCTTCTCTTTCCTATCAAGTCTCTGAACTAATAACCTCTTATTTGCTGCAATCTCATGGAAGGACAACAACATTGTATTTATAACTCTACAGTTGTAGTTGTTCAACTATGTAGTCATAGTCATTGTAGTTGTTCTGTTACCACTTTTCCTCTCATGCACATTCTACTGGAATCTTCAAGCCCTACTAACCCTTTGAAATAAAACCTTAATATCTCTGTGAGCTCATTATTCTTTCTTACACAGATCCTTATAAGGTTCCTCTCTTCAAAATGTACCTAGCCCGTGTGCCGTTTCTTCTGAATTTGTTGTCTGTAAGATGATTTCTCCACCCAGGTATTCAATCAATCAGCCCATCCCTCACTTGATTATTCAACCGAGCATAATACTATGAGCACTGGAGGCAGAGAACAGCATAACAAGAACCCTGCTGTCATGGAGTGACATTCCAACAATGGGACAATAGAGAGAGGAAAGGGTCTCTGCTTGGTTTGAGTGGTCAGAGAAGTCTTCGCTGTGATGCTACATTAATTTGTTAGGGCTGCCATACTATAGTACCACAGCCAGAGTGGCTTAAACAACACAAATATGTTTTCTCACAATTCTGGAGGCTAGAAATCCAAGATCGAGGTGTCAACAGGGTTGGTTTCTTAGCTTTCTCTCCTTGAGTTGTAGATGGCTATCTTCTCCCTGGGTCTTCACATCATCATCTTTTTATGAGTGTCTATGTCCTAATCCCCTCTTCTTATAAGGACACCAGTTATACTCAGTTAAAGTCCACCCTAATTCATTCCTTTTAGCTTAATTACTTCTGTAAACACCTTATTTCCAAATACAGTCACTATTACAAACTGAATTGTGCCCCCCCGCCAAGAAAAGTCATATGTTGAAGCCCTAATCCCCAATGTAATTGTATTTGGAGAAAAAGCCCTCAGAAAAGCAATTCGGGTTAAATGAGAACCTAAGAATGGGTCCCTAAACCAATATGACCTGTGCCCTTATAAGAAGAGAAAGAGACACCAGAGATATATACACACAGAAGAAAGGCTATGTTAGGATGCAGCAATAAGGTGGCCACCTGTAAGTCAAGGAGAAAAGTCTCAGGAAAAACTAACCCTTCTCACACCTTGATCTTGGACTTCAATCCTCCAGAATCATGAGAGAATAAATTTCTGTTGTTTAAGCTATCCAGTCTGTAATATTTTATTACAGTAGCTCTAGCAGACTAACACAGTCACATTCTGACTTACTAGAGGTTAGGACTTCAACATATGAATTTGCAGGGAACACAATTTAGCCCATAATAGATGGCTACCTACGAGCCAAGGATAATGAAGAGGCAAAGCTAGTCCTGTAAATAATTACAAGAAAAGTGTATCAAGTAGTATGGAAACACACTTAAGACAGGAAAGAGCTCCCTCAAAGGCAAGGTGGTTCATTCAGAAGTCCAGTGTACCTAGAACAAAATAAGTGAGCGGAAGAGTGGTAGGTGACAACGTCAAAAATGGGAGGCAAGGTCAGGTCACGTAGGACCGTACAGGACATGGTAGGGAGTTTGAATCTCATTGAAGTGGTGACACCCTTGGATAATCTTCTATAGATTAGTTAAATAATATGGTTTCACTCATTTTAAAATATCATCTTTTTCTTGATATATAGGCTAAGTTGCAAGTGGACTAAAATAAAAGAGCCAAGCGCAGTTAGGAAGGGATTGATGAATCTAGAAGGAGATCTAGAAAGAACTAGATCTAGAAAGGACTAGAAGGAGATGATAGAGACAAAAATAAGTAGATAGATTTAAGATATTTTTTGATAGAAGAGCCCTGAATAGTTGCTGATGGATTAGATATTAGGGATGAAGGAAAGGGTGTTAACAGATGATTTACAGGTTTTTGGCTTGAGCAATTGAGTAGATAGTAGAGGTATTTTATTGTGATGAAGAAGACTGAGGAGGAACAAACTTGATGGAAAGGGTGGAAGACGAACCAGTTCAACTTGTTAAGAATAATATTGTAAATCTTCCTTAGTGAGTCAGCTGACCAAATCACATGGTTTTGTTCTTGTTGTTTTGTCTTTAGTAAACATCTAGTTTTTGAACTATGGGACTTATTACTAATGACTGTCTTTGATAAATGTTGCTCAGGTCCAAATTCCTTTTAATGTTTCTTCTCTTATTTTCTTTATTTCATGATATGCACAGTCTTCTGGTTGTTCTCCAGAAGCATAATTCCCATATGTAACTTTGTTCTTGTGGAAAGTCAGTTTTGGATAGCGCTGTTCAAAATAAACTTCCAGAAATGGAAACTAGGTTTGTTTAGATAAATGTACCACATATATGAGTTATAATTGTATATGTAAAAGTAAATATACAGTGATCCCTTTCTATAGAATGTAGTAGGCTTAATAATACTTGATGCAAATTCACCATTTGAGGAACCATCAAGCTTTTAAAATTAATTCTGTTAAAGCATAAAATAAAGTTGTTCCATTTTTAAAAACTAGATGATGGTGCTCATATACTTCTTTTACTAGCAGCATCTCTCTTCAATTTTCTTTTGAATTTTTGAATAATTTTTAATTTGAAGGAAAGTGGTTATAAGCACAATGAAGGAATAGTAATCCTTTTAATTACAGGGCACACGGAGTCACTGAGGATCCTATCAGGGTAGTGACAGAGTCAGATTCATATTTTAGATGAACTTTTCTGAGGCCTGTGGAGGAATGTATGGAAATTGAAAATATTGGCAGCATGGAAACCAATGAATGTGTCCCAGCAGTGTTGTGCAGGAGACATAAACAAGAAGGAACTAAACAAGAGCAAGGAATATAGGTGGTAGAGACAGGAAGAAAACAATGAAAAAATATTTGTCATAAAATATAAAATTAGAAGCACTAAGTGACTAATTGCTAGGTTTTTACTTTGAGTGATGGGATGTTGGATAATGCCACCAAGTGAAATAGAGAAAGAAAGAAAGAGAGAGAGAGAGAGAGAGGATGGAAGGAAGGAAGGAAGGAAGGAAGGAAGTAAGGAAGGAAGGAAAAAGAAAGAAGGAAGGAAGGAAGGAAGGAAAAAGAAAGAAGGAAGGAAGGAAGGAAGGAAGGAGAGAGAAAGAAAGAAAGAAAAAAGAAAGAAAGAAAGAAAAGGAAGGAAGGAAGGAAAGAGACAGAAAGAAGAAAGAAAGAAGAAAGAAAGAAAGAAAGAAAGAAAGAAAGAAAGAAAGAAAGAAAGAAAACAAAAAAAGAATATAAATGCTGGAGGTAGAGATGAGAGTGAAAGTAATTAATTGTTTTTTAAATAGGTTGAAATGTTAAAGCAAGAGTAGCTATACTTATGTCAGATGAAACAGATTTTGGGCAAACACGTAAAAAAAAGATGATGAAAGTTAATTCCTAATAATAAAGGAATTAATTCAGCAAGAGGATATAACAATTCTAGACATGTATGAACCCAACAGTGAAACACCAAATTTATAAAGCAAATATTAGTAGATCTAAAGAGAGTGATAGACTCTAACACAATAATAGTTAGGAACTTCAACACCTGACCCTCAGCATTAGACAGATCATCTAAACAGAAAATTAACAGAGAAACACTGGATTTATACTGTATATTAAACCAACTAGACCTAACATATTTACAGAACATTTCATCCAACAGCTACAGAATACACATTCTTTCCACCAGCCCACAGAACATTCTTCAAGATATACCATATGTTAGGACACAAAATATATCCTGACAAATTAAAAACTATGAAAATCACATCAAGTATTTTCTCAGACCACAATGAAATAAAAGCAGAAATCAATACCAAGAAGAACTTTGGAAACTATACAAATACATGAAAATTAAACAACATGCTCCTGAATGAGCTTTAGGTTGAGGTGGCAGTTAAAAAAATTAAAAATGAAATAATTCTTTAAAAAAAAAGGAAAAACACAATGTACCAAAACCTATGTAATATAAGAAAAGCAGTGCTAATAAGAAAGTCCATAGCAATGAATGCCTATATCAATAAATAGAAAGATTTTAAATAAACAATCTAATAAGGTACCTTAAGGAACTAGAAAAGCAAGAACAAACCAAACCCCAAATTAGTAGAAGAAAATAAATAATAAAGATTAGAGCATAACTAAATGAAATAAAGACTAAAAAATACAAAGGATCAACAAAATGAAAAGCTGGCTTTTGGTAGAGATATACAAAGCTGACAAACCATTTGGTAGACCAAGAAAAAAAAGAGAGGAGACCCAAATAAGCAAAATAAAAATGGAGACACTGCAACTGATAGCACAGAAAGATCATTAGGCACTATTATGAACAATTACACATGAACAGACTAAAAAACCTAAAGGAAATGGATAAATTTCTGGTCACATACGACCTACTATAATTAAGTCAGTGAGAAATAGAAAATGTGAACAGACCAATAATGAGTAATAATATTGAATCAATAACAAAAATCTACCAACAAAGGAAAGCCCAGAAACAGATGATTTCACTGCCAAATTCTACCAAATTTCAAGAAAAAAAATCCTAACATCAGTTTTCTCAGACTATTTCAACAAATAGAAAAGGACGGAATTCTCCCTAATTGATTCAACAAATCAAGAATTACCCTGATCCCAAAACCAAACAAGGAAGCAACAAAAACAACAAAAAAGAAAACTACAGGTCAGTAAATCTGTTGAACAGAGATACAAAAATTTTCAACAAACTTAGCAAACTGAATCAAATAGCACATAAAGAAAATAATATGCCACATCAAGTGAGATCTATCCTAGGAATCCAAGGATGGTTTAATGTACGCAAATAAATAAATGTAATACATTAATGAAATGAAGGACAAAAACTATATCATCATCTCAATAGATGCAGAAAAAGCATTTGATAGAATTCAAAAATCATGTCATGATGAAAACTCTCGACAATCTAGGCATAGAGGAAACATACCTCAATATTATGGAGACCATATATGACAAACCTACAGCTAACACAATACTTAATGGAGAAAACATGAAAGCCTTTCCTCTAAGAACTGGAACAAGACAAAGATGACCACTTTTACCACTCTTATTCAATGTAGTACTGGAAGTCCTACACAGAGCAATCAGGCAAGACAGCAATGCAAATTAGAAAAGAACAAGTCAAACACTGTCTATCCATCTTTGCTGATGATATGATCTTAGATCTAGAAAAACCTAAAGACGCCACCAAAAAAAAAAAAAAAAAAATCTTAGATCTGATAAATAAATTCAATAAAGTTACAGGATACAAAATCAGCATAGGGAAATTAGTAATGTTTCTATATACAAATAATAAACTAGCTGAGAAAGAAATCAAGAAAGTGATCCCATTTACAATAGCTATAAAGATACCTAGGAATAAATGCAACCAAAGAAGTGAAAGGTAAGTACAACAAAAGATACAAAACGCTGGTGAAAGTAATTAAAGAACACACAAACAAATGGAAAGACATTCCATAATCACAGATCAAAAAAAGTAATAATATTAAAAGGCCCAAAGCAATTTACAAATTCAATACAGTCAGTATCAAAATACAAACATTGTTTTTCACAGAAATAGAAAAAAACAATTATCAACATTTGTATGGAACCAAAAAAGAGCCTGAGTAGCCAAAGCAATTCTGAGCAAAACTGGAAGCATCACACTATCTGAACTCAAAATATACTGCAAGGCTATAGTAGCAAAAACAGCACACTATTGGTATAAACACAGACACATAGACCAATAAAACAGAATAAAGAATCCAGAAATAAATATACATATTTACAGCCAATTGATTTTTGACAAAAATGCCAAGAACATATATTGGGGAAAGCACTCTCTCTTCAATAAGTGAAACTAAGAATGTTAGATGTCCATAGGCAGAAGAATGAATTTGGATAGCTATCTCTCACCACACAAAAATCATGTCAGGATGGATTCGAAACTTAAACATAAGACTTGGAACTATGAAATTACTGGAAGAAAACATAAGGGAAAGACTTCCAAATGTTGGTCTAGGCAAATATTTCATGGCTGAGACTTTAAAACACAGACAACAAAAACAGGCAAATGGGACAATACAAAATGCTTCTGCACAGTGAAGGAAATAATCAACTAAGTGAAAAGAAAAAATACCAATGGGATAAAATATTTGCAAACCACTCATCCAACAAAAGACTAATATCCAGAAGGAACACCACTCAACAGTAAAAAAAAATAACAATAATCCAAGAAAAAGGGGACAAAGGACTTGAATAGACATTTCTCATAGGAAGACATACAAATAGCCAACAGGTATATGAAAAAAATGGTCAATATTAATTATCATCAGGGAAATGCAAATCAAAACCACAATGAATTGTCATCCCAGTTACAATTACTAAAAAGGCAAATAAAATAACTGATGTGGTGAGAACACAGATAAAAGGGAACTCTGTTGGTGGGAATGCAAATTAGGACAGCCACCATGGAAAACAGTATGGAGATTCTTAAAAATCTAAATAGAAATACCATAAAATCTAGCAAGTCCACTACTGGGTATTCATCTAAAGGAAAGGAAATCAATTTATTAAAGGGATACCTGCACTCATATGTTTATTTCAACACTATTCACAATAGCAAAGATATGGAATCAACCTAAGTATCTATCTACAGAAGAATAGATAAAGAAAATGTGGTATATATGGGATACTATTCAGCCATAAAAAAGAATAAAATTACATTATAGATATAATGGGGGATTATTACGTTAAGTGAAATAAGCCAGGCACAGAGCAACAACTTTTGCATCTCCACACTTATATGTGGGAGCTAAAAAATTTGGTTTCATGGAGGTAGAGAATAGAATGATAGATACTAAGGATGGGCACGATGGCTCATGCCTGTAATCCCATCACTTTAGGAGGCCAAGGCTGGCAGATCACTTGAGGTCAGGAGTTCGAGACCAGCCTGGTAAACATGGTGAAACTCCTTCTCTACTAAAGATACAAAAAATTAGGAGGGTGTGGTGGCACATGCCTATAATCCTAGTTACTCAGGAGGCTGAGACAGGAGATGCTTGAACCCAGGAAATGGAAGTTGCAGTGAGCCAAGATCGTGCCACTGCACTGCACTTCAGCCTGGGTGACACAGTGAGACTCCATCTCAAAAAAAAAAAAAAAAAAGATAGATACTAGAGGCTGGGAAGGGAAGGATGACAAGGTTGGTCAATGAGTACAAACATATAGTTAAATAGAAAGTATAAATTCTAATGTTTGATTGCAGGGTATGGTGGCTACAGTTAGCAACAAGCTATTGTGTGTGTGTGTATGTATATATATATATATATATATATTTTTAGACGGAGTCTCTCTGTCACCCAGGCTGGAGTGCAGTGCAGTGGCACAATCTTGGCTCACTGCGACCTCTGCTTCCCGGGTTCATGCCATTCTCCTGCCTCAGCCTCTCGAGTAGCTGGGACTAGAGGCGCCTGCCACCACTCCCGGCTAATTTTTTTTTTTTTTTTTTGTATTTTTAGTAGAGACAGGGTTTCACCCTGTTAGCCAGTATGGTCTCAATCTCCTGACCTCGTGATCCACCCGCCTCAGCCTCCCAAAGCGCTGGGATTACAGGCGTGAGCCACCGCGCCCAGCCAAGGGATTTTATATTTCAAAGTAGCTAGAAGAGATGACTTGAAATGTTCCCAACACACAGAAATGATAAATAATCAAGGCAATGGATACCGCAAATATCCTGACTTGATAATGTTACATTCAGTGCATGCAAAAATAAATCACACGCACCTCATAAATATGTAAAATATTATGTATTAATTTTTAAAAAAGAAGATATAAGGGGCTCCAAAGAGCCAAAGCAATCTTGGCAAAGAAGAACATAGTTGGAGAACTCACATTCTCAATTTCAAAGTGCTACAAAACTACAGTAATCATAAGTGCTTGTAGTGCTCTCCAAGTACAACAGTGTGGTACTGGCTTGAGGATAGAAATATGAACCAATGGAATAGAATTATGAGTCTACAAATAAGTTCATATGCCTACTGTTAATCGATTATCAAAGTGTGTCAAGATCATCCCATGAGGAAGTAAGAGTCATTTCAACAAATATTGCTGAGACAACTGAATAAATACGTGCAAAAATTAAAGTTAGATCCTTACCACACACCATACAAATTAGCGCTAACGAATAAAAAGCCTAAATGTAAGAGCTGTAACTATAAAACTCTTAGAAGAAGACATATAAATGAATATTCACGATCTTGGATTTTGGCATTGTATTCTTAGGTATTACACCAAAAGCGTAAGAAAAAAAGAGAAAAAAAATTGATACATATGATTGTATTAAAATTAAAAAAATTTTGCATCAAATAACACAATGAAGAAAGGGAAAAGATAGCCCACAGAATGAAGAAACGTATTTGTGACTCATATATCTGATAAGAGTCTAGTATCCAGAAGATAGAACAATTTCAGCTTAGAAAAGAAAAGGCAAACAACTTAATTAAAAATGAGCAAAAGTGGAACCCTGGCAAGCCACGTGTAGAAGAATAAAACTGTATGCCCATCTCTTACTTTAACAAAAATGAACTCAAGATGGATTAAAGACTTAAATCTAAAGACTGAAACCATAAAAATTCTGGCAGATAACATTGGAAAAACTCTTCTGTACATTGGCCTAGGTAAATAATTCATGACTAAGACCCCAAAAGACAATGCAACAAAAACAAAAATAAATAAATGGGACCTAATTCAACTAAAAAGCTTCTGCACAGCAGAAACAATCAGCAGAAAAAACAGACAACCCACAGAATGGAAGAAAATATTTGAAAGCTATGCATCTGACAAAGAAATAGTATCCAGAATCTACAAGGAACTCAAATCAGCAAGAAAAAAACAAATAATCTCATCAAAAAAGTGGGCAAAGACATGAATAGACATTTCTTAATTGAATATATGCAAACAGCCAACAAACATATGATAAAATGCTCAACATCACTAGTCATCAGGGAAATGAAAATCAAAACCACACTAAGATACCACCTTACTCCTGCAAGAATGGCCATTATTAAAAAGTCAAAAAACAATAGATGTGGCATGGATGTCATGGAAAGGGAACACTTTTACATTGCTGGTGGGAATGTAAATTAGTACCACTTTTATGGGAAACAGTACAGAAATTTCTTAAAGAATTAAAGGCATAGCTACCTATCTAGCAATCCCACTACTGGGTATTTGCCTAAAGAAAAAGAAGTCATTATATGAAAAATAATATGAAAAACATATACATACTTGTGTTTATAGCAGCAAAATTCACAATTGCAAAGATATAGAACCAATCTAAGGGTCTATCAACCCATGAGTGGATAAAAAATGTGTTATATATACACTGTGGAATACTACTCAGCCATAAAAATGAATGAAATAATGTATTTTGCAGCAACTTGGATACTGAAATAACTCAGGAATGGAAAACCAAATACCATATGTTCTCGCTTATAAGTGAGAGCTAAGCTATGAGGACACAAAGACATACAGAGTGATATGATGAACTTTGGAAACTCAGAAGAAGGAAAGTGGGAGAAGGGTAAAGGATAAAAAAACCTCCATATTTGGTACAATGTTGTATTGGTATGTTCTCATGTTGCTAATAAAGATATACCGTGTATTAGTCAGGGTTCTCTAGAGGAACAGAACTAATGGAATAGATATTTATATAAAAGGGAGTAGTTTAAGTATTAACTCACATAATCACAAGGTCCCAAAATAGGCCATCTTCAGGCTGAGGAACAAGGAGAGCCAGTCCAAGTTCCAAAACTGAAGAACTTGGAGTCCAGTGTTCAAGCACAGGAAGTATCCACCACAGGAGAAAGATGTAGGCTGGGAGCCTAGGACAGTCTCACCTCTTCATGTTTTTCTGCCTGCTTTATATTTGCTGGCAGACGATTAGATGGTGCCCACCAAGATTAAGGGTGGGTCTGCCCTCCTTAACCCACTGACTCAAATGTTAATCTCCTTTGGCAACACCCTCACAGACACACTCAGGATCAATACTTTTGCATCCTTCAATCCAATCAAGTAGGCACTCAGTATTAACCATCACAAGTCCACCCCTTGTCAACTCAAACCCATACACATCTCCTAAGATCACACATGATCTTCAAATAAAGACAATAATAAAGTCATAATTATGCCTAACATAACACAACTATCCTTCATACAACCAGAAATGCACCAATCCCCAAAGCAAATACTAGTACATAAAGTTAACAATACTTAAGTGCTGATGTGAAGTCAATAAATCTTATGTCACATGATAGAAGAAAAAGAAAAGAAAATGAAGATATTTACTTAGTACAAGGGTATACACACACAACATGTTTGTAACAAAAAAAAAAGGAGGAAATACTCATGAACAATTACAGTCCTCATTTCTGCAGTTGGTCACTTGGTGGTAACTGGTAATAATAACTACCTTCTTCTACTACCCATTTTGTCTTCCGTTTGCCTTCAGCAAGCTACTAAGCAGGTCATGGTTTTTTTCCTGGTGGAGTGATCCAAACCTTCATACCTGAAGGGTCTTGGTCATTTATAGTCTTGTCTGGATTGGGCTGTTGTAGTTTCCCATTGACCTTAATAACAGGGCATGGTAATACTAAGAGAAGCCCTAATGGATCTCCTGTATTGAATGCATACTCTTCCTTACTTCCATTGTGGAGTAGTAGACTGATTTCATCTTAACAGTCCAGGCCAATCACCCCCACCAACACTAACTCTCTTCTTAGCCTGTTGACTTAAAATTAGGAGGTGCCCAAAGTGTCCAGGTGGCAATCTTAACTTCCAGTTTAATGAAATTGTTGTTGTGTCTCCTGGTGGCAGCATTCCTCCCTCTGGAACTAAGACCTCCAGACCAGCAGAACGTAATGTTGCGGGAACAGGAAACAAAAATTTTGCTAGTGGATAACTAGGGGTGATGAAGAGTGGTCCCACTTCCACTGCCACCCCTTGATTCCTGGATCCATGAATCCTGGCTATGGGAGAAAGAGTACCATATATTGAACACTGATTCACAGAACACATGGCCTTCTGGAGAATTTTGCCCCAGCCATGCAAAGTATTGTCACCTAGTTGGTGCAGCAATTGTGACTTCAAAAGGCCATTCCACTGTTCTATCAATCCAGCTGCTTCAGGATAACAGGGAACATGGTAAGATCAGCAATTTCCATGAGCATGAGTCTACTGCTACACTTCTTTAACCATAAAGTGAGAGCCTTGGTCAGAGGCAATGCTGTGTGGAACACCGTGATGGTGGATAAGGCGTTCCATGAATCCATGGATGGTAGTCTTGACAGAAGCATTGCATGCAGGACAGGCAAACTCATATCTGGAGTAAGCATCTATTCCAGTGAGGACAAACCTCTGCCCTTTCCATGATGGAAAAGGTTCAATATAATCAACCTGCCACCACATAGCTGGCTGATCACCCTGAGGAATGGTGCCATATTGAGGGCTCAGTGTTGGTCTCTGCTGCTGGCAAATTGGGCACTCAGCACTGGCCGTAGCCAGGTCAGCCTTGGTGAGTGGAAGTCCAAGTTGCTGAGCCCATGCATAACCTCCATCCCTGTCACCATGGCTACTTTGTTCATGGGCCCATTGGGCAGTGACAGGGAAGGCTGGGGAAAGAGGCTGAGTGGTGTCCACAGAATGGGTCATCTACCCACTCGATTATTAAAATCCTCCTCTGCTGAGGTCACCTGTTGGTGAGCACTCACATGGGATACAAATATCTTCACAGTTTTTGATCATTCAGAGAGGTCCATCCACATACCTCTTCCCCAAATTTCTTTGTCACTAATTTTCCAATCATGCTTCTTCCAAGTCCCTGACCATCCAGCCAAACCATTGGCTACAGCCCGTGAATCAGTGTATAATTGCACATCTAGTCATCTCTCCTTCCATGCAAAGTGCACAACCAGGTACACTGCTCGAATTTCTGCCCACTGGGAAGATTTCCCTTCACCACTGTCCTTCAGGGATGTCCTAGGAAAGGGCTGCAGTGCTGCACCTGTTCACTTTCAGGTGGTGCCTGCACATCGGGCAGAACCGTGTATAAACCAGACCCTAGTCTTCTCTTCCTCTGTCAACTTATCATAAGGAATGTCCTATGAGGCCACTGGTGCAGGCTGGGGGAGAGAAGGCAGGGTAGCAGGAGTGGAGACCATGGCCATTTAAGCCACTTCCTCATGTAACTTACTCGTGCCATCAGGACCCGTTCGATCCCGGTTAATGAATATACCACTTCCATTTGATGATGGAAGGCTGCTGTGCATGACCCACTTTATGGCTAGATCAGTTACAAAGCACCCAGTTCATGACAGGCAGTTCAGGTCACATGGTGACTTGATGACCCATAGTCAAAAGTTCAGTTTCCACCAAGCCCAGTAACAAGCCAAGAGCTGTCTCCCAAAAGGAGAGTAGTTATCTCCAGAAGATGGCAGGGGCTTGCTCCAAAATCCTAGAGGCCTCCATTGTGATTCTCCTATGGAGGCCTGACAAAGGCTCCAAACAGTATACCTATCTGCCACTGACATCTCAAGCACCATTGGATCTGCTGCATCATATGGCCAAGGTGGCAGAGCAGCTTGCACAGCACTGTGGACCTGTTGCAGACCCTTCTTCTGCTCTGGACCCCACTCAAAACCAGCGTTTTTCGGTCACTCAATAAATGGGCTGGAGTAACACACCCAAATGAGGAATGTGTTGCCTCTAAAATCCAAATAGGCCCACTAGGCATTGTGCCTCTTTCTTGGTTGTACGAAGGTCCAAGTGCAGCAACTTATCCTTCACCTCAGAAGGAATATCTGTACAGGCTCCATACCACTGGACCACTAGAAATTTTACTGAGGTAGAAGGTCCCTGAATTTTAATTGGTATGCAAATGTCTCACCAGTAAGTCCAGTGTGTTTGCTACTTCTTGCTCACTGGATCCAATCAGCATAATGTCGTAAATGTAATGGATCAGTGTGATATCTTGTGAAAGTGAAAAGCAATCAAGGTCTCTCTGAATAAGATTATGACACAAAGCTGGAGAGTTGATAAACCCTTGAGGTAGGACAGTAAAGGTATATTCCTGGCCTTGCCAGCTGAAGGCAAATTGCTTCTGGTGGGCATTATGGACAGGAATGGAGAAAAAGGCATTTGTCAAATCAATGGCTACATACCAGGTACCAGGAGATTTATTAATTTGCTTAAGCAATGAAATCACATCTGGTACAGCAGCTGCAATTGGAGCCACCACTTGGTTAAGCTTACAATAATCCACTGTCATTCTCCAAGATCCATCTGTCTTCTGCACAAGCCAAATGGGAGAGTTAAAAGGGGGATGTGGTGGGAATCACCACCCCCACATCTTTCAAGTCCTTGATGGTGGCACTAATCTCCACAATTCCTCCAGGGATGCAATGCTAGTTTTGATTTACTATTTTTCTAGATAGAGCCAGCTCTGATGGCTTCCATTTGGCCTTTCCCACCATAATATCCCTAATCCTACCAGTCAGTGAGCCAAAGTGGGGGTTCTGCCAGCTATTAAATATGTCTATGCCAATTATGCATTTTGACACTAGAAAAATGACCACATGATTAGTCCAGGGACCCACTGGGTCTACTATAAGTCAGACCTGAGGTAAAGCTCCATTAATTACCTGACCTCCATAGCCCCTACTTTAACTGGAGGACCACAATGACATTTTGGGTCCCCTAGAATCAACATCAGCTCAGAACCAATGTCAAGTAGTCCTCGAAATGTCTGATCATTTCCCTTTCCTTAATGCACAGTCACCCCGGTAAAAGGCTGGAGGTCTTCTTGAAGAAGAATGGGAGAAAGATTCACTGCAAAAATTGTCAGTAATGTAGTGGGGTCCTTCCTCAAGGGGACCTCGCCTCCCCTTCATTCAAGGGGTTCTGAGTCTGTAAATTGGCTCAAGTCTGGAAATTGATTGTGGGATAGTGATTCTCTGTTTTTATAATCCAAATTAGTGTTTTGTCCATTCAACCTAGAAGTTTTTTGCTTATATAAATTAAGTAGGAATGCAGTAGGCTTCTTATCAATTCCACATCTAGGAACACCATGAATAATTAGCCAATGCCAGAGCTCTACATGAGTCAGACTATTCTGATTACCACTTTGACTCTGCTGTCCATTATGGTAGCTATGCCCACCTTGCCTTTGATGGTTGAGTGCCATCACTTGGCCCCTGCCACCTCAGGGATGGGGATCCAATTATTCCCATTGTATTTAAATTTTATAGTTGAGTGACTGTGGTGCCCACTGTTAGATCTGACATACAGGGAAGAGCAATTACAGGGCTCTTCAAAGATGTAGGTGCTGCCCTCACAAATCTATTTTGCATGGCATTGGTCAAGTGTATATTTTCTGGACCCTCCCAGCTGGGATGAGTAGGTCTAAAGTGACTAATCTGCTCCACCATCCCTATCTCCCTAAGCCTTTGGATCCCTTCCTCTCCACTAAACCAAGGGAGATCAGGCATTGCTAGCTCTCTCATAGTGGGCCAGCTTTTAATCCATATTTCAGCTAACCAAGCAAATAAACTATTAGAAACTTTTTTAACTCCCTGAGTTGCAACATTAAATGCAGAGTCCCTACTTAGTCGGCCCAAATCAAAAAAATTCAGCGTTTTCCAAATCTATGTTCCTTCCACCATTATCCCACACCCTTAATATTTATTCACATGCTTGTTCTCCAGATTTCTGTTTCTATAAACTAGAAAACTCAAGCAGTTCTTTTCGAGTATAGCACACCTTTTCATGGGTCACACTCAACCTCACCTCTAGGGGTCCACAGGGACTTTAGTCTAGTTATAGGTCTAGAAGCAAACAGGGCTGTTGGGGGTGGCTCCTGAGGAGAATCAACATTATCTTGCCTGGCCACTGCCTCAGGGGAGGCCATCACTGTTGCCTCAGGCAGCATAGGGTTTATCTCCTCAGACAAAGGTTGAAAGGCTGATGGCAGCATGGGTCCAGAAGGGAATGTTGCCACTACTGGGGATGGGAAAGCTGTTTTTCCCGGCAAACAACGTTCATCAGAGTTTACAAACTCAATGCCCCTAGCTTCATCAGGGTCCTCCCACATATCCCCATTCTAAGTTGCAGGGTCCATTCTTTTCGAATCAATGCCCTCACTTCAACAGTAGACCCCTGGCAGAACTGTGATGCACATTTCATTGCAAGTCAGTCACTTGCATGATAAGAGCTTGTGTCTGTTTTTTCACAATTTCAGCTCTTTTTCTACAGGAGGTAAGACTCACTCAGGGCAATCTCAGCAGATTTGAGGCTTGGTATCTGCTTCTGAAGCTGGGAAATAGAATCCCTGAGTTCATCATTTTATTTCATCCCTCTTTCCACTGAACTTAGGAGCAATCAATCAGCTTCATTATGTTTCTTGGTTCTCCACATATGGCCAAAGGTATTATGTATAAAGTCACTAAACTCCTTGCCTCTCATGAGCAAAGAATCAGGAGTGTCAAATGCATTTATTTTGTATGACTCTCTAAATCGTTCATGCCAAGGATTATCAGTGTTCTCCATACTATTAGAAGTACAGTCTTTAGTATTTTGGGGTCTAATTGTATTAAGCAGCCAACTCCAGAAACCCCAAAACCAATGAAAGAACTCAATTCTTAATATTCTGTCCCTCTAGAACCACTCCTGGTACCAAAGTCTGTGTTAGTCAGGGTTCTCTAGAGGGACAAAACCAATGGGATATATATATATATTTTTTTTTCTTTTACTTAATACTTAATAAACTCATATATACATATACATTATATATATATATAGTATTAACTCACACAATCACAAGGTCCCACAATAGGCCTTCTGCAGACTGAGGAGCAAAAAGAGCCAGTCCAAATTCCAAAACTGAAGAACTTGGAGTCTGATGACGGAGGGCAGGAAGCATCCGGCATGAGAGAAAGATGTAGGCTGTGAGGGTAGGCCAGTCTCGCCAATTCACGTTTTCCTGCCTGCTTTATATTTGCTGGCAGATGATAAGATGGTGCTCACCAGGGTTAAAGGTGGAATTGCCTTCCCCAGCCCACTGACTCAAATGTTAATCTCCTTTGGCAACACCCTCACAGGCACACCCAGGATCAATACTTTTGCATCTTTCAATCCAATCAAGTTGACGCTCAGTATTAACCATCACAACCCGAGACTGGGTAATTTATAAAGGAAAGAGGTTTAATTGATTCACAGTTCTGCATGGCTGGGGAGGCCTCACAATCATGGTGGAAAGCAAATGAGGAGTAAAGTCATGTCTTACACGGTGGCAGGCAAGAGAGCCTGTGCAGGGGAACTTCCATTTATAAAACCATCAGATCTCATGAAACTCATTTACTACCACAAGAACAGTATGGGGAAACCACTACCATGATTCAATTATCTCCACCTGGCTCCACCCTTGACATGTGGGGATTATTAAAATTCAAGGTGAGATTTGGGTGGAGACACAGTCAAACCATATCAAATGTACACTACTTGCATGGCAGGTGCACTAAAATCTCAGAATTCACCACTATATAATTCATCCATGTAACTGAAAACCACTTGTACCGCCAAAGCTATTAAAATAACAAAAATAAATATTTTTTAAATGAGCAAAAGACTTGAACAGGTATTTCTCCAAAGAAGATATACAAATTGAAAATAAGCATAGGAAAGGATATTTAACATCATTGTCATTAGGGAAATGCATATCAAAACCACAATGTGATACCATTGCATTAGGATGGCTGTTTAAAAAAAATCAATCAACATGAAAAAACAGAAAATAATAAGTATTGATGAGAATGTGAAGAAAATGGAACCCTCAAACACTGTTAGTGGGAATTTGAAATGTGACACTTACTTAGGAAAACAGTTTAGTGATTCCTCATAAAGTTAAACATAGAATTACAATATGACTCAGAAATTTTACCTCTAGGAATATACCCAAGATAAATAAAAAATATGTCCTCCTAAAAACTTGCACACAACTATTCTAACAACATTATTCATTATAGTTGACAAACCAAACAACACAAATGTTTTTCAACTGATTAAGGAATAAACAAAATATGGTTATTGATAAAATGGAATATTATTCAACCACAAAAATGAAGTAATGATACAAGCCAAAATGTGTATCAACCTTGAAAGTTTCTTAAGTGAAAGAAATCAGATACAAAAGGCCACACATTGCATAATCTCATATTTATAAAATGCCCCAAATAGACAAATCCACAAAAACAGAAATAATATGCATGTTTTCCAGAGTCTGGAGGAAGAGGGAACAGGGAGCGATGGCTTAGTGAGTACAGAAATTGTTTTTGGAATGACAAAACTATTCTAGAATTAGATAATAGTGATAGTTGCATAACATCGTGAATGTCTTAAAAGCCACTGAATTGTACACTTTAAAATAGTTAAAATTGTATATTTTATGTACATAAATTTTACTCCAAAAAAATGTTTAAAAAGGGAGAAACTACTAGAAAAATCTCTACCAAATTAACTGTTTTATGTAAATGAACTGCAGGTATACAAAAGGTGAAAGTATAGTTTTCTTGTGCTTAGAATATATTTTGTGTTACAGTTAGATTATATCATAAATGTACCCCATATAAATCAAGTTTCAACATACACATGGAACATAAATGATAAGGGGCAATGTTTTGTGAATTTGTTTTTGCTTATCGATGAGAATCCATACTTCAAGGGAAAAGAAGGAAGTTTATGATTGGTCAATGCCTATTTCATGGACTGTAATATGAAGAATACCGAATTTCAATCCTAGTTCTTGTCAATAGTGTGGCGGAACACAAATAAATGAAAGACTCTGGCCTTTTGTTAGTCCGAGTGTGGTCCATAGGAAAGCAGGAGCATCAAGCACCCCCTGGGAGACTCTTGGGCCTACTGAATCTAAATCCGCATTTTAACAAGATCTCCAGGCAATTCACCTGCACATAAAACTTTGAGGAACAGTACTGCTCCGTGTCAATGTTCCTAACTGTTAAAGTGAAAAAGCTAGGCTTTAAACACAACTTTTTAATTTTAATGTTAGTATTTTTCTATTACATCTAATATGCTCTCTTTATAGGCTAACATGAGATAGCCTACCCAGATGCCTTTTCCTCATTCATCAGCTTGCTCAAACACAGTTTTGCAGAAGAAGGTAATGCCTAAGTAATAGGAAATTCCTATTCATAATAAATTACCATTTAGTTCTAAATAGTGTCTACCTATGTGCTAGATGTATGTCTTCAACTAGATGAAATTAGAATTCAAAAGAAAGCTTTCATCTTAGACTAAAGCTTGTTTACTTTCCTGGATGTGTGCATTTAGATGTGTCATCAATTTGTTACTAATTCCTCTATATTTGCTCCAGCTATCTTTATCTCTTCTATAATCTCTCTCTAGTTAAGAAATATTCATTAAAATAACACATAAAATTTCTTCTCTGTTTCTTATCATGAATTTTGTCATCGCAAGTGACAACTGAATCACATCCAAACTTGTTTCTGTCCTAGACATTATCTCAGAAAGTACTATTCACCTTTTTTTTTCATTTTTCTGAGTTTTTATATATCTTTTCCTCTTTTTTGTTGCACAAAATGCTATAGTTTCAGTATACTTTTGGATATTTTTAAAAGCTTAAACTTAAGATTTATAAAATACATCTTTGTGTATTTTCTTCAGGAAATAGCAATCTTTTACTTTTGCAAAGCACTTTAGAGCCAACAAAGAGTTATCATACAATGTACTATTTAAGATTCAAAACAAACTTGTGAAATAGATAGAAAAGGCATTTGGCTTCAGTAACAACTCAGAAGCCAAGATGCAGTATCAGAGAAAGGGACAAATCCAGGCTGGGTGCAGTGGCTCACGCCTGTAATCCCAGCACTTTGGGAAGCCCAGGTGGGAGGATCACTTAAGGTCAGGAGTTAAGAGACCAGCCTGGCCAACATGGTGAAACCCCGTCTCTACTAAAAGCATGAAAATTAGCCAGGCGTGGTGGTGGGCGCCTGTAATCCCAGCTACTCGGGAGGCTGAGGCACAAGAATCGCTTGAACCCAGGAAGCAGAGGTTGCAGTGAGCCGAGATCGCGCCACTGCACTCCAGCCTGGGTGACAGACTGAGACTCCGTCTCAACACACACACACACACACACACACACACACACACACACACACACGGGACAAATCCAGATCATTAGCCATATAAAGAGAGACACAGCCAGCTGTCACAAGCTTTGTAAACTCTACCCAACAGTACCAATTAAGGAAAGAGCCATAGGGCTATTAATAATTTTATTTTAAAAGAATTTAACCTCAGTGAAAAGTATTCAAACATAAAGTGTTGGAAACTACACAGAGAACTCAAGATAAAACCTTTGCTTGAAAAATGAAAAATCAAAATGTCAAAGAGAACATACACAGCAAATAATAAAAGCAATGCCAACACAAAACATATATCATCCGAGGTAACTGAGGATTTGTCCCAAGATGAAGGAACCACAAATCAATAAAAATTCCATGACACTCAACAAAGCAGTACATTTTCACAAAGGGATGACTTTATAAAAACCTTGCAAAATGATGCAAAAGGATCTAAAAGTCAGAAGCTAGATAAAAGCACCAGAAAAAAGGAAAGAAGCTCAAACACTCTAAACTAATAGCTCAATTTATGCCCTTCAAAACAACCCCTAACAACTGGGAAGTGTCAGTACTGTAGACTTAAAGCATTCAATAGATACTCCTAGACTAAGTCATATCCTAATTATGACTAGCAATTGGAGGGAGGAAGAGAAAAAAGAAAGAAGGGAGAAAGGAAAGAAGGAGAAAAGGAAAACCAAAGGAGAAAGGGAGGAAGAGGAGGAGGTAATCTATGACAAAAATGGGAACAAAGTTTAACAATTAGGAAATCAAATGGTACTAAACCAATTTTCCTTGAAAATAAAAGTAGATCACAAAAGTAAGGATGTATGTGAGGAAAAGACTGGGAACATCAAGGGTCTTCATAATGACACTGAAACTAGAAATGGCTCTTAGCAAGAGAGTATCTAAACACCATTTCAGTCCCATAGTGTCCTGTTGTGACCACTTAAAGAGTGCATCATAAGAAATGCTCTCAGCAGTGGAGAAGGTTCTTAGCTTTGCGGGAGTCAATCACAGGTACTCCTTGGGAACCCCTCCATTATCAAAATAATTCCAGGCTGTGGGTCTTTACAGTGGCCATTATGATATGCCACGGGCATGTTGAGATAGTTAGGATGTGTTCGCAAGATGAACAGTTGCCTAAGAGCTAGTACACTTAAGTTCAATTCAAGCAAACCTTGGTAAGATATTTTTAAAATTTCAACTTTCAACTAAGACTCTAAAACAAATTCTACAAGCAGTCTATCATGTGTAGAAGAATCAATTTTGATTTTGACATATCAAAAATACTCTCATTTTAAGTAAAGCTAAGTAAGTAATATGTTGTGACCAGAACTTCACAAGCCAAAAAAACAAAAACAAACAAAAACCCCCACAAATGTGAACTGAAGGAATCAATCAAATATATAATGTATCTTTTCTATTTTTCCTTCAATTTTCCAGCTTTCTTTGGTCATGAAAGTGACTCAGGGCAATAACCATGCTAATTTACTTTGATAAAAATATCCACAATCTAGTTCTTCAAGAAAATTTACACAGTTTATAATGAGAAATTATTCTATTTAGAAACAGAGCTTCCATAAAATTATAACAATAAATAAAATTGTAACTTTTTAAGAATCAGGTATAAAACAAAATCAAATTCATTATTATGAAGATATTAAAAAGTTAGATTTTACCAGGTGAAGTTTCAATGATAATTTTGTGCTCAGATTCTCAAGAGTTATCTGAGCACCATTTCTTTCTCTGAGAAACATTCATATTTATACCTAAAAATAGCTTCCTCATCATATAAATCTTATGAATTTATTATGTGGACCCAAATAAAGTACCTCAATAGCCAGTACTTCTATTAATGAATACAGTTATTGATAGCTTAGTTTTGTTTTGTCGTTGTTCTTGTTTTTCATAAAGTGTGGAGGATCCAATTTTGGATCCAATTTTGTGCTTGACTCCAAACATGGAGTTATGTTGTAGTTCTCAACCCCGCTACACACTAAAATCACCTGGAAATTCTGATTATAACTGGTTTTCAGTAAAATCTGAGCATGAATAATTATTGAATTTCTTCAAATGATTTTAAATTGCATCTAGGATTGAGAAGGCTAGATCTCAGTTCCCTTTTACCCCATAAAAATAATAATCCCAATAGAATATTTCAGAATTGAGAGATTAGAAGTCAGTCACTTTTTCTAATTTGTTATTGACTCAAGTCACTAAAAAGCAGACACTTAAAAAGAAGCATACCATTGTAAAAAGAGAATTATTTATATATATTATTCTAAACTTTGCAGTATGTAAAACAACTCTTGGTAAATTCAGAATCAATTGGTGTGATCTTATGTGTACATACTCTGGTCCCAGCTAGTTCTCAGCAAAATTTTCAAACAGATTGTGAATCTTCGGTGCCCTACTCTTCCCTTTCTTCACATTCCATTCCCATTACCTCCCAAGTCTCATTACTACAGGCTTACCACACAAGCCTTCTCCAGAGAACTAAGGTCATAGGAAAATATTCCAGGAGAAAGCACAAATGACTTTTTCTTTGGAGCAAAACTGTTATTGTCTTAATGCACCCCGACAACATGAGGATAATAATGTAAACGAATAAAAGTATAATTAACAAAAAAAATACTACTAGGTAAAATAATTCATCTTACTTTTCAATGTTGATGCATATTTTTCTTGTGGTGCCACATTCATTAAACTCCTTGAGGATGGTCTTGGCTACAAAAGAAAAAAAAAATCTCATTAGTTTTTAAATAAGGCAATGAAACGTAGTGTTTAAAACTTGGCCATGCCATTTTATGACCCTGGGAAAGTTAACTTTTCTAAGTCTCAGCTGTATAATGGTAAAATAATGAAATATGAACGTTAGACAGAATAAGGTATGCAGTAGAGGTGGCATGTAGAAACCATTAATAAATATTAACTGTGATGATAAGAATTGCTATTTATAGATTTAATAAAATATTATTCCACCTCATGATAATGTTTAAAGTAATTTTATGTGCTTCTTTTGTTTTTCCAAAGTACTTTTACATATAATTTCACACTATACTTGAAAAAGAAAGTCACTGGAGACTGACTAGCAATTTTCTTGAATCATTATAAGTTTATTCTATATAACATTTAGAGGCCAAAATAGGACATGTGGGGGAAGTTCTGGGATAATGTTTATCAAAGAACTTCATCATCAGAATCACTCAGAAAACTCCTTAAAACACGAATTCCTGTGCTGTTCCACAGATGAACACAGCACAAATCTCACTGGGACCTTAAGCTGCTGGAGTAGTGCTCACGCACAGTAAGGCTTGAGAATTGTCACTTCCTAAACTGTGTTTATGAAGACACTTCACATCACGTACAAAATTGTTTGCATACAAGACTGTCTGAGGGCAAAATGAGTTATGCAGCAAGGTGTGAAGCTCTCTGTCTCTGGAGGAGTCCATGTGTGAGCAGAATGGCCATGGTACAGAAGCTGGGGAACATATTTAAGCATAGGAAGGGTGCCTGATCTAGCTGAACCAGAATTAAAAGGCCCATTCCCACCCAGAGATTCAACTTCAGGCAACATTTTGTAAAGCATCAACTATGTGCAGGAACTTCTATAACTGTTTCATATTATTCATTTAACCATTCTGCAAGAGAGGTATTATCTGAGACAAATTAGATTCACAAAAGTTACAATTTGTCCAAGGTGAGACACAAACCTCAGCTTCTCTTTCCAAATTTAGCCTATTTCTTACCATTTCATACCACCTCTTATGGGCATAAAACCATGTTCTTCACATGAACTTCCCTGTTTTTCTTTAATAGTTTATCCGCTGGGTCTCAAATACTCCTGTTATTATACAGCAGTTGTTGGGAATTACATGAGTGCTGTCTCTTCCTCAGAATCATTTTTAATTTATCATAATATCCTATGGATTTACTTCCAAAATTGTCTTATTTCTAATTTTATGTCTAGATCAACTTCCATTAACTATTGCAGGAGCCTGTTCTGTTGCCAATCCACTTTATTCGTGGCCACCAAATTAACCTTCATAATAAAAAAATCTACAGCACATTACTTCATTGATAAAATATATTAAATATGTTCCCATTTCTTACAAAAGAAAAGAGTCTGACTTTTTAACTAAATGAACATTCAAGAATTTCATGGGAGGGCTCCCATCTGTCTTCCAGGGCTTATTTCACACCACTAGTCCCTTTTCTCTACCATGATTTTTGGCCAAATGCAACAGTAGTTCTCCCTTGAAGACAGCTCTCTTTTTCTGGTATCTTTTTTATTGCTCAAGTCCATGCCCACCTGTCTAATTACACCTCCCAGGCAAGCAGTAGTGTCCCAGATGTTTAGAAGCAGAGGCAGAGCAGAGTAGAAGGACAGGCAATACCATACAAGAAGCAACATCATGAGATGTAAGGCCACCAAAAGTTTAGTAGGAATATTGTCAATCTGAATAGGTTAAGCAGAAATAGAAAATCCTTGTAGAAACAGATGGGATAGCAGTCTAGGCTAGAAAATAATAAATATCTTCAGTGTAGGGTAGAAGGCAAAAGTTGGAGAAATTTGCCATCAAATCATGGGCTACTTTGGTCTCAAGCTAAATGAGGAGAAAGACAACATTCCTAGTGTCTTGTTCTATGGATTGTGACATGGTTTGTATCCCTCAAAAACTCATATATTGAAATCCTAAACCCCAAGATGATGGAATCAGAGGGTGAGGCTATTGGGAGGTGAATAGGTCATGAGGACAGCCCTCATGAATGATATTAGTGCCGTTATAAAGGAAGCACAGCAGAGGTCCTTTGTCCTCTCTGTTATGGAGGACACAGCAAGAAGACAGCTCTCTATGAACCAGGAAGCAGCCCTGATCAGATACCTTTATCTTAGACTTCTCAGTCCCCATAACTGTAAGAAATAAATTTCTGCTCTTTATAAGCCACCCAGTCTATGGCATTTTGTTATAGCAACCCAAACTAAGACATTTTGTTTAGTCTAAACTTTTTATCCTTTAATCATTCAAATTTCGTGCCATTGATATCGTACCTATAGAAAGCCCTGCCAAGTAGCCCCCATGTACACAATCATTCCTCTCTCTGGATTTTCATAGCATGCTATTCTTACTTTTGTGTCATTTTTAATTCCACCTATTTTATTGAAAGCTCCTTGAGGGCAGGAACCACATGATTTTTATCTTTGACTCTGCCACAGCAGAGTCTGGCTAATAATTACCTAAGAATTTCTCCTTGTTTGTGTTTTATTCCTCTCCTTTTTCCTCCCCAGCATCCTCATTCACAAATGAAGAAAATTGGGTCAGTGGACACTAAATGATTTGTTTCGGGAAATCATCACTATGAAGTCTGACTTGCCTAATCATTCTGTACCAAAGAACAATGTTTAACTCAGTCTCTTATAAAGCTGTAATATTTTACAATACATGGGGTAACTTTGAAGAAATGTTTCCAAAGGATAAGGATAATCAATCAGCTTTCTGAAGTACCTGAAGAATTTTTTTAAAAATATGAAAGAAATATTTCTTATGAAACTCAATGGCTATAATCACATGGTTTTTTAAAAAAATTTAAATATGCATAACATATATTCAGTCCTCCTACATATTATTAGCAATTCAGCATCCAAAGTCAAAAGCTGAAATTTCATAACCTGCTTTGCTTTTTGCTTGATAATGCTTGCCTTGTGGTTTCTGAAACCCCATGACAGATTTAGTCGTCTCTCTCTCCCCAGGAGCAAAAGCAGACCTAATTTCTTTCTCTCGATTACACTCTTGGTTTAGTCATCCATCAGCTACAGGCATGCTTGCTCTTCCTTTCTCACTCACCTGCAGGATATTATTTCATGGAGCCATCACACCAACCAGTAAAGCTATTTGTACAGGTAGGTTCTATTACCTAAAGAGTGAATCGTCAGTTGATTTCTTCAATTTTGAATCAGCAATGCCTTAGTACTGGCTAGTGTTATTAGTAGTAGATGAAGTAACAATGTGACCTAAGGAGGTAGAAAAGATGGCTTTAGCTATGCTATGCTTAGTAAAAGCATTGCTACTAGTGAACACTCCAAAAAAAGTTAAAGATAAATTATGCTAATATTTCAGAAGTGCATTTAACTTGCTCTCTAGGTCAGCCTTCCTAAAGTATGCATTGTTAAATATGTTTTCTAAAAAATAGGGATTCCACTGCAAAATAATTTTAGTAAGCTAGAAACTGTGTCATATGCTAGAAAACTTACAATGCACAATTTTTATATATTGGAAGTTCCCAGTAATTAACATTGTTTATAGAACCCCCTTTTCTGATAACACTTCTGATGTGTACTCCCAGGAACACACTTTGGGAGATGGTAACCTAGCTTTTTCATATTATTACATTATGGATCATAAAAAGATGCTGGAACTGATAGAATGAACACTACAATTGCATTACACATGAGAATTTGTAAGTCACTTAGTGCTCTCTACAAGTGCTATATTGAGAGGCATGATGCAATGCATTTTAAAATGTTAGAAGTCTTTATTTGTGACATTGTATTTTCAAAATAAAATGTTAAACTACCTGATATAGCATAGAAGAATTTTTCTTTTTCTACTATCAAAATATCTCATAATAAATAGATAATTTATGTTACTTTTGTATATTTTTGAAAAAACATATTTACTTTTGTATGTTTGTTTTCATATGAAATTTATGCATTTATTTACTATTTTATTTTATCTTGTTTTTGGAGAGGGAGCCTTGCTCTGTCACCCAGGCTGGAGTGCAGTGGTGCAATCTCAGCTCACTACAACCTTCACCTGCCAGCTTTAGGTTATTCTCCTGCCCCAGCCTCCTGAGTAGCTAGGATTACAGGTGCCCACCACCACACTTGGCTAATTTATTTTTTGTATTTTTAATAGAGACGGGGTTTCACCATGTTGGCCAGGCTGGTTTTGAACTCCTGATCTCAAGTTATCCACCCACCTCGGCCTCCCAAAGTGCTGGGATTATAGGCATGAGCCACCACGGCCAGCCAGATTTCATATGAAATTTAAAGTATACATTCTGGCTGTAAGTCATAAAACATTTTGCACAAAGTTGCATGATTAATTACACCAAAGAATTATTAAATATTTGCAGAATAAATAAGTTTCTTAATTAAAAATTACTGACATTTAAATACTACAGTATCTTGCCTTTTAATGCCTACTTTACTTATCTTTTACATATGGCTTTTCTTTTATGTTATAAAATAAATTTTATTTTGTAAATGTTTTCTAAGGTCCATTAAAAACAAAACAAACCCAACCTAACAGAGTTAAGTTTCTGGAACTGGAGGCACTGTGACTTATAAAATGTGTTTATACACATGTACATATATATACGTAGTCACAATACAACGGTTATAGTTCATTGTTATAAAAGTGAATAGACTTCTGGTTCCAAAATGGCAGTGTAGAAACAAGCTGACTTCACTCCTCCCACCCCCTAGAAAACAAAAAACTAATATAGAGTGCCAAGATTGTCACCAGCAATATCCCAGAACTCAAATATGAGGAAGAGACAGTTTGGATCACAGAGAAGTGAAAAACCTTCAAGTATACAATAAGAGAACCAGACTTCCATATTCATGACATCTGTCTCCCAATCTGCTCGGCACCAAGTGTGCAAAAATTTTTCCCTGACTCATGGTTTCCACTGCAGAAAAAGTGAGATTGAGGTGGACAACCAGCTTCCTCAACACCTCGGGTTCCCTGGCAAAGACTCGTCCTTGTCTGAACCCATAAGAAGCATCACAAGTACCTAAAGGGAGATATACCTTTGAGGATGGCCAGAGACAAAAAGGAGTGGTAAAACTACCATCCCCAGTCTTTAAAATTTTACCCTATAACTTAGCCAAAGGAGATGTCAAATTACAGTGGCCATTTAGCAGCACTGTGCTGTAGGAGGTAAATTCCCACAGGTTCCTGGTGCACAAACACCTAGCCAGTCTTTTCAAGCCACTGGGATACCCCGCTTTTGGAACCTCCCCATTTGGAACAGACAATGATTTCATTGTTTACTAGAGCTGAGGAGAACTTGGGATTAAATCAACACTTAGAGCTTAAAAGGAGGCAGCAAGCTAGGGATAAAGACTCTCTAAGAAAATACATCCAGTATAAAACAAAACAAGCCAAATAGGAATGACTGAAATAAATAATTCACCCTCCAGTGCAAAGATATAGACATACATCAAAAAAACACAATAGTAAATAGAGAACTATGACCCCCCTAAATAGACATAGCAAGAAACCAGTAACTGACCCTAATAAGTTGGTGATATGTGAGCTCTGTGACCAAAAATTCAAGAGCTATTTTAAAGAAATTCAGTGATCTCCAGGATAAGACACAAAGGCAACTTGAAAGCTTATCAGAGAAATTTAACTACAAGATTGATATAATTTTAAAAATTCAAACAGGAATCTTAGAACTGAGAAACACATTTGCTTAACTGAAAAATTTATTAGAGATTCTCAATACCATAACAGATCAAGCAGAGGATGGAACTGGTGAGCTCAAAGACAGACTATTTGAAAAATACATGAAGAATAAAGATGAAAAAAAATAAAAAGGTTGCATACCACTGACAAGATAATAAAAATTACCTCAAAAGAAAAAAATCCGAGGATTATTGGTGTCTAAGAGAGAACTGAACAAAAGCAAAGGCTAGAAATCTTATTTAAAGAAGTAATAATAGAAAACTTTCAGAAACGTGAGAAAAAATATAAATATCTAGGTACAGGAAGGTCAGATAACACTAAATAAATTCAAGTGAAATAAATCAACTCTCAAAGGTCAAGGAAAAAGAGAGAATCCTATGAGCAATAACAGAAAAAAAATAAATAACGTATAAAGGAGTTCCAATTTGCCTGGCAACTGACTTCTCAGTAGAAACCATACGGGACAGGATGAGAGGAATAACATTTTCAAAGTGCTTAAAAATAAAAACCGCCATCCAAGAATATTGTATCCAAAAATGTTATCCTTCAACTACAAAGAAGATTAAGGTCTTTTCCAGGCAAACAAAAGCTGAGAGAATTTAGTACCACAAGACCTGTCTTATAACAAATGCTAAAGAGAGTTATTCAGTCTGAAAGAAAAACACACTAATGTGCACACACAAAAAATTAAAGGTATAACACCCACTGGTCAAATTAAGTACATGGACAAAACCAGAATACTCTGATACTGGAATTGTGGTATGAAACACATTCATAACTCTAGTATGAAGCCCAAAACAAAACTATCAAAAGCTATATTATCTACAACAATCTGTTAATAAATAGGCAATATAAAAATATGTAAATTGAGAAAACTAAAAGGCAAAGTGTGGGGAAGATGGAGTGAAAACGTAGAATTTTGTTTTGCTTTCATTTTTATTCTTTTCATTGTGATCTAAGGTAAGTTGTCGTCTCTTTAAAATAACATGCTATTATCTATAAGATATTTTTTGCAAGCCTCATGGTAACCACAATGCAAAAACCTCTAATAGAAAGGAATAATTTTAAAAATGATACCAAGAAAAAGTAACTTAACCACAAAGAAAGACAGTAAGGAAGTAAGAAATGACAGAGGTTATAAAGCAACAAGAAATAAAGCAAAAAAGTAAATGGACTCAATTCTCCAATTAAAAGGCGTAGAGTGGCTGAAAGAATAAAGAAAAAGATTTGACTATATGCTGCCTATAAGAAGTTCACTTCACCTATAAAGACACAGACTGAAAGTGAAGGAATGGAAAAAGCTATTTCATGCAAATAGAAACAAAAAAGAGCAGGAGTCGCTATATGTATATCAAATAAAATAGACTACAAATCAAAGACTATAAAGTGAGACAAAGAAGGTTACTATAAAGTGGTCAATTCAATAAGAGAATATAACAATTGTAAATATCTATGAATCAAATAGAGGCATTCTCAAGTATATAAAACAGAAATTAATAGATTTAAATAAAGAGATAGATTGCAATTCGATAATATTAGGGGACAATAACAGCCCATTCTCAGTAATGGACAGATCACCCAGACAGAAAATCAACAAAGAAACATCAGAATTAAACTACCCACTAGACTCAATAGGCCCAACTGACACTTACAGAACATTTTATCCAACTGCTGCAGAAAACACATTTTTTTCATCAGCACATAAAACATTTTCCAGAATAGACCATATCTCTGGCCACAAAAGAAGTCTGAACAAATTCATAAATATAAAAATCACATGATGTACTTTCTCTGACCACAATGGAATAAAACTAGTAATCTATAATAAATAAAGCCTCAGAAACTACCCAAACACATGGCAGTTAAACATTATGCTCCTAAAGAACCAGAGGGTCAATGAAGAAAATTTTAAAAAATTTGAAATGTCTTTAAACAAATAAAAATGAAAATAGAACATACCAAAATGTGTGGGATACACAAAAGCAGTACTAAGAGGGAAATTTATAGCAACAAATGACTATATCAAAAAAGTAGAGGCTTTAAATAAACAACCTAATAATGCAGCTCAAGGAACTAGAAAAGCAAGAACAAACCTAAGCCAAAATTAGTAGAAGAAAAGAAATAATAAAAACCAAGCAGAAATAAATGAATTTGAGACTAAAAAAATGCAATCAATAAAATGAGAAATCAGTTTTTTGAAAAGATAAACAAAATCAACAAAACTTTAGCTAGACTAAGAAAAAAAGAAGACCCAAATTAATAAAATCAAAAATGAAAAAAGAGACACAACAACTGAGAGCACAGAAATACAAGGAATCAAGCATAGATAAAACAGATAAATTCATGGACACATTGATTTAGTTTGGATATTTGTCCCTGCCCAAATCTCATGTTGAATTCTAATCCCCAGTGCTGAAGGTGGGGCGTGGCGGGAGGTGATTGTATCATGGGGACAGATTTCTTATAGTTTAACACCATCCTCTTGATGCTGTTCTTGCAATAGTGAGTGAGTTCCATGAGATCTAGTTGCTTAAAAGTGTGCGGCACCTCTCCTCCCTCTCGCTCTCTTGCTCCCATTCTCACCATGTGATGTGCCTGCTCCCCCTTTGCCTTCTACTATTATTGGAAGCTTTTTGAAGCCTCCCTAGAAGCCAAGCAGATGCCACTATGCTTCCTGTATAGCCTAGAAAACTATGAGTCAATTAAGCCTCTTTTCTTAGAAATTACCCACTCTCTGATGTTTTTATAACAGTGCAAGCACAGCCTAATACACACATATAACCTTCCAAGATTGAACCATGAAGAAATAGAAACCCTCAACAAAAGCAATAACAAGTAATGACATTGAAGGTGTAATATAAAATGTCCCATCAAAGAAAATCCCAAGACCTGGTGGTTTCACTGAAGATTTCTACCAAACATTTAAAGAACTAATACCAACATATTCAACATAGTACTGGAAGTCCTGGTTAGAGCAATTAGGCAAGAGAAAGAAATAAATGCTAACCAAATTGGAAAGGAAGAAGTCAAATTAGCCTTGTTCCAATATGACATGATTTTATACTTACGAAAACCTAAAGACTCCCACAGAAAACTGTTAGAATGAATAAATTCAGTAAGGTTTCAGGATATAAAGCCAATATACAAAAGTCAGTAGCATTTATATATGCCAACAGTGAACATCCTGAAAAAGAAATCTAGAAGATAATCTTATTTACAATAGCTACAATAAATAGAAACTACCTAGGAATCATTTTAACCAAAGAAGTGAAAGGAAGACTATAAAATGCTGAGGAAAGAAATTAAAGAGGACACACAAAGGGGAGATATCCCATGCTTAGGAATTAGAATTAATAGTATTAAAATGGCAATGCTATCTAAAACAATCTACAAATTCAATGCAATCCCTATCAAATGCCATTGACATTCTTCACATAATTAGGAAAAAATCTATAATTTATATGGATCTACAAAAGACCCCAAATAGCTAAAGCAGTGCTGAGCAAAAAGGACAAAGCTGGAAGCATCACATTACTTGACATCAAAATTTACTACAAAGCTATATTAACCAAATCAACATGCTATTGGCATAAAAACAGACACATAGACCAATGAAATAGACTAGAGAACCACAAAATAAATTCATCCATCTACAGTGAACTTAACTTTGACAATGGTGCAAGAACATACAATATGGAAAAGACAGTCTTTTCAATAAATGATACTGAGAAAACTGGGTAACTATATACAGAAGAGAAACTAGACCCCCATCTCTTACTATGCACAAAAAATCAACCCAAAATTGATAAAAGACTTAAATGTAAGACCTGAAACTATAAAACTAGTGTAAGGAAACATTGAAGAAATGCTTCAAGACATTGGTCCAGGCAAAGATCATTGTGTAAGACCTTAAAATCACAAGCAACCAAAACAAAAATAAACAAATGGTTGCCCGTCAAGCTAACAGCTTCTACTCAGCAACATAAACAATCAACATAGTGAAGAGAAAACCCGCATAATGGGAGACAACACTGGCAAACCATCCATCTGACAAGAGATTAATAACCACAATCTATACAGAGCTCAAACAACTCAATAGCCTATAAATAAGTAAGTCCATTAAAAACTGGGCAAAAGATCTGAGTAGATATTTCTTAAAAGAAGAAATATAAATGGCCAACAAGTATAAGAAAAAAATGCTAAAATCACTAATCATCAGAAAAATGCAAATCAAAACTATAATGAGATATCATTCACCTAAGTTAAAATGATTTTTATCAAAAAGACAGGTAAGAACAGTTGACGGCCAGGATGTGGACACAGGGAAACCCTCACACACCGTTAGTGGGAATGTAAATTAGTATACCCACAATGGAGAAAAGGACGGAGGTTCCTCAAAAAACTAAAAATAGAAATACTATATGATCAGTAATTCTATTGCTGAGTATATATCTGAAAGAAAGAAAATTAATATATAGAAGAGATATAGCACTTCTAAAGTGATTGCAGCACTATTCACAATAGCCACATTATGGAATCAACCTAAGTGCCTATGAACAGATAAAGAAAATGTGGTATCTGTACTCACTGAAATATTATTAAGCCATAAAAGTAAATAAAATTTTGTCATTTTCAGCAACATAGATGGAACTTAGGGTCATTATGTTGAGTGAAATAAGCCAAGCACAGAAAGACAAATATCATATGTTCTCATTTGCACATGAGAACTAAAAAATTGGATCTCATGAATATAAAGAGTAAATCAGTGGTTACCAGAGATTGGAAATTATAGGGAAAGGGGGAGATGTGATGAAGAGCAGTTGATTGATGGAGTCAAATATATGGTTTGATGGAAGAAATAGGAGCTAGTGTTTGATAAATCAATAGGGTGACTATAGCTTACAATAATCTATTGTACATTTCAAAATAGGTAGAGATGAATAATTCAGATGTTTCTAGCATAAGAAAAGACAAATATTTAAGATGATGGATATCTTAAGTACACTGATTTGATCTTCATCAATTATATGAATGTATTAAATTATCCCATGTATCCCTAAACTATGTACATCTATTATGCATCTGTTTTTTTGTTTTGTTTTTAACAGAGTCTTGCTTTGTCATCCAGGCTGGAGTGCAGTGGCACAGTCTCGGCTCACCGAAGTCTCAACCTCCTGGGTTCAAGCAATCTTCTCCCTTCAGCTCCCTGGGTAGCTGGGACTACAGGTGCACACCACCATACATGGCTAATTTTTGTATTTTTTTGTAGAGATGGGGTTTTGCCATGTTGCCCAAGCTGGTCTTGAACTCCTGGACTCAAGCAACCTGCCTGCCTCGGGCTCCTAAAGCCCTGGCCCAATTTTTTTAAAAGGGGAGAAAAAGTGAATAAATTCTGGTACTATAAACACAGAAATGTAACAAGAAAATTTTATCATAAACGCTATACTATCCAAATATTCTTTTGAAAATTATCCTAAACCATAAGTATCTCCTAAACTCTGCCATCAGAAGGCTTTGTAATCCATTCTTTGTCCTTCATCCTACCTCCTTCAACTACCCTTCCACTGTACCTCTTCTTGCTCATATTCATCCATAGTAAATCCTCCATAGCTCCTTTCTGTTTTCTGAGTTTCCTTTTACCTCCCTGCTCCTAGTAGCAGCAGTTTTGCCTCCTACGTCAATCACAATACTGAACTTGAAGTCGTCTGGGTATCCTTGCTCCTTTTTTATGCATTCTAGCCATTCTTCCTCCCCTAAAATAATCAGCTTTGAATCTCATGTGATCAAACTATACCAATCATCTACCAACTCTCCCTCTTTTATCTAAAGATTTCGCCTGCTGGATCAGGTCCTTCTTTTCAGCACTATTTCCATCTTACTTCTTGGTAACTTCAGTATCTATGAAGATGATCCTTCCAATATTCTGGCCTCTTGTTTCCTTGGTCTCCTTCCCTCCAATGACCTTCTTCTTCACCTTACTTCAGTCACTCACTTCTTGGTCATTCACTAAACTTTGAAATTATTTTTTCAATGATTTCACCCTTTCCATAACCTTGATTCCAAGTTTTCTGCTTTATGACCACTGCTTCCTATATCTCCAGTCCATTCTCTCTACCTCACTGACTCCAACAATCCTTCGGTCCCACAGGTACTTCCATCTCATGAATCAGAACACCTATACCCAACTCTTCAATTCTCTAATTGCCTCATCTTCCTTTTTAGTACACTTGCACTCTATGGTTAATCTTTTAAATTATTTCTTCACAAACACTTTACTCCTTTGCACCTCCCTTACATTATTACACTAGCTTAATAAAGGTCCAGACCTCGTTTATTTTCATTTTTAAATTTGGAAAGGAGAGCTTCATTTCTCATAAAGGGTTGCAGCCTGCAGGGTGACAATTCTGACAGGCTGGGATGCACAGCCTCTGGCTGGAAGCCAAAAGCAGACACTTTGAAGGAGGGGCAAAGGGAACAGGAGTTTATGCTGAGCAGCATGGGCAAAGATACATATTCAATAACCTATAGGAGGAGTCATTAACATTTATGAAAAAAGAGACATGCATGTATGCAGTTGAGCTTTTTGCCTTTCCATGGCACCCATGATCAAAAAATGGTGGAGTTGGCATGATATGAGGATGGAGGTTTTGGCCCTCTGACATAAAAATGTGAAGCAGAGAATGCAAAAACTCTCACTGTGCATCCTCTGTCATCTGGCCAGAACCATTCCATGGTTGGTGGTCTCTAATCAGGCAAAAAAAAAAAAAAAAAAAAAAAGGGCGGCGGAGAGGGTGCAGCATGAAGTGGTTGGTTGATACCAGTAATGGTGTCTTTTGAAAAAGCTGGTTCCCAATAGGCTCTTAGGGAAGAAAGCCTAATTGTGGTTAGCAAGGGAAGAGGTATAATGAGATTTGTCTGACCCCTCATTCTGTTGAGGCTGAGAACTTAGTTTTCAAGATCAATCTAGGGTCTCTTTGGCCAAGAGATAATCTGTTCAGTCAGTTGGGAGGCTTATAATTTTATTTCTAGTTCCCATTTTCCCCTTTTTGGACAAGATTTGTCAGAGGCAGCATCGACGGACAAACTCTTTTTTTGGTTCCATATCAGTACTGGTTTAAATACAATTTTCTACCCCTGCATGTCTACATCCACACAAGAAAAAAAAAGAACACAAGATTTCTACTGACCAGCATAATTTTAAATTAATGCCCATGAGAATCTAAATAGGTTCTTATTGCTGGCCAATAAACATACTCACTTTCCCAAGTCTATTCACTCCAGATAATGATTTTCTACATTATCTTCGGAAATATTCAGCAACTTTCCTCTCCACCCCTTTTCCTGTTCAGCATCTGTCCTTACTTGCTATTTCACTAAGAAAATACAAGCATTCCAAATTCTCATCACTATATTCATCTGTAATTCTGTCTTCTTTCTTGTTACTATAAACTGTCTGTACCTGCAAACAACCCAACTCACTTTGGATTAAATCCTATTTCTCTTGCCTATTCAAGAATATTGTTCCAGAAATTCTTCCTCTCTCTCATATGTTAACAACCATTCCCTCTGTACTAGATTATTCCCATTGGCATGTAAATATATTTCTTCCCTCTTCGAAACAACACCAACCATCACAAAACAAACCTACTTAATCATATTCTTGGATGTCTCTTCTTCCTTATATAAACTCACACCATAGGTGATCCCATCCAGTGTCAAGACTACGTATCATTTACATATCCTGAGAACTGCCAAACTTATGTATTCAATCCAGAGTCCCCTAAACTCCAGACTGTTATAACCAAACCATTTGTATATTTCCTTTTGATAGCTAACTGGCTTCTTAAACCAAACATAGTGAAAGCAAACTCCCTTTACTCCCAAACCTGCTTTTCCCACAGTCTTTTCTATATCGATTGATGATACTCCAATAATATTAATTGCTAAGGCCAAACACTTTATCTTTGATGTGTTGTTTTCTCCTCCACCCCACATCTACTCCTTGAGCGAATCTCATGAGACATTAAAAATATATCGACTTCTTTAGCAGTGGCTCACGCCTGTAATCCTGGCACTTTGGGAGGCCGAGGCGGGTAGATCACGAGGTCAGGAGATGGAGACAATCCTGGCTAACACGGTGAAACCCCGTCTCTACTAAAAATACAAAAAGTAGCCGAGCGTGGTTGCGGGCGCCTGTAGTCCCAGCTACTCAGGAGGCTGAGACAGGAGAATGGCGTGAACCCGGGGGGCGGAGCTTGCAGTGAGCAGAGATCGCGCCACTGCACTCCAGCCTGGGCGACACAGCAAGACTCCATCTCAAAAAAATATATATATATACACATATATATACACACACACACACGTATATATATGTATATATATGTGTCTATGTATATATATGTGTGTATATATGTATATATATATCGACTTCTTACCATCAATACTTCTATCACCCTTATCCATACTATCATCATTTCTCCCTGGATTATTCCAATATCTTTGAAATTGGTCTTCCTGCTTCCACCATGGCCTTCAAAGTCTATTCTCAATACAGCAGTGAACCAATCCTGATGGAACATAAATTATGCCCAACACAACTTATCTCACTACAAGTAAAAGCCACAGTTCTTACCATGGCCTTCAAGTCACCACCACCACCCAGCGCTGTCCTCCCCCCGGCCTTCTCCTCTGACCTGATTACCTACAATCCCCACTTCTGCTTCAGTTATCCTGATCTCTTCCAGCTTCTCCTACTGGCCAGGGCACCCTCCACCAAAGCTTCACATGCCTTCTCTCTGTCTAGAACACCTGTTACTCACACATCAACTTAGCCTGCTTCCTCACTTTTTTCAAATCTCTATTCAAACACCATGTTGTAAGAGAGACCTTCTTTGGCTACCTTCTTTAAATTTTCAGTCTACCCTAGGGTAACTTTTTACATCCATGCTGCCTATTCCTGCACATTATTGAGCACTTGCTAATGTATTATATCACTGATTTACTTACAATGTTTGACTCTCTGCCCCTTCTCCAGTGTGAGCTTCAAGAGGGCAGATCTGTGCCCATTTTGTTCAGTACCTTGCACATAGCAGACACCCAACAGACGTTTGCTGATTAGCAAAAGTTTTATTTACTAAAACTTTTGTTAAATGGGCATTTCTAAAAGTTTGAAACCTGTTTGACAGTGAGATCCATGTTGCAATAGTGTCTAGAATAGAAAACAACAAGAACAATGGTGCTGCAATTTTATTAATTAAAAATGTGAGCGAATAGGACAGGGTTGGGAATAAGATTATCCTGGTTTTTAGTTTCAGTTCTTGCAGGAAAACCAGTAGAAGCCCTGTGGCCTTGGAGCTTCATTTTCCTCTTCTGAAATACAGGGGTAATAAAGCTGAATGTCAAAGGGCAGTTATCAGAGTAAAATGAGACAATAAATTCATTCATATTTTCATTCAAGTGCAACAAGCATTGGTCAAAGCATTACTGTGAAAGCATTTTGCAAATGTGGAAAGCCTAATATAAATATAAGGAAATGTAATTTTCAATAGAAAAACTTTTCTGTTGAGTGACTTAGAACAGCAACGCATGTTAAAAATAATGACTAAATGTATATACATTGTCATTCTACACTACAAAATTTGGAATCTAAAGTCTTTATTGATGAAATCCTATTTATCTTTTGAAAATATTCTGGAAAACTGAAAACCTAAAACTATGAACGCAATAAGTGATATAGGGTGTTTTACCCACCAAAATTAAGTTTTAGTAAGTTGATAATTTTTTAAATTAACCAAACTTCAAACTAAACTTAAAGCCAACACACATCACCAATTCACAACAAAATAAGTTCATGAAGTTTTGAACTAAAATATCTAAATTTTTCATAGCTTGACCTTATTTTAAAAATATCATATTTATGCCCTAAATCATATATATGAGAATATACAGCATATGTACACTCAATCCCATAGGAGGCGAATCTGGCCCGTTATTTTCAGACTTCATACTGTCAAGTGGAAGACTTCTGATTGCAACAAAATGAGACCATCTTAAGCCCCTTTTTTGCTTTTGTCTTATTTAGGTCAAAGGATGAAATCTTTTGAGTTGGTCTGAATATCAACTCAAGTGAACACATTTTTCTTCTCTAGCTTTCATGTTATAACAAGAAATAACTTTAGTGAGAAGATTTGAATAGCTCAAGTGACTATATTAAAATTTATCTTGCCGATTCTTTTTAATTTGCAACAGCATTTTATACACTAGTAATGTCTTTCCAAAGAACTCTTTGTTATTTATGTGGAAAAATGGAAAATGTTAAGATCTTTAACCAAAGTATAAAGTTTTGTAATTGAATACAAAAAACCTTCAAATAAAAATTTTCAACACTGTTTTTATTTATATAGTATGCAGACATTGGATCCATTTTTTCTTTTTTTTTTTTACACATAACAGTACATGAGGCCATTGAATCTTTGAAAAATTTTTTTGCAAAAGTCGTTAGCCATTTTAATAAACAAAATGAAAGAAAATGCAGAAAAAGTTATTATCCTCAAAAACTTTTTTAAAATTATAAATTATTAACAGCAGCTAAAACAATATCTGTTAAAGGATCCATCAATAAACCAGATGAAGAGAGGTTTGAAATATTTTATGTAGCTAGAAAAATTATACCATTTTGTAAAAGGAGGATAAATTTATTTTGAAGTCCCTGTTTATACTTTTAAGTAGTAACAAGGCATACAATCTGATAACAACAAAAAAATAGTTTGTCAATACTATAGTTTTGAGTGTTTGTGTCCTCTCTAAAATTCATATTGAAACCTAATCCCCAATGCAAGAGTATTAAGAGATGGAGCACTTAGGAAATTATTAGACCATAAGGGCTCCACCCTCATAGAGTCAACCGGTGATTTATAAAAGGACTTAAGAGGTGAGTTAGACTCCTTCCCTATCTTCTGCCATGTGAGACCATGGTATTTGCCCCCTTTTTGTCCATCTGCCATGTGAGGAAACAATATTCCAGCTGCCACCTTGGAAGTAGAGCCTGGGCCCTCACAAGGGATGAATCTGCCAGCACCTTGATCTTGGACTTTCCGGAATGTTGAGAAATATATTTATGTTGCTTAAAAGCTATCCAGTTTCAGGTATTTTCTTATGGCAGTACAGACAGACTAAGACAGTCACACTCCCTAGACTTCAAGGATTTGATGGTATCTAGCATCAGGTTTATTACTCTGTAGGTGCTCAGTAAAAAGTAATTGAGTGGAATTGTATAGATTTTTCTTGGAAAATCACTGGTTTTAGACATGAAATGCTAGGCTCTAAACAGGATAGATATTTTGTTGCTTCCTCCATTTTGGTCACTGCATAGAGAATAAATAAATAAATGAATGAATAAACACACGCAATACTTTGATCAAATACAAGCATCCTTCAGGCTATCCAATAGGAGTATGAGACTATGAGCTCCTTGGTTTGTGCAATAAAGTTAACAGAATACATTCAGAAGCCAGCTTCACTGATACTCTTGAAGAGACAGCATGAGATGCTGATTTTTCTGGAAGCTCATTAACTCTAATGATTAAACCAAAAGTGGAATACAACTATCACCTGATTGAAGAAAAAAGACATTTAGATAGATAGATAGATAGATAGATGATAGATAGATAGATGATAGATAGGTAGATAGATAGATAGATAGATAGATAGATAGATGATAGATAGATAGATGACGATAGATGATAGATAGATAGATAGATAGATAGATAGATAGATGATGATAGATAGATAGATAGATAGATAGATAGATAGATAGATAGATAGATGATAGATAGATAGATAGATAGATAGATAGATAGATAGATAGATAGATAGATATACAAAACAATCCAAAGACAACTGACCCATGTTAACCCAAGTGATATTATTCTTCAGACCTTCTTATATGTGATGCTTCAGCTTCTCAGAAGTTCTAACATAGGTGAAGGTATGAAGGTGGAGCACAGCTATTGTAAAATAGTAGAAAGCAGAACCTCATATAAAACTACAGAAAACTACACTGTATTTTACAAAGCCTTCTGTGTCCCATGAAGAAGCAATTTTTCATATTTTTGTTTCATCAAGAAGAACTTGAGTATAAAGGGCTTAAAACCAATTCTACTGGTTAAGCAACAAAGGGTATCATAACTTTGACATTATGAGATTCAAAGTAATTGAAACTATTGTGTCTTTCCTTTAACTTTCACCTGCCTTTCATCATGCCAAAGTCTGACAGCGTTTCTGGCTACCTTTAATTTACTCTGAAATAATGGAATCTTGTTCATGTAGCATAGACTAATAATCTTTTCTGTACATTTCTACTACCATGTGCTTATTTCAGGTTAAACAGAAGACTACAGGAAAATCTTTAAAAGGAGCCAATTCTACCCATCTCACCCCCATATGCAAACATGTGTCTCTCCAGACACTGCAGGAACAACACAGTCAATCTGTTCATAGATTTTTCTTGTTAATGAGAAAAGTAGACATTGCTGAGTAAGAAAAATGAGTGAATTTCTAGACTTGCAGATTAAGAGCAGGCGTAAAAAGGCCTCTGCTCCCTTGTGGTAAGTGCCACCAGTTGACAGGAAGCTTCTCATTCTGCAGCATTCCAAATGATTTGGTTTCTGCCAGAAAATAACAGCTGCTGCAACCCAACTGTATTCTTCAGTGTCTGATGAACACCCATAGACAGCTAATTTCCATTCACTTTGCAACCTGCGTGGTTCCAGAAGGTGAACATTAGAAAGAGTGGGCTAGTAGAGATCTGGAAAATGTAAAGCTGGATACTTCAATGTACCAAATGGTGCTTCATCTAATATCTCATAGATGAATGAATTATGTATGTACATGTATTGCATATATATGTCTCTCTACATATACATATGTATGTTTTATGCATGCATATACATATATAATATCTTATCCTAGAGATGATTTAAGGTAGCTAAATGCGCAATGAATTTCTCTTTTTATTTTCAAAGTTGAATTCACCTTCCAGCAAAGCTCAGACATCTTTCTGTGGGAAAGTTCCTACGAATTCACAGAAACAGAAAATGTGGCTATAGTTTTGTCTATTTCCTCTCTCAGTTAAGGTAAATAAGTGTTTCTGCCACCAAATTCCTACCTTAATAAGGAAGGTTTTGGGTTTGTTTTTAAATATCATAAATCCCTAGACCAAGTTCAAATCACTTTCAGCATCCGGCTCCTGGTCTTCTCTGCCAAATGAGCTTAAATTCAATTTTTTTCCTCCCAAACCATAATCATTCTTTTGTGTTGTCCAGGTACTTTTTCTTTTCTTTCATGTGCCCGTGGTGAAATGTTGTCCCTATTGTGCATCATCATAACTTTTTGCCTATTCATGCCACTGCCACTGCTGCACATCTTTGGCAAGCCTCTGAGCCACATTGAGGGGCTAGTTACCTCCACCAGTGCTGGGCTGAAGCGGCCAGAGCTGACTGTTAAGGTTCATGAATTCTGGGAGCCAGTAGACATCACACTGTCATCTCGAAGTTGACCATGGCTATGGTGGGAGCATTTCCAACTTGGAAATCAGCATATGCTACAAATCAAAACTTTTGCTTTTGTTTTCAGAGAGCTGGTTTAACAGCACACTGCTAATTGACCATTGTTTTTTCCAACCTACGACAGTATTTTACGCTTTCACGTTATGAAATTAGATTAGCCGGTTCCAAACACCTCTTTTAATGTGTGACACTGACGGAGGTACTTAACTTTCTCAAATATTAGTTTCATCATAATGGGGTAATATTAACTCCTACTTCATAGAGGTCTTGTAAATATTAAATGAGATTGTATATATGAATTAATTATAAATTAATTGAACACACAACACTCAATAAATGCCTACTGTTATTATCCTTGATATTGTTAGTATTATTTCTTCTATATGTTTTAATTATTTTAATAAAATAAACATTTGCATCCACTCCCATCTACTCCTTGCAGGCAAATTCCCACTTTCTTCATTCAATAAGTGTAAAAATAATATATTTTCTGCAATTTAATGATAGATAAATGTGGCAGAATGAAAGCAATTAATGAATTGCAGTAAAATAACCAATTTTAGAAAGCAAAAGGCTACTTATGTTGCTCTCACCTCCCTCTTCCATTGAGTAAGGGTCATGAAAGCTGGATGGACATATATCATTTCTCCATACACTTCTATTCTAGCAGCAGTAAAAAAAAATCTCACAGATATCTTTTCTAAGCAGAAGAAAGTACTCACCACACACTCATTCATTTGTTCATTTCAATTTTAAGCACGTATTATATTTGGCAATAAGCTAAGAATCTTGGAAAAATAAAATAATAATAACAATTACTAAAATTAATTGAGCACTCGGTGTGCCAGGAACAATTTAAAGTATTTTACAATGTATGTAAGATAGGTACAATTATCATCTTTATTCTACAAATAAAAACTGAAGCACAGAGAAGTTAAGTAACTTTGCTGAAGTCCAAAATCTAGAAAGCAGTGGAGCCAGGATTCAAACTCAGAAAATCTGCTCTTCCAGCAAGAATTATACTGCCAATTGAATACCCACCTAAAAGAACCCCAAGCTGTAACCCAAACCATTAGGCCCATTTCAGTGTCGAGAACCTGGCACCAGCACTATCCCTATCTTTTGACAGAAGAGAAAATAACTACAGAGAACCTTCTTTGAAAATACATCAAGGAAGAATGGAGTCTATACAATATTCAATAAACACTAGAGTACCCTCCAATTACGTCTACTTAAATTTCAGTAAGCTATCTGCAGGAGAAAAGATCAAGATTACATGCTGATTGACTTATCCATTTTCACCCCTCCAACAATGTGTGTGCGTGTGTGCGTGTGCTTACATGTGTGTGTATTTGCAAGTGTAGTGATGGCAAATTACATTTGAGTCATATGCTTGGTAATGGGGAACCATCTCTGGACCAGACAAATATGATTCCTTCTCTCATAGGACATATGGGTTGGGCATTCAACTGACTACACAGGTAACCAACTAAATAGTATTGAAATGAGGCTTCAGAGCTTTGTTACTTCAAGTGTGATCCCTGTGCTTCATGTATCAGTCACAAAAGTAAGTGAAATGTACTGATTTTGTTAAGGATGCCACACAATGTGATGGGGTTAGAAACACAAAATTAGCAAAGCATATGTTAAGCAGGACGAGGTTTTTTTTAGTAAGAAGGATAGAAACATCATCACTCAAGAAGTTATTTAGAAGTTGTTTGAGGAGTTGTCTAGAAAGAGGTGCCATTAACACCAGACTATCTGACTACAGATGATCAATTTATCTCTCAGTTGTCAGGGAAAAAATGTAGCAATCTAATATACGGGAAGAAAAATATGTTTTCCTTTACTTATCTTAGATTCATGGCTGAGGCCCCAATAACCAAAGATTTACAAAATAAAAGTATGCAAATACTGAATATGAGTTTTACCTGACATGAGAGTCTTCATAAGGAAATGAAGACCCCCCCAAAATGGGTAAATCGGAGTATTTTATAGTAGGTTTGATGAAGAGTAGGCCATTATGGAGAAATATGATAGGGCAAAAGAGTGTGATCTAATGGTAATAAACAGGGGGAAACTTAGCAAGCTTGTTCGTTCAGATTCTTCCCTATGTTTCTTCATCTTTGGAGACAAAGATGCTTCTTTTCTCTAGATAAGGGAGAACACTTCTCACATGAGGTTCTTCTGATCTGCTTCAGGGGAGAAAGATAGAGGAAAGTGAAAGTGAACTTTCTGTTTCTGCCCTCTTTCTCAAATTCTTTCAGTTTAAAATATTCAGTATTCAAAGTGCGATATTTTGGGGTAGCACGTTCTGAACCCCATCACTAGCAATCTCAATGCCCATTTAGACAAAACCTTGAAGACATTCAACATGTTCTCCCAAATCAATCCCTAACCCCCACTTATGGGTCAGGCAATGTCCATGTTAAATAAAACTTGCTTGCAACAGACAAAGACAGGATAAAAACAAATGCATTTGGGGTCATACATGCCTTCTTCCAAGGTTTTTTGTTTTGTTTTTTCTTTTTGAGATGGAGTCTCACTCACTCTGTTGCCTAGCCTGGAGTGCAGTGGCGTGATCTCAGCTCACTGCAAACTCCGCATGCTGGGTTCAAAATATTCTCCTGCCTCAGCCTCCCGCGTAGCTGGGATTATAGGAATGCACCACCACACCTGGCTAATTTTTGTATTTTTAGTAGAGACAGGGTTTCACTATTTTGGCCAGGCTGATCTCGAACTCCTGACCTCAAGTGATCCACCTGTCTCGGCCTCCCAAAGTGCTGGGATTACAGACATGAGCCACCACCCCGGCCTCTTCCAAGGTTTTGAACTTTCAAGTGGATATCATAACAATATACTGGAACAGGGATCACCCACCTCTTTGATTTAACTATGTGAATGGGACATTTAAATTTTGGATCCAATTCTAGTGTATTCCAGCTGTCTTATGACTACAGATTAAAATTAAATGGATCCTGAAGTTCTTTTACTCTTAGGGCACATTGCCAAACACAGAAAACGCTGAATAGAAAAAAATGAACAAGTAAATGAATGAATGCATGACCAAGTAGATGAATGAATGCATGGCTCACACTTCCCTGTGACAGACCAGAATTCTGAAAGCCTCTTGTAAGACCCATTACAAAGGTCTACTCTAAAACAGGCATGTCCCTTACTCTCTCACCTTACCTGCCTTCAGCTTCATCTATTCTTCCTATTTTTTTTCTTTTTCTTACCAGAAGCTGCAATGTGTTTAGGTTGTAAGGATATTCTTCAGTTTGACGTAAAAATATTAGATACCTCTAAATCTAAATGAATCACCAGACAATTGGTAGCCCAATTCAAATGGTTTGTTTCATCTTCAGCACTTCTGGACTTCTATTCCATTCTCCATTAGAAAAAGGGTGGGAATCTGGGATTCAACACACATCTCAGAGATATATGCATTTGGTTTTTGTGTGTGCCCCTTATTGCAGTGTTATCACCATACAGGCAGAGATTATATCTTTCTCCCTAGCTATGTTATCTGCAATACCTAGCACATTGTATGGCCTCAACTATGTACTCCAAAAATATTTACTGAAAAATTGTATCATTTTCTACTCCACTTACTTATGATTTCAACAAAGTGCCCTTGGAGATTTCTGATTCCTAAATAACACAAATTTAAAAAGAACAAAAGAAGAAAGAAACAAAAAAAATGTCAAGTGAACAATTTGAGGCTAGTATACAACTCTTTAAAGTAGTCTTAGGGGTGCTGCATACTATCCTGGAATCCTGAAGTATAGGACTAACGATAGAAGGCCCTAGAATAGTGCTACCCAAAGAAGTTTCTGCAGCAGTGGAAATGTTCTATATCTGCACTCTCCAAAAGGGTAGACAGACACTGGCAACATGAGGACATTGATCTGTTGACATATGACTAGTTTAATTAAGCAATAGAATTTATTTTATTTCAGTTCACTTAAATTAGAACTAAAACATGACTAATGACTACTATATTGGATAGCACAGTTTTAGGTCACATTGCTGATATTTAGGGATGTGTTTAGTGCCAAAGAACAATCTGTAATCATCCAAACCAAATACTTTCAAGTAGGACTAAGGTAAAAATGATGCTAACATTTTGACAAAATTATTTTTATTCCCCTTTAACTGGAGGATAGCATACTATCTTCTGAAAAATAATTCTTATTGACTTGAAGTCTTTAACGAAAATAAATAATAACCTTCAAACTAAATAATTTAAACACCTTTAAAATTTTTTAAAGGTCAGCGCAGTCCTATCTGGTTGTCATGCTAGCCTTGTTGAAGGCACACAGGAGAGGAAAGACGTTACCTATGACAATGGCATGGCAGTGATAGCCAAAGTGGTTGATGACCAAAGCATTGCTACAGACCACTATATTCTGCCAAATCCATGAATGTATTAGTGAGCAGGAAATGTTGAAAAGAAGTGAGAAAATACAACGATAAATGAAAATGAGAGAGGTGAAGGTATACAAAACAGAGATGCCAGTGATCATAGCAGTCACACCCCCATAAATGTGTGTGCAGTGTTGTCAACTCCATCTTATCAACCTGGATAAGTTTGTTAACATTAAGCCCTAAGACTGCAATTCTCTTAACATTATTATGCAAGTGTTGGAAGTGTGTCAAAATTTACAACAGGGATAGAAGATTATGGTGCCCACGAAGGTAAAAGTGAAAAAAAAAAAAAAGGAGCATAGGGTTTCCCAGTCAGAAAGGGAAGGCAGACTCCACAGCCCATGTGCTGTCTGTTATGGGGTGTGGGTGTTTGTGTGTGAAGTAATCACTTTAATTTCAAACTGCATTGCTCCCTATTTCCTGCTCTTTAGCAGGGGGTCTCTGTCCTGTTCAGAGGTAACAATACTCTAAACACAAAGAGGTATTTCCGAGTCTCTCCTAAAAGTGGCAGAGCCGGAACCCTCCCGCAGGGCTGAGCTCCCCTTGCCTACCATTATTCATGGGCAGGCAGCTCGGAACCACTTCCACCATCTGCCTCCAGCTGTGTTGGCATAACAGAAAGTCAAATATGCTGCAACAAGCTCCAACCCTGAATTTATTGTAAAAGCCACCATTTCTATTTCATTTGGCTAGTAAACAATCTCATACTATTAGGATGGTTAATTATAAATAACAGTCTAGCCTCTTTTAATTGAAATCTACATTTATTTAGAGCCTTTTCATGAGACTAGAATTAAGAAACAAAAACCATTAGGAATGAATAGAAATGGACCACACTATTCAAATAGAAAAACCTCAAAAGCTAAGCATTAAAGTGCCCCTAAAAAGTAAAGATACTTTACACTTTAACAGCATTTTTCTCTGAATTGTCAATATTAACTCTTCTATCATTCCTGAAGTGAAGTAATGGTTAGCAATGTTATTTTGACAGTAAAATCTATCTGCAGAGATATGCATTACTGAATATGCATAAGGTATTTTAAAATAAAGACATTCATAGAAATTCATTCTGTTATTAAAAATTATTATTGATTTGCCTATTATGTACAACTAACTGAGCTAAAAGCTCAGGCAATAATTGAAAATTTTCACTCCAAGAAACAGTAAAAATGTATTTTATATTGTGACACAGTGTATGCTTAGAAATATATTTATATGACTCAAAGAAGATTTCATGAAATAATATTTAACCTTAATAAGTATGATGCATTCTGATATTTTCTATCCTACTCTAATTAATAACTTATTATTATAATCTACTTTATACAAAGTGATCAACTCACTATATCAATTTTAGAACCCATTAATGGGTTGAAATCTGCAGTTTGAAAAACAATATTAGAGAGAGCAACATAAATCATACTCCATTTTCTACCCTTAAAAAGTTTATGTTGAAACTGTCCCTACAGGGTTGACAAGAATTATAATACACGCCAGATTCTGGACAGAAATATAGTTACAATTAAGCATTAATCAAGTTGCACTTTGGCCCATTTCCTTGTTGCCAAAAGTCACACAGCAATAGATCCTGATCATTTGCATCTCCATTATTCCTATAGATAGGATTTCTGACATTAGGGTCGTAAGACTATAAAAATTGATTTGCATCCCTGTTGTACCTAGAGACAGGATCCCTGACATTAGAATCATAAGTCTTTTGTTTAAGGATTGCTTAAGATGTTTTTCAGATCCCAAATTCTAGCAACCAGTTTGAAGACCCCCACAGAGTAATGAGAGCTGCGTGAGAATACAGCTTCTTCACCTCTCTGTCCCATGACTTCACCTTGTACTCTTTGACCAATCAGCAATCTCCACACTTTGGCACGCTCCACAACCCTTAAAAACTCTAGCACCAAACTCCTCGGGGAGACAGATTTGAGGTTCCTTTCCCGCTCTTCATTTGGTGACCCTAGTCTTAATCCTCTTTCTCTTCTGCAACCAGGTATCTTGGTGTATCGACTTGCTGTGTGCATCAGGCAGTGAACCTATTACAGTTACAATTATCAAACAGCCAAAATGAGACAAAAAAATAAAGAGGGATAATAACAATAATAAGAAAGAAAACTAAACTTGAGAGTTTAAAATGAGAGAGATATTGCAATAAAACAGAATATTGCAGACATCGTTGTTGAAAGAAGTGATAGGAAGTAGAAAGTTGAAAGAAAAGATACATAATACTCAGTCAAGAGGAAGGTTTAATGGACAAGCTGATGTTTATGATGGAACTTGAAAGCAGATAGGATTTTGAGAGGCAGATATACAGGAGGGTAGAAATGATATTCCAGATAGAGTTCACAGCATGGTCCAAGGCACACAGAATAGGCAGGGGAGGGGTGGATTCAGGATCAGTGAGCCAGCCATTTTGGCTACAGAATATTGGGTAATCTGAAGGAATAAAAAAGAATCTGGAAAGATAAAAGGTACCTTGGGTGTCTGGGTGAATATTATTTTAAAATTTAATTGGCGATGAGAAAAAATCTGAAATTGCTCATTCATCCATCCAACTATCCATCCACCCATGCATTCAATGAGAACTCACTAAGTAGCAATAGGCAAGGCACTCTGCAAGCTACAAAAGAAAATGAGTAGGAAATAACCCCTCACCCTTTACTTTGTAGGAAACAAAAATATGCTAAACCCAAAATATGAGTATAGAAAACTGAAATTATGCCACCCCAAAATATGCCTCTTTGGCCTAAGGCTTATTTTGAGCTGATTATTTTGAGACACTGCAGACACAGGAGAAGCTCTGAAAATAGAAATTACCCTTTGGTAAGAGAAATGTATATTTATAAAGGAAACCTCCATTTGTAAGGGTATCTCCCTCTCTGTACCTGGAAGAGAATGATTCTAAATCTACTGACTCTTATCAATGGAGAAGGCACTGACTTAAATCTGCATAAAAACCTTATCCTTGTTTAAGGTGATTTTCCTGGCCACCTCCTAATAACCTAGTTTTGCCCTCACCCTTCTTTCTGTATTTCAGTAGATGATGGTATTTAAGCTTAAATTAGAAGTCACCTCTTTGAGATTTACTCATTTTGCATGTGTGGGTACGTGAGGTATACATGTTAATAAACTTCTGTTTGTTTTTCTCTTGTTAATCTGTCTTTTGATACAGGGATTTGTCCCAACTAAAGACTATGAAGGGTAGTGAAAAAAATTATTTTTTCCTATCCCACAATTGTTTATATTGTTGTAAGAGGTATAAAACAATTAAACAATTAGCAATCACACAATGAAAAAGCCATTGAAGTAAATTATAGTAGCACCCCTTATCCACAAGAGATACCTTCCAGATCCCTTGGAGGATGCCTGAAACCATGGATAGAGCCGAACATTTTATCTACTATGTTTGATTCCATACATACATGCCTATAATAAAGTTTAATTGATAAATTAAGCACAGTAAGAGATAAACAAGAGTAATAATACAATAAATTATAACAATATACTATAATAAAACTTATGTAAATGTGGTCTTCCTCTTTCTCTCTCTTAAAATATGTTAATATTTTCAGAGCTCGGTTCACCACCGAATCTGTAGAAAGCAAAACCACAGATAAGGGAGAATTACTGTAGTCTAGCAGCTTCTTGGAGAACTTCAAGCTTTAAGAAACTGAACACAGAGAAGCCAATGATGAGAAGGGAAAGATGAATTGTCTAATAATTTCAAAGGGAAAATATGACTGTTTCTATAGGTTTGCATGTTTTCACTGGTCAAACTTCCTTTGTCCTCCTCATACTGAGAAATGTGCATGTGTTTAGCAGGGAACCATATTCAAGGCCAGTTCAGCATTGATTGGCTGTGATGTACTTACATAATCATCTGCGCATCCTCTACAACTCATTTATTTATACAGTATCGTACATTTACATATATCTCTTTTGTCTGACAGGTCTCATTTTAATATTATTATATCATCATTTTTGCCAGTCATCAGTTCAATCTCAGCTGAAGATAACATACTTTCCTTTCTTGTCTGTTATTTTTCTTGTTTCACTTTTTCTGTCATGGTGGGGACTTCATTAACACAAAAGGCAGTGTAAGAAATTATTAAACAGATTTTTGTTACAAGGCTGTGTCTGACCAACCATGCCTCATATTTTCAAATGCTATAGATGTTACAGTAACTCATATTCCTCTAGCACTAGGGAAAAGGTAACCTTATTTATTAGCTGCACATTTTATGTTTAGGGTGATTATTATCTACTTTTTTCTTTTTTAAAACCTATTGTGTGATTTCAGTTTCCTTTTAAAACAAATACCTTCATCCCTTTTTACTTGAGGTGGTTGTATTTGGTCATAAAAGAGGCCACTTGGTATCAGAACACCCTCACATATTTGCCTAATAATCCCTTTTAAGTAATCTGGCCCTTTGTTAATGGCTTTTTTTTAAGCCAGTCATACACTTAGAATCAAAATTAGCATCTAAATGAGGATGTTTTAAAACGCATGCCTAGGGGTTGCCAGTTTCACCTTTTTTATAGTTTGCCGTGTTAAATTATGTAAAATAGAAATGGTATTTTAGTATTTAATGAGCTAATGCAGAACCTATTGAGACTGTCCCATCCCCCACTTTTCCCTCACACAGCCCACAAAATGCTTTTTAAGGTATGAGAAATGGCTGTGAATTTTAAAGCATGTGTCATAATGTGGAGAACCCTTTCCTTTCAATGACTACCCCATTTTAAAAGTAAGGTATTACTAGGGAAAATGCTAGGTGTAGGAAATCTGGATTTATAATCACTTTTTTTTAATCTGATGGTGTTATGCATAACAACATTAATTTATTTAGCATTTAATTTTTCTAGATAAATTTATTATGGGTTACATAATGTTACAGTCTCAATTTACTAGCAAGGAAAATTTCGTAAGTTAAATCAAGAAATTATGACATAAGCAGAAGAAAAATGAAATGTGCATTCAAAAATATCTAAATAATGCCAAAAATACACCGTCGGAGAGCTACAAAATCATAAACAAAGGTATAAAGGAGTCAGTGTTATAATTAGAGACTGATGTTTTAGGTGGATATCATGAACACTTTCAGAAAATTAAATCTATCATCTGGTAGTTTGGCCCCACAGGAGAAAGAGGATCTCCATTGTTTAAGTCATTTAGAAATAGATAGGGACTGTGGTATAAAAGAAGAAAGAAGGGAATGATTAGATAACCTACTTAGCTGGTTCTTTCTGTCATCCAAAAGCTTCTGTTTCATAGTGCAGAAAACTGAAGTAGAATTTCTATGTGATAACAAATCTTGTTATTGCTATTATTATTATTGATACAGATAATAAAGCATACCTTTACCTCTCAAGGGTAAAGATCCTAGAAAAAATATATATGTAGCAAAACAACTAGAGTTTTGCAAGTGATGAAAGCATAAACCTCCAATAGCATTATGCAAAATTTCAGAGCATTGAGATCTAAGGTGTTTGGTTTTTGCTACTTCTCCTGTGTTTCCTGGGCCATTTTTGTGCCCTATCATCTACTCTCTCATATCTCTATGAATTTTCTCCCCTTTACAGAATACCCTCCACTTTTCATTTAATGGTTATTTTTCGCTGAGTAAAAAGCTAAAGTGACACCATCTTCATAGTAAAGTCACATTGTGCATCCTCTTTTTCATAATTTTATGTAATTTTTTTTAGTATTTTCAGTATATAATTAAACTCATTTGTTTAAATGGACAAAAACAGGCAGCTGTGTCTAAGTAAAAATTGAGATTTTCTATTCTACCACTTCTCAGGTGGCTGTGGACAATATTTTGGTATGTAGTCTATGTCTACACAAACATTCCCATGTACACTTAAGTGTGTGTATATTCCTTTTTACATAGCATTAATTAGTTCTCAGAATATAATTAAGTTGGCTCCAATATTATAATTACATTATAATACATTTATATAGCATTGTAATTGTCATCTTTTAAATTAAATATAGGCTGGGTTAAATACAAAACATTTGCTGAGTTGGAGTTCTACTTTTGATGTCTTTTTCCAAATTGGCTTCCAAAAAGCTTGAATAAATGCCTCAAAGTATGTGAAACTTTGTTTTACATTCATATCTTCACCAACAGAGAATCAATATTAATAATCTTTTTAATCTTTGCCAATCTAATATTTGAAAATTATTTATTCTTGTCTTAATTTGTATTTTTCCCTGATATGGCATTATGTCTTCTTTTGTGTTTATTGGCATTTGTACAGCCAATACAGTTACATGGATCATTGAACAGCCTTGTGTACACCTTTGGCCCATTTTATTGTGAGTTTTTTTAATCATGTGTGAGAGTTTATTTGATATTATGTACACTGCCATTTGTGAGGTAAACATTTTTATGGAATATTGTTTGCTTTTGATTTTTTATTTGTTATTTTTATAGAGTAGAATTTATTAACCCTCTTTGTATTTATGATTTTTATTTTTCATGTCATGCTTACAAAGTCTTCTCTTGACATAGTGCTTTAATTTTCATTAGAATCATTTAGTCCTTGTTGCTCCCATAGTATCTTTTCTGTAGGACTAGGAGATAGTTCCATAATTATCTGTTTCCATAACTGGCTTGTGAGTTCCAAGAGGGCAGGAACTATGTCTTATTCATTTTTATATTCTAGTTAACAGGAAAGCCAAAATACTATGGCACATAAATAGTAGCTGGTAAATGAATAAGTAAATGAATGTAAATGAATGAACAAGATTTTAAGTTTATTACCAATCATAATCACCATGAAATGAACCAATACCCTTGTTAGGAAATTAAGCATACTTATTTACAAAATCACAAATTTTCAATTTCTGAAATAACCATTATTAAAAAAAAACTTTAGATAAATTAAATTTAACAGAGCTAAATTGAGCGAAGAAGGATTCATGAATCAGGCAGCTCCCAGTATCAGAGTAGGTTCAGAGTGACTTCAGGGTTGCCACAGAGTCAGAAAGCATTTATGAACAAACAAAAAGGAAAGTGACATACAGAAAAGAAAGTGAGGTCAGAAACAATTGGATTGGTTACTGTTTGATGTTGGCCTTATTTAAACACAATTTGAACAGTTGTCCACCTGTGACTGGCAGACTTGGCTACCTCTTATAGCAATAGGTGACAGTCTATTTGAACATTCTCTTAAGTTACAGTTCACTATGAATGGAGAAACCTTTAGTCTAAACTGAAAATAAATATATAATGAGGTCACTTTAGGCTACACTTATTAGTAATCATTTTCTACACTGTAATTTTTTAAATTCCCTATGAAATATTTTCTATGGCTCTAATTTTATTTTTTGTTTTTTATTGTAATTTTTTTATTTTATAAATTGTATAATCTTATACCCTGCTTCTTTTCATTTTAGGAGGTAATAGTATTTTATTAGTTAAAATGCTTTGCTGGCAAATTACAGAACTTGAACTAGCTTTGAAAGAACCGTGAATGCTGTATATCTTAATAAATCTAATTCTACACAAAACCTTTAAAAGTAGGGGCACTGCTGTCTTAGGAACAACAAGATCCAAGTATACAAAACCATCAAGACTGTACTTGTAACCACCCGATGGGCTTATCTTGCCTGTGGCTAGGCAAGGCCAATTTATCAGGACAGGAGAATTGCAGTAGAGAAAAATAGCCAGTAGTAGAGCTGGCTAAATGAGAGACTGGAGTTTTGTTATTACTCAAATCAGCCTCCCCCACAATTCAGGGACTAGAATTTTTCAAGGATAGTTTGGTGAGCTGGGGACTAGGAAAGGGTGAATGCTGACTGGTTGGGGATACAATCATAGGGGTATCAAAAGCAGCCCTCATACACTGAGTCAGCTTCTGGATGGGGACCACAGAGGAGTTGCTGGTCTGGGTGGGGCCATTCAGTAGTCAGAAATGCAAAAGCCTGGAAAGATACCTCAAAAGGCCTATTGTAGGTTCTACAATAGTGATGTTGATAGAGACACAAGGCAGGAAAATTCTGGGCAGAAGAGGGTGGGTCCTCAGCAGGGGCCCCAGCCTCAAGCCTGGAACCACAGCCCAAAGTGAGAACATACATTCCTGTTTTCTTGCTCAAACTTTGCCTTTTCCAAAACCACCCATGTCCTACCCCACCCCTGATCCTGTGCCCATAAAAACCCCAGGCTCTGCCAGCAAAGAGGAGAAACATTTGGATGTCAAGGACTACAGTTGAATACTGGAAAGAAGCAACTTAACTTCAGAGACATGGCTTGACGGCAGAGCTTCGCAGAAGAGATCAGCTGTAGCTGGACTCCAGGGGAAGATTACCTTTCTGCTCCATCCCCTTTTCAGCTCCCCTTCCCACTGGGAGCCACTTTCATTGGAAATAAAATCCCCCACATTCACCATCCTTCAAATTTGTTCATGCGAACTCATTCCTCCTGGACACTGGACGAGAACTTGGGTGTGGGTGCAAAAAGCTGTCACACTGACCTTTCACTGAGCTGTTAACACTTAAGCCATCTGCAGATGGCAAAGCTAAAAGAGCGCTTACTGTAACACTCCTTCTGGGGCTTCAGGAAGCGTGGGCACCCCCCTAGATGCTGCCGTGGGGCTGGTACAGAGTTCATTCCTGCTGGCACCCAAAAGTGCTTGCCCCAGCTCCTGCACCCCCTCACCTGTGTACTCACTCCCTCAAGGGGTTGAGCAAAGCAGGTTCAAGTGAGTGGAGTTTGCCCCTGCCAGCACCCATGCACTCCAGTTCCCACCCACAAAGGGATCAGGGAAAATTTCTTGCTTCAGTGTTATTTGCAGGAATAATTGGGGAAGTTGCACATCTCATGACCTCCAAAATAATGGATGCTAATCACCTAACTACACCTACATTTTAGTGGAATCCATCCTAACCTCCTGGCCTTTCTTTAGTTTTACAAAGGCAGTTTAGTTTTGGGAAAGGATATTATCACTTAAACTATAAATTTCTCCCAAAGTTAGCTTGGCCCACATCCAGGAATGACCAAGCACAGTTTGGAGGTTTAGATCAAATCTCTTTTACTGTCATAATTTTCTCACTGTTATGATTTTTGCAAAGGTGGTTTCATCTTATCTTACCCTGCTTTACTTCCTCTGCTGTCAGTTGATTGTCAGACTGACTTATACATGAAACTAATGGACATTTAGAAATTTGGAGTTCAGTATCCTCAAAGCTTAGCAGCCAGAGAAATAAGGAATTTGCCTTCTAGATCTGTGTAAAAATAAATACATACACAAACTAAAACAAAGCAAAAAACACAAGAGGACAATTAATTGGTTAGGTAGACACATCTTAGAACAATCACCGTAGCTAAGTGATTAAAAACGGTGATTAGGTGATTATGGGCCCCATGACTACTGAGGAATAGATTCTATTATCAAAAATGGTATGTTCTCACTCATAGGTGGGAATTGAACAATGAGAACACTTGGACACAGGGTGGGGAACATCACACACTGGGGCCTGTCATGGGGTGGGGGGAGGGGGGAGGGATAGCATTGGGAGATATACCTAATGTAAATGACGAGTTAACGAGTGCAGCACACCACCATGGCAAATGTATACATATGTAACAAAAATCTGCACATTGTGCACATGTACCCTAGAACTTAAAGTATAATAAAAAAATGGTAAAGAAAAATAATAAATAGCAAGTGTCTTGGTTAAAACCTCTGGAACTAAAGTGAGACAGACCAGGGTCTTACAAGGCTTTATGATGTCATCTCTCAGAGCCTCAGTTTTCTCATCTGTAAATACGGATAAAATAATAAACACTTTAAGTTGATGTTTAAAAAAATTCAGTGACATAAGTAAAGTGCTTAGCAGACTATTGTTCGGTAAATCTTAGTTGTCATCATTATCCTCAATTTCAACCTCCTTATCATCACTGTTAATAATCTGAAAGAAGTTTTAGAAATGGAAGAGCATTTTTAAAGAAAAAATAACTGAGAAGATAAAAAGAATAATTTTTATCTTCTCCATTATTTTGGTGGGTAATTTTGCCCAAAAAGGACATTATAAGACACAAATGTTCAAATACTTCAGATACTAGAAACAAATCACAATAGCTATAAATCATTAGCCCCTTGGCACTATCCTGATGGCTTTATGTGCATCATATCATTTAATCTCCAAACAACCCTATAAGGCTCTGATTTTATAAAGAAACTGAAGATCAGAAAGATGAATAACTTATTAGGGACACTAAGGATATTAAGTTAAACCAAGCTAAATATGCATAGTTGTGTAACTGCCCATTGTGTTCACCTTGCCCGCTGCCTAGACAGAGTCGATTTATCAAGACAGGAGAATTGCAATAGAAAAAGACTAATTCACACAGAGCCAGCTATGCAGGAGACCAGAGTTATATTATTACTCAAATCAGTCTCCCTGAGCATTTGGGGAATCAGAGTTTTTAAGGACTACTTGGTGGGTTGGGGGAAGCCAGTGAGCCAAGAGTGCTGATAGGTCAGGTCAGAGATGAAATCTTAGGGAGTTGAAGCCTTCTTGCACTGAGTCAGTTCCTGGGTGGTGGCCACAAGATCAGATGAGCCAGCTTATCGATCTGGGTGTTGTCAGCTGATTCATCAAGTGCAGGGTCTGCAAAATGTCTCAAGCACGATCCTAGAAGCAGTTTAGGGAGAATCAGAATCTTGTAGCCTCAAGCTGCATGACTCCTAAACCATAATTTCTATTCTTGTGGCTAATGTTGGCCACAAAGACAGTCTAGTCCCCAGGTAAGAAGGAGCTTTGTTTTGAGAAAGGACTAAACCATAAACTATAAACTAAGTTCCTCTCAAAGCTAGTTCAGCCTACACCCAGGAATGAACAGGGACAGCTTGGAGGCTAGAAGCAAGATGGAGTTGGTTAGGTCAGATATCTTTCACTGTCTCAGCTACAATTTTGCAATGACTGTTTCAGTAGTATAGCTTTGCTAAGTGAGGTCCTTGTATGATCATTGAATATATAAGTTTCAGGAAAACTGTGCACTAAATCTAAATCACCCTCCAGCAACTGAGTGGACATGAACAAATCAGGCAACTTTCCTGAGATCTCATGTCCATATTTGTCACATCGAAATAATATGAAACTCTACTTGCAAGGAGGTGTGCAATACTTTGAGTACTTGATAGCCTCATATGGCACAAGAAGTGGGAAAAAAAACACCTCTTTACCCTTGGGTCTCTGTGATGGCAGCGGTGGGCCATCTGGAATGGCCACTGCCACCGTGCAGGCTGCAGCAGGAAGGTATGAGCAGTGGTGGCAGGAGCGGCTGCAGGAGCAGCAATGGCAGTGGTGGGTCCCCTGCACCCCACATCCCTGAGGCAGCCGACTGCACCACTCCTACCCTCATGTGGCCAGGCAAGACCCACTTCCAGGTCTGGAGCCTCTGCTGCTCCAGAACCTTGTCCCGTGTCACCACTCTTGCCCACTGCTGCTGTAGGGAGGGCACGGAGAGGAGGTGGAGCTGAGCCCCGGGTGGTGCTATGCTCCATGGAGCTGGCAGGAGGCAGGGACAAGTGGGAGCCCCCCCTGGAGCCTACTGCCCTGGGGTCCACTGCAATGGGGTTGGGCCAAGCTACCCATGGATAGGGGAGCAGCATGGTTTAGCACTGAGGGCTGGGCAGAGGGGCCCAGCGAGGACCCAGAGCCCCTCACCCCAGCTATGAACAAGTGTGGCTGGGGCTGCCTACATGCTCCATGGACTGGGTGGGAGCCCTGCCATCCCAGGCACAGGACTCAGGTGTCTCTGCAGCACTCTGCACTCATGGTCAGTTGGGAAGGCTCTTGCTGCCCTCACAGGCTTGGGGGTGTCTGTGCCTGCTGCTGGCCTCTCCCTGCTCCCACACCTGCTCTGACCTCAGAATGGGGTTGGGGCTGAGCACAAGCACTGTCACCACCTGACTGACTGTGCACATGCTTGGGACAGTGCTGATATGCCACCCTCATGCTGCCTCGGCCCCCTCTGGACTTTGGGCACTGGCGAGCATTGCAGGGAAGCCAACAGGGAACTGAGGGCAGCTAGATGCTGACCTGCAGGTGCCCTTTGGTGCGAGGAGCCTGGATGCCATAGACAGTGGCAGGAGACAGTTTCCTGGGAAGAAGGGGGCAGGTCACCGGTAAAGCCCCACCTTCAAGCCACAGAGCGGGGCTGGGCTGCCAGTCCTGTGGACTGGAGTAGGAACTTTTGGTGCCTTTTCCAGGCCCACTGATGGTCGCCCATGAACCAACTGCCACGTACTTCCTCCCCTCTGAGGCCCGTAAAAGACCTGGGCTCAGCCAGACCGGGACAGATGATAAGATGACCAGCTGCAGAGAGGAGGTACTCTCTCTGCTAGGAGCTGAACTCTTGACGGGACACCCTGACTAAAGAAAGGAGCTATCCCCTGTAGGTCTCCTCTGAGCTGTTCTATTGCTCAGTAAAGCTCCCCTTTGTCTTGCTCACCCTTTACTTGTCTGAGTATTTCACTCTTCCTGGTCACAGGACAAGAACTTGGGACCCACCAAATGGTGAGGCTAAAAGAGCCTTAAGACAAAAAGGGCTGAAACATGCCCCTTGCTCACCATGTTGCAGGCAAAGAGGAGTGAATATCTGCCACCTGTCAGGGAGCCCAGACCTGGGAGCTCCCTGAGCCAGGGCTGTTACTCCCTCTTTGGGGCTCTGTGGTTCCTGGCATTCCAAGCTTCCAGGTGCCACCACGTTCCCCGCTGCCAACCGTGGAAGCTGTCTGTGGTGTGCCTGGTCTGGCCACAGCTTCACAGAGAGCCAGAACCTGTGCCGGCACCTGAAGCTGCCTGCCCCACTGCAGCAGCAGGCATGTCTGACTGTGTGCAGTGGATGGACCCCATGCTCACTCACACAACCCTCGCTGCTCCACGCCTGACTCACCCTTGGCAGGTGTGGGATCCAGGCTTGTAGCATGAACCAAGCACAGTCTGCCATGCTGCGTAGTAAGAACAAGCCCAGCAAGTCCGAGCAAAACTTGGACAAAGAAGCCACCAGCCACAGAGGTTTCTGCCCAGAAAAGTGACACTCCAAGGATCCCATAACATCTGTGTCATGGATTCGTGCCTGACGTGAAATCAATACAAATAGGCTGGACAGACACTTACGCGCACAGAAACACACAGGCAATAAGACAGGCTGAAGAAAAAAAGCCATAAAATTGTAGGAATCATGAGTCAGAGGGAACCATGAGGTTCAGGGGAGAAAAGACTAAAGTCAGAGGCAGAGAGACTCTGGGACAAGCATTCATAGATGTCTATCCTCCTCTCATCACAACTATCAAGAAGAAAAAAAACTGCTTTAAATGTACTGTCAAAAGTACATTAAATCAACTATGTAAATTTTGATATCTAAGTTCTCTGTGACTTCTGCCTGAAAGGTTAAGATGGTTTCCTTGTCATTATTTCCCTATTGGTCTTTACAACCCCCATTAGTTGAAGCAACCTGATCATATTTCTGTGAATTGAAACCAGAAAGCCCAACAGGCAGCCCTATGTGCCTCAAAAGAAGTTTAAAATTAAATATGAAAATGTTTTTGAAAATATTAGAAACTACACAAAACAGGATATATAGCAACTGTATTTGTGTAAAGAGACCAAAGTTCAATAATGACAAAGAATTAGAATAAACAGAAAAAATAAATTTTATTCCATAATTTATATTTATAAAAAGTAAATATGAAAGCATTAGAAAGGCATTTTTGAGGTTCTGATTTCCTTCAGCATTCTAATGAGAACAACTGTTAGCATATGTGAAAGAAAGAAAAAAAAGAAAGAGAAAGAAAGAAAGAAAGAAAGAAAGAAAAGAAAAGAAAGAAAAAGAAAGAAAGAATTTAACTAGAACAGTTTTCCATTAAATATCGCAGTTTCTCCATTGCATTCCCTGAGAACTGACTGGAACTCCACTTGGAATACTTAAAACTGCTCTGGACAAAATCATTAAAAGATGCTGGAGGGAACTAGCCAATACTATCCTGGGGATGGAGGAGCTGAATGCAAGTTCTTTCATCTTTATTTAGACTCTTCTGTAATATATTTCCTTTCTGAGAAAGAATTTATCTCCATCCAACAACATGCTGGAGAAAATGGCAATACCAAACTATCACAATGCAATAATCTATGTAATTAAATTATTGCATGGATCAATAGGAATGTGCAAATTGTGAAAAACTGTGAAATGTAATAATGTGTCTGACATTATAATTTCAGATGGCTTATTTATTCTTCAAGGACTTTGTACATTGATGCTTATTTGATTTCTCTGAACAAAAAAATGTTTCCTGGTCTGCTCTGGTTCTTCATTCCTTAGACAAATATATGTCGAGAGCATATTCTGTGTGAGGCATTGTGTTAAGTGCTTTAGTGGGTAAAAGGGAAAATATGGTCTCTGCCTTTAAGGAGTCTCCATTTTCATACAGACAAGGAGGCCAGATGTTAGAAAGGAGAGGACTCTGGAAACACACAGATTGGGTTCAAATTCCATCTCTGCCTGCTGCCAGCTGGGTCTCTGGTTCTTTATATGTAAAATCGGGATAAAAATGTCTTTCTGATGGGCTTGTTATGAGAATGGGGAGATAATGTTCATACAGTGCTTAGCAAAATATCAGTATTCAGTCAATCATTGTGACTTTCCTTCCTCTTTAGAGAAGCAGGAAAAACTATAATCAGGGTAATATGCACTGAATATGTAAACCAATTACATAGAGAATAATGCAGGAGCTTTGCTATGTATATATATATATTTAATATAGTGGGTGTCAACTGGGGGATATGATGTTAAAAACATCTGGGAAGGTTTTTTAACTCTCCTGAGGACTAAACTCTGACTTCATTTTTTTTTCTCTTGCCCAAACTTCTGTCTAAAAGGCCTGGGGAGTCATGCCCTACAAACCACAAAATCCCATCAGATGGCTCTTTATTGACTCTATATAATGTTACCCCAAAATATATTTTTTTCTACCTATTTTGAAATGGCTGCCACAGGGCCAACAGATTGAAATGTCCCTGCAGATTGTCTTTTGTGGAAAAAATTTGCACCCCTAGAGAATCTCCATTAAAGTAGCCAGAATTCTCCCCTTATAGGCTGTTCCCAGATCTAGGAGAGAATAACTGAGAGTCTGACACATTTAAAGTCTGAAAAGAGACATTTATTATCTATTCTCTCTGAGGGCTGTCACCTATGAGAATTCATCTACATAAAAAAAAAAAATCCTTGGACTCCACAACCCCTTTGTAACTCAGGAATCCCTTTCTGCTGACCTCAAGGCTGTAGACAATAGCTTAACTGTCTCAACCAATTGTCAACTAAAGATTCTTAAAACCTATCTATGACTTGTAATCCCCACCCACTTTGAATTGTCCTGCCTTTTGGGGCCAAACCAATGTATACCTTCCATGTATTGATTAATGATTTTATCTGCAATTCCTGTCTCCCTAAAATGTATAAAACCAATCTGTAACTTGCCAGCCTTGGGCACATTTTCTCAGGACTTCTTGAGATTGTGTAACCTGGGCTGCAGTCACTCATATCGGCTCAGAAGAAACCTCTTTAAATATATTTGGATTTTTCATCATCACTCCCGATCACTCCAATTATTTCTCAACCTCTACCCCAACCACTCTCTGCCCCTCCCTGCCCAGTGCACACACAGTTTTATTTTATTTTTTTCTTCAACTTTTATTTTAAATTCTGGGGTACATGTGCAGGATGTCCAGGTTTGTCACATAGGTAAACATGTGCCATGCTGGTTTGCTGCACATATTAACCCATTACCTAGGTACTAAGCCCAGCATTCATTAGCTATTCTTCCTGATGCTCTCCCTTCCCACACCCCTACAGATCCCAGTGACACTCACAATTTTAAAAACGTATCAGAATCATGGAGAGTAGGTCATGCAGACAGGGAAATGCTGAGTAATTAGAAAAGCTCTTCCAGGTACAGCACAAAACTTCTCCATTCATAATGAAATGGGCACAAAATTTGGATCCAGACAAACCTTGGCAGTTTCAGTTCTGCCACTTACTCAATGTGGCCAAGTTATTCAATCTTTCTTAAGTTTTAATTCAGGGCAAATACCATGATTGCAAAGGTTCTCTATTCTCAATAACAAGCATTGTGACTGCCCATATTAGGCACCCAGCAAGTATTTCCCAATTGATGAAATAAATTGTGAAATTTACAAAATAGCATCTATGTGCTAGTATTATTGTGCGGATTTTTAAAAATTCTGTAGAATGCCTTCTCGGCATTGCAGGCATCTGATGTTTAATAGCAATTATCAAGGGCTGAGGGCAACGAAAAAACAAAACATCACAGAGGAAACAATATGAACAGAGTAGGACTCTGATAGATGTAGAAAGAGCCAAATTAGCAAGTGCTTGGTAGCAGAGTCACAGTATATTTGGGAATGGTGGATAAACTAGTTTGGCTGGTGTTTAGGCTTCATAAGAGCTGGAAGTGGTAGATGCTGCTGCAAGTTAATTATGGTTAGTTCATGAAAGTCCTTGAAGATGCTATTTAGGAGATTTTATTATGTCCACCATGTAAAGAGAAGCAAATGAAGGTTTCAGAGCAAAAGGAGGAGTGATATCATCAGAACTTCACTTTTGAAGAAATGATTTGGGATTTGTTTACAGGTTGGAAAGACACCCAGTGAAAGGTTTGAATAATATTTAATATTATTCAATAACATTATTCAATATTCAATAATACTCTGAAATAGAAGAACCTTTAGGAGGCTTCTTCTATTTCCATAGAAGAAGCAACAAATCCTGATAATAAGGTGAGGTAAGGAAAGGAAAGCAGAGTGTTCTGGAATTAGTTTAACTGTGAGAATGATTATTCCATTTACAAAAGAAGAAGTGTAAATACGAGAAACTGTATTAAAAAGGAAAATATTTGTTTAACAAAAAAATGTTAAATCTTTTAATTCAGTTTTAAACTTGCTGCCTCTGGGGTATCATGAAAAAACGAAAAAATTCAGAGACTGGAGCCAAAGATACTATTTGTTAATCATTCCCACAGAAATAAAGACAGATTTCACCTGGAGAGATTAAGGATAGTGTATCAAGGAATATTCATCTTCCAGGGACAAGAAAAGAAGGTAAACTTGTGTATTTTTCTAAAATAAAATTTTTCCAGTACCTTTATTAAGAATAGGCCTTAGATTTTATTTAAAAGCCTATTTCTGGCATTGCATTCTACTACAAAATATTTAAAAAAAGAACCACCAATTACTTTTATTTTCATAAAACATTTTATTAGTTATCTAAAAATTATCTTTCAGAAAGCCTTTATGCATATAGGAAAGAGTCCCCAAATAGCCTAGATAAGTTTTCCAGTTTACGTAACTCCAAAAATCCTATGTTTATTTTCTCTGTGCTCCTTCTTTTTGCCATCCACATGGGTTATTGTAAAAGGAATGATTCACGGTGATTGAATTTTGGTTTGCAGTAGAATTCTAGACATCAGAGATAGAAAGCCATTGGCATAATCTACTATAAAAACAGATCCTGTTTTAACCATTATAATTTTGACTTTGTTGTTAATTTTATCACTCAGTTAAGAAAAGTTATCTTACATAGAATCATATGGAAATGATGCATATTATTCCAACCATTCAAGTAAGTTTTGATAATAGTGTGATTTTCATTAATTGACTGATTCACAAATTAAGCATAGAGTAACATGGTGTTCTATAGAGCTCAGAGCCTAAAGGTAGTCCAGAATGTTTCCAGTAGCAAAATGAGATGTCATTTGAGGCCAGAAGAATGACTAGGAGTTATCCAGGGGAAAGGAGAGGAAGGAAATTTAGCAAATCATTTTGCCTCTTTCTCACCCTCAATTTCATCATCTACGAATTGGAAAATATAAACTTGATGGTCTTTCAAGCCCTTTCTAGTTAATAAAGCACAATGTCCTATTTTAATAGGCCCTTCCCTATATGAAATATGCTCTTCCCTCCTTGATTCTTCTTTACCCAGACTGCCTAAATTAAATTTAGTTAATTTCTACTTGTCCTTAGGGACTCAGTTGAAGGCATCTTAAAGCTACTTCTTGAAGTTCTTTTTGAGCTCTTCCATTACTTCACGGAGAGCTGGTCTCTCCTCCCCTAGTGTCTTCTCTGTTGCTTGGAAGTTGTTTTTGTCTGACTCCCTCACTAGATGGTAAGCTCACTGAGGGCAATGACTGAGTCATATGTACCTTGATGCCCTTAGTACCTCTCAATGTCTAGCATATAGCAGGTGTTCATTGAATCTTGCATAAATATAAAAATAAATTCAAATAAAAATAAATAAATTCAATGCATGCTTTGAAGAAAACTCAAAAAAGCTTTTGTTAGGTAAAGGTGTACTCTTATAATCTTCTCTATAATTTTCTACACAAAAAGAACTCAATAGAAGGTGATGATGATGACCGAGGCTATTTTTTTGACAATTGAGAAATTTTGCCAAGAAGGTTTTCCAATATTATGGCAAAGTGTAGAGTTAAATAAGAATCTATCAAAACTTTAGTGATCCAAATCTTTATCAGACCCCACAGTGGTCACTGTTTTAGGATTACTGTGCTTCAAAGTCTAATTATCTATTTGGGAGGAATTACTTTTTCTTATCTCCATGCTTCACCTTCATTTTTATCATGAAACCACCGTATTATTCACAGTCGTTTTAAAATAGATCATGCTGATATAAGAAAAATCAATCTGTAATTAAAAGAATAAACAAAACTGATTTATAGACTGTATAACTAAAAACAAACATTAAATTGTGATGTTAATTTATACATTTTGATAGTGAAATTAATATGTCATTGTTTTACGTGATTGATGAATAATTAAAACTTTAGTTATCTAATTTACTTTTTCATGATTAAATGATATATTATAATACAAAGGTTGTGAGTTTTATAAACTGAATTAGCAGGCAATTTTTATTAAGTGATGATTTAGTACTGTTTTTTTTCCAGCCCCATGATATGCTTAGTATAATTTCTGAAATTCCTTTATCAACAATAGGCAGATTTTAATATTTACAGCAGTCCTTCAAATACCTTGTCAGATTAGCTTTCCCATAAAAGCTAAGTAAAAATACAGTTGTAAGGAAAAATCACAACCTTCTAGTTTTAGTTCATTTAGAGGCCCTTGAGTGTTCAATGACGTGAAAAGTGACATATATCTGTGAATTAAGAAACTTTAATTACACCAAGAGTGCACTTCATTATATAATACATAATTCAAGAGATGATTCCTTATGTTGAAAATTCAATCCAACTTTGGCGTTCAAATTTATCCCCCAGTTTCAGTCGTATTCAAAATATTATAGCTTAGGAGGCTGCAGCAGAGCAAGATGGCAGTCTAAAGGTGCCTAACGCTCATTCTTCTGACAAAAAGGAACCAAAGCTATGAATAAATAACCACATTTTGACAAGGGTGACTAAAGAAGAGGGCTAGAGTATGGCAAGAGAATGGTAAAATCCCTGTGGAACACAGAAACTTAGGATGGCCACAAAGAGGAGGAAAGAAAACATCTTGCCTCCACCTCCTCATCCCCCAAGTGGAGATCAGCTCAGAAAGAGAAGGGACTTCTTCCTGAAGGGAAAAGGTAACCAGGAAGCCCTCAGTGGCCCCCGCCACTACCATGGACCCCTGAAGTCTTCACTACTGGGAAATCCTGCAGTTCTCTCAGGCTCTGAGCCCAGCTTAAAGAGCTGCCTCGAGTTCACATGGCTGTACTACTCCAGAGAAGAAGACCACATTTGTACCATGCCCCCATGGCCTAAGCTGTTACTGCACTGTGTCATTGTGAAACCAGAGCCACTGCTAGAGTGTATCAGGTTTCAGGAGCCAGTAGCCACTGCATCCTTTCATCCCTGAATGGACATAATATTCCTCAGCTGAGCTGCTGCAGCTCTCTACCTTCTGGGGAAAAGTTGCCTAGGAAAAAATCCATATCCCTTATCTTCCCCTAGCTACTCAGAGCCTAGGCCCAGAGAAGTAGCCATGTCCCCTCAGTGCCTAAACCAACCAAGTGTCCTGCCCCTAGGGAACTAAAGGTTTGGCCTAGGTGAACAGCTACAATCATAGTATCAGAGTCCACATGGCATCCTGATCCCTGAGTACCAGGTACACTGGCCGAACAGAGAAGCTGCACCCAACTTGGCAGAGCAGCTGTGTCCCTTAGTGCCTGAAACAACCTGGTGACCTGTCCATCAGGAATAAGAGCCTCAGCCCAGGGGAACAGTCACAACCCTGCACCCAAGCCCACATGGCACTCTGCCCTGAAGGGACCCAGAATCTGATCCAGCAGAGCAGACAAACCTCTATGCACCTGAGCTGACATGGCGCACTGCCCTCTAGGGAAACAGAGTTTTCACTCATCTGTATCACCCTATCCTTTGGGCCAAACAGCAGCAGTGCTCAACTTCCCTGGATCTTGAACAGTCCTCTGGAGTCTGACCTGCTGATGCACCCTGCCTCCCTAAGGAATGGAGCCACCTTTACAATGCTTCCACCCCCTGAGGCCCAAGTCACAACTTTGCCCATCATTATTGAATCCTTGATGCCAGTGCCCCAACATCACAAAGCCTGGGCCACTGCTATGTCCCACCATTCCAAAGTCAAGAGTCACCACCATGTAGTTCGTGTCTCCTGGGTGCCTGAGTTTCCATTGTACCCTGTTGCCTTTGGGACACAAATTGCAGCTGTGACTGCTCCTGGAGGCCTGAGGCTTTGAAAGAAATAGTCTTCCTTGGAGTCATGTCAGTACTGCACCCAGAAGCACAGGATCAGAGTCATAGGTACATCCCTGTCTCCTGGGCCCAAGCTGAATAGAGACTATACTACTGCACCCATTCAAAATCAGAGCCAAAGAACTTGCCCAACTTAGTCCCTATGACCCATCTATAGGTGAAAATATTTCCCTACAAAACCTGCACTATAAAATTGAAAGGGATAAGAGTTCCACCAGATGTACAGACACCAAAACAAAAACACAAGAAACATGAAAAAGCTAGAGTACATTATACCACAAAAATAGCCCACAATAAATCTTTAGTAACTGACCCTCCTAAAATGAAAATTTATGAATTACCTGAAAATAAATTCATAATAATTATATTAAGGAAACTCAGTGACATACAAGAGAATACAGATAGATAATTCAATGAAATCAGGAAAAAAATCCATGATCTGAAAGATAAATTGAACAGAGATATATCAGAAAATAAGAACCAAATAGAAATCTTGGGGTTGAAGAATTTAATGAATAACATTTTTTAAAAATGCAACTGAGAAATTCAACAGCAGATTAGATCAAGCAGAAGAAATAATCTCTGCATTTGAAGAAAGGTTTTTTAAAATAACCCATTCACAGGGGGAAAATAACAAAAGAATATAAAAGAGTGAACAAAACCTATACGACTTACGGGACATCACTAAGTAAATAAGTTTTGCATTATGGGAATTCAGATGAAGATGATTGGAGAACGTCACAGAAAGCTTATTTAACAAAGTAGGCCAGGCACAGTGGCCCAGGCTTGTAATCTCAGCACTTTTGGAGCCGAAGCATGCAGATCAATTGAGGTCAGGAGTTGAAGACTAGCCCAGCCAACATAACCCTGTCTCTACTAAAAGTACAAAAATTAGCCAGGCATGGTAATGCATGCCTGTAATCCCAGCCACTCGGGAGGCTGAAGCAGGAGGATTGCTCGAACCTGGATGGGAGAGGTTGCAGTGAGCTGAGATCACGCCACTGCATTCCATCCTGGGCTACAGAGCAAGACCCTGTCTTAAAACTTTTTTTAAAAAAAGCTATTTCACAAAGTAATTGCTGAAAACTTTCTAACTCTTAGGAGAGTTATGGATATTCAGATCCATAAAGATCAAAGGTACCCAAACAGGTTCAGCCCAGAAAGATCCTCACCTAGGCATACTATAATTAAAATGTCAAAAGTGAAAGACACAGAGAATTTTAAAAGCAATAAGAAAAACATGTCAATTGACGAAGAAATAAATCACTATTATACTAGCAGGAGATTTCTTGCAGGACAGGAGAGAATAGGATAATATAGTCAAAGTGCCAAAACCTGCTGTTCAAGAATATGATATCCAACAAAGCTGTGCTTCAGAAATGAAGGAGAAATCAAGACTTCCCAGACAAGTAAAAGCTGAGGAAATTGACCAAAGGGCATCCCTTATAAGAAATACTTAAGAAAATTCTTCAACCGTAAGTGAATGGACAATGATAACTATCATGAAGAAATGTGAAGGTAAAAAATCAGTAGTAAAGGTAAATAGTAGTCAATTTCAGAATACTTTATAACTGTAATGGTGGTATATACATCTTTCAAATCTCTACTCTGAAGGCTAAAATTTCAAATGGTCAAAAATAACTAAAACAACAATAAGTTGTTAGGGAATACATAATGCAAAAATATCTAAATTGACAGAGCAAAATATAAATTGTGGGGGAGGGTTAAAGGCTAGAGTATTCATAAGAGACTGCAGTTGTCAGCTTAAGATAGTCTATTATAAGATTTTTTTATGTAAGTCTCATGGTAACCACAAAGCAAAAAAACTACAGCAGATACACAAGCAAGAAAGAGAAACAGACCAGGCATAGTGGCTCACGCCTGTAATCCCAGCACTTTGGGAGGCCAAGGCAGGTGGATCACAAGGTCAGGAGATCGAGACTATCCTGGCTAACACAGTGAAACCCCATCTCTACTAAAAATACAAAAAACTAGCCAGATGTGGTGGCACGTGCTTGTAATCCCAGCTACTCAGGAGGCTGAGGCAGGAGAATCGCTTGAACATGGGAGGCGGAGGTTGCAGTGAGCCAAGATTGTGCCACTGCACTCCAGCCTGGGCAACGGAGTGAGACTCCATCTCGAAAAAAAAAAAAAAGTAAAAGAAAGAGAAAGGAATCAAAGCTTACCACTACAGAAAATTACCAAGCCACAGAGGTAGGCAAGAAGAGAGGAAGAAAGGAATAAAGATTTATAAAACAACCAGAAAACAATTAACAAAAATGGCAGGAGTCAATAATTACCAGTAATAACTTTGAATGAAATGGATTAAACTCTCCAATAAAAAAATAGTGTCTGAATGAATTAAAAACAAGATCCAATTATATACTGTTGACAAGAGTCCCATTTTAGCTTTACGTACACACATAGGCTGAAAGTAAATGAACGAAAAAAATATTCTATGCAAACAGTAACCAAATAAGAGCAGGAGTGACTATACTTATATCAGATAAAACAGATTTCAAGTCAAAATCTGTTTGGAAAAACAAAGAAAATCATTACTTAATTACAAAGGGGTCAAATCAGAAAAAGGACATAACAATTATAAATATATATGTACCTCATAAATGGAACACCTAAATATATAAAGCAAATATTAATGTACGTGAAGGAAGAAATAGACAGCTATACAATAATAGTAGAGGATTTTAATTCCTCACTTTTAACAGTGGAGAGATCAACCAAACATGATATTAGTGAGGAAATACTGGAATTAAACTGCACTTTTGCTCAAATAGACCTAACATGTAGGACATTCATTTCAACAGCAGCAGACTATACTTAATTCTCTAATACACATGGAACATTATCCAGGAGAGACCATGTGTTAGACCACAAAACAAGTCTTAACAAATTCAAGAATAATAAAATTATATCTAGTATTGTTTCCAACCATAATGGTGTGAAAGTAGAAATCAGTAACAAGAGGAATTTTGGAAAACTCACAAATATGTGGAAATTAAACAACATGCTCCTGAACAACCAATGGGTCACAGAGGAAATCAAACGCACAATTATAAAAGTTTTGAGACAAATGACAACGGAAATACAGCAGATCAAAACCTGTGACCTACAGCAAAAGCACTACTAAGATGGAAGTTGATAGCAATAAATGCCTATGTTACAAAAGAAGAATGATCCCAAATAAATAGCCTAATATTATGCCTCAAGGAGTTAGAAAATAAGAACAAACTAAACCCAAAGTTAGCAGCCAGAGGGAAATAATAAATATTGGAATAGAAATAAATCACATTGAGAATAGAAAAGTCATAGAAAATATCAATAATATCAATAGTTGGTTCTTTGAAAAAATAAAATCAACAAACACTGAGACTAAGAAAAAAAAGAGAAAAGGCACAAATAAAATAAAGTGGAGGCATTGAAACAGACACCTCAAAAATAATAAATGTAGTCCCTTGTGCCAATAAATTGGCTAATCTAAAGAAAAATTTCAAAAGATGGCAGACTGAATGCAGCCAGGTGGAGCAGCAGCAATGGAGGGTCTGGAACAACTGGCACACTAACTGATCTTCAGGGGGAAGGCCCTGAGAGCAGACAGTGGGAAGACACAGAAGCTAGGATGAAGGGGGAGAAAGCTGGGAAACTTGCATGGGGCTAGCATGCATTGGGGTTCATTCCTGGTGCCTAGTGACTGTGAAGGAATGGGTACATTGCACTGGCAAGGAACAACTTGCTCTTGCTATGGTCCTCTGGAATTCTAGTAGGAGGAGACCCTTCAACCACCACAGACACTTGAGTTGGCAGGGAAAGCTGCTTAGAAAAGTAGTAGAGACAGCAATCCAGTTGAAGTGAAGCCCAGAGGATTTGCTGCAGAAGCGTCTGTAGTGGAGCAGAGCCAGGGATGGCCATCCCCCCAGGTTCAACTTGCTTCCAGAAAACTTTAGCCCGAGAGGAACAGTTAGAGTTGAACCCTGCAGTGCAGTCTTGCCTATCAGATGGGATCGGTGTGATCTGAGCTCTGCTTGGTCTCCTGCCCTCTCCTGGGGCCCCAGCCTGGCCACACCTGCATGCAGTGCAGTCTTGGGTTCTCTAGAGGCTTGCATGACACCTCCTGCGCTGGTGGACTGTACTTGACCAGTACAGAGCTCCAACAGAGTGGGTTCCAGGGACATGCACCAGCCCACCCGCTTCCTCCTCCTACTGTGGCTTCCTCCAGGCCCACAGCCACCACCCACATCTCTTGGCTGGCATGTGTATGTACAGGTGGATTTTGCCTTCCCTGCCCTGCTAGCGTGTGTGTGTGTGTGTGTGTGTTTGTGCACCATGCCCTGCTGTGCTGCTGGCGTGAGTGCAATCCACCCTCTCACTGTAAAGCCATTGTAGTGGGAGCCTTAGCAGGCACAGAGCCTCTCAGTGCCACCCACATCAGTGCCCAGCCCCTGAGCCAACATTGCTGTTGAAGTAAAACTACGTATGGAGAACAGTAAACCCTCCACCAGCCTGAGTGGCCAGCTATACCCGCATGATATGCAGGGAGGATGCACACTGTCCTGTACCTCCCAGCACTTGCCCATGTGCTAACATCACTACCAGTGCAACTGCACACCCAGTCACCACTTCCCAGCTGGGCTTCCTCCGGTGCTCCTATGAATGCCTACACAGAGGCCAGAACCCTGGCACCTGCTAGCACCCTGCCGCTGCCAACAAGCATTCACCCCAGTGCACTGCCACTGCCACTGCCACTTCTGCTGGCAAGTGCAAACAAGGATGAATCCCACTGCCACTGCCCTACAAAACACTTTGGCTGGCACAACCCATCAGAGTGTTGTGACCAGCAGTCCAGGAACACCTTGGCCTCCCCAGCACAGGAGGTTGCTAGCCTCGAGGAACCAGAGAACAAAGGGCTGAATACCACTCCTCCAGTTAGAGAGCGCAGTCAAGGTGTTAGAAACTGAGCCTTGACCCCCTAAAATCTTCCAAAAATGAAGCCAGTAGACTGAACCTACCTTATACCACAATCAAACCCTCAGGGTCATCAAATAGGATTAAAAAAAAAAAAAAGTCCAAACCATGGCAACTTCAAAGATTGAAGGAACAATCAGCCCACAAAGATGAGAAAAAAACAGAGCAAGAATTCTGACAACTCAAAAACCAGAGTGCCTTCTTTCCTCCAAATGATTGCGCTAGCTCTCCAGCAAGGTTTCTGAACCAGGCTGAGATGCCTGAAATAACAGAAATAAAATTCAGAATATGAATAGGAATGAAGATCATCAAGATGCAGGAATATGCTGAAAACCAATCCAAGGAAGCTAAGAATCAAAATAAAACAATACAGGAACTGACAGACAAAATAGCCAGTATAGAGAGGAATATAACCGACATGAAAAAAATAACACTACAAGAATTTCATAATGCAATCGCAAGTATTAATAGCAGAATAGACCAAGCTGAGGAAAGAATGTTAGAGCTTGAAGACTGGCTTTCTGAAATAAGACAGTCAGACAAGAATAGAGAAAAAGGAATGAAAAGGAACAAGCAGACCCTCTGAAACATATAAGCTTATGTAAGGAGACCAAATCTACAACTCATTGGTGTCCCTGAAATATATGGGGAGAATGGAAGCAACTTGCAAAACATGTTTCTTTTTTTCTTCTTTTCTTTTCTTTTTTTTTTTTTTGTTTTTTGAAACAGAGTCTTGTTCTGCCACCCAGGCTGGAACACAGTGGCGCTATCTCAGCTCACTGCTACCCCCGCCTCCTGGGTTCAAGTGATTATCCTGCCTCAGCCTCCCAAGTAGCTGGGATTACAGGCATGCGCCACCACATCCAGCTAATTTTTATATTTTTAGTAGAGACAGGGTCTCACTATGTTGACCACCAAGCTCCTGATCTCAGGGGATCTGCCCACCTCAGCCTCCCAAAGTGCTAGGATTACAGGTGTGAGCCACCGTGCTTGGCCTGCAAAACATATTTCAGGGTATCATCCATGAGTACTTCCCCAATCTAGCTGGAGAGGCCAACATTCAAATTCAGGAAATGCAGAGAACTCCAGAAAGATACTTCACAAGAAGGTCATCCCCAGGACCCATAATCATCAGATTCTCTAAAGTTGAAATGAAAGAAAAAATGTTAAAGGTAGCTAGAGAAAAAGGTCAGGACACCTACAAAGGTAAGCCCATCAGACTAACAGTGGACCTGTCAGCAGAAACTCTACAAGATTGTGGCTCAATATTGAACATTCTTAAAGAAAAGAAATTTCAACTAATAATTTCATATCCAGGCAAACTAAGCTTCATAAGTGAAGGATAAATTAGATTCTTTTCACACAAGCAAATAAATACTGAGGGGATTTGTTACCACCAGACCTGCCTTATAAGAGCTCCTAAAGAAAGCACTAGATTTGGGAAGAAAAGACCGTTACCAGCCACGACAAAAACGAACCTAAGTACACAGACCAATGACACTATAAAGGCAACCACACAAACAATTCTGCATGGAAGTGACAAAGGGAATATTACACCTGACCCCGCAGAAATAAAAATAAATATCAGAGAATATTATTAATTATTCTATGCACACAAACTGAAAAATCTAGAAATTCCTGGACACATACACCCTCCAAAGACTGAACCAGGAAGAAATGGAATCCCTAAACAGACCAGTAACAAGCTCCCAAATTGAATCAGTAATAAATAGCCTACCAACCAGCAAAAGCCCAGGACCACACAGACTCAGAGCTGAATTCTACCAGATGTACAAAAAAGATTTGGTACCATTTCTGCTGAAACTACCCCAAAGACATAAGGATAAGGGACTCCTCCCTAATTAATTCTATGAGGCTAGCATCATCTTGATACCAAAACCTGGCAGAGACACAATAAAAAAAGAAAACTTCAGGCCAATATCCTCAATGAACGTCAATGCAAAAATCTTCAACAAAATACTGGAAAACTGAATCCAGCAGCAAATCGAAAAGCTTATCCACCATAATCAAGTAGCCTTTATCTCTGGGATGCAAGGTTGGTTCAACATATGCAAATCAATAAATATCACTCATCACATAAAAAGAACTAAAGACAAAAATCACATGATTATCAATAAATGCAGAAAAGACTTTCAATAAAATTCAACACCACTTCATGTAAAAAATAACCTCTCAATAAACCAGGTATTGAAGGAACATACCCAAAATAATGAGTCATCTATTGCAAACCCGCAGCTGACATCATACCAAATGGGCAAAAGCTGGAAGAATTCTCCTCAAAAATCAGCACAAGACAAGGATGCCCTCTCTCACCACTCCTATTCAATATAGTATTGGAAGTCCTGGCCAGAGCAATCAGGCAAGAGAAAGAAATAAAGTGCATCCAAATAGGAAGAGAGGAAGTCAAACTATCCCTGTTTCCAGATAATATAATTCTATATCAAGAAAACCCCAAAGCCTTGGCCCAAAAGTTTCTCAAGTTTTTAAATAACTTCAGTGAAGTCTCAGGATACAAATTCCATGTGCAAAAGTCACCAGTATTTCTATACACCAACAACAGTCAAGCTGAGAGCCAAATCAGGAACACAATTCCATTCACAACTGCCACAAAAAGAGTAAAATATCTAGGAATACAGCTACCCAGGGAGGTGAATGATCTCTGCAATAAGAACTACAAAACGCTCTTCAAAGAAACCAGAGGTGACACAAACAAATGGAAAAACATTCCATGTTCATGGATAGGAAAAATGAATATAGTTAAAATGTACATACTGCCCAAAGAAATTTATAGATTCAACACTTATTCCCATCAAACTACAAATGAAATTCTTCACAGAACTAGAAAAAGCTTTAAAATTCATATAAAACCAAAAAAACAAGGAGCCTGAATAGCCAAGGCAATCCTAAGCAAAAAGGATAAATCTGGAGGCATTATGCTACCTGACTTCAAACTACACTACAGGGCTACAATAACCAAAACAGCATGGTACTGGTACGAAACGGTCACATAGACCAATGGAACAAACTAGAGAGTACAGAAATAAGGCCGTACACTTACAACCATCTGATCTTTGACAAAGCTGATAAAAACAAGCAAGAGGGAAAAGATTTCCTGCTCAATAAATGTTGCTGGGATAACTAGTTAGCCATATGCAGAAGATTGAAACTGGAGCTTTTCCTTACACAATATACAAAAATCAACTCAAGAATGGAGTTAAGACTTAACTATAAAATCCAAAACTACGAAAACTCTGGAAGACAACCTAGGCAATGTCATTCTGGACATAAGAACAGGCAAAAATTTCATGACAAAGCTGCCAAAAGCAATTGCAACAAAAGCAAAAACTGACAAATGAGATCTAATTAAACTAAAGAGCTTCTGCACAGCAAAAGATAGTATAAAAAGAATAAACATACAGTCTACAAAATGAGAAAAAGTTTTTGCAAACTATGCATCTGACAAGATGCATCCAGCATCTATAAGGATCTTAAACAAATCTACAAGAAAAATAATCCCATTAAAAAGTGGGCAAATGAAAGGAATAGATACTTTTCCAAAGACAGCATACATGTGGCCAACATGCATATAATAAAAAAGCTCAACATCACTGATTATTAAAAAATGCAAATTAAAACCACAATGAGATACCTTCTCTCACCAGTCAGAATGGATATTACTAAAAAGTCAGAAAATAACAGTTGCTGGTGAGATTGCAGAGAAAAGGGAATGCCTATACACTGTTGGTGGAAGTGTAAACTAGTTCAACCATTGTGGAAAGCAGCGTGGTGATGCCTCCAAGGCCTAAAAACAGAACTACCAATACTGGGTATATACTCAAAAGAATATAAACCACTCTGTCATAAAGACACATATGTATATTCATTGCAGCACTATTCACAAATGCAAAGACAAGGAATGAACCTGAATGCCCACCAATGGTAGAATGGATAAAGAAATGTGGTACAAATACACTATGGAATACTATGCAGCCATAAAAAGGAATGAGATCATGTCATTTGTAGGAACATGGATGGAGCTGGAGGCCATTATCTTTAGTGAATTAATGCAGGAACAGAAAACCAAATACCACATGTCCCCACTTGTAAGTGGGGGCTAAATGATGAGAACACATGGACACATAGAAGGGAAAAACAGACACTGGGTACCACCTGGTGGTGAGAGATAGGAGGAAGGAGAGGATCAGAAAAAATAACTAATGGATACTAGGATTAATACCTGGGTGACAAAATTGTCTGTACAAGAAACCCCCCTGACACAAGTTTACCTATATAACAAACCTGCATATGTACGCTGGAATTTAAAACAAAAGTTAAAAAAAAAAAAAAAAGAAAAGAAAAAGAAAACCAAAAAACTCAAGAGGTAAAAATTGAGTATTATATAATCCCAGAGTGACTGCAACAACACCATAGGTGAAAAAATATTTTTTTAAGATTTATAGATATGATATTAGTCATCTGGAAATGAGATGCAAAACCACAATGAGATACTACTTCACACACACTAAGATGGCTATATATTTTTTTAAATGAGAAAATAACAGGTGTTAGGATTTGGAGAAATTGGAATTGTCACATATTGATAGTAAGAAAGTAAAATGGTACAGCCATTTTGGAAAACAGTGTGAAATGTCTCAAAAAGTTAAACATTGGTTACCATTTGATCTGGCAATTCCACTGTTAGGTATGTACCCAAGAGAAATAAAAACATATGTTCACCCAAAAACTTGCATACGAATATGCATGGCAACATAAACATAAAAGGGGTAAACAACCCAAATGTCCATCAGCTGATAAATGATTAAACAAAATATGATAGTCCATACCATTGAATATTATTCAGCCATAAAAAGGAATTCAGTACTCATACATGCTACAAACATGGATGAACCCGAAAACATTATATTGTTAATGTTTTATTAACATTATTAACATTATACTAATAAATGAAAGAAGCCAATCACAAAAGACCTAATATTATAGGATTCTTTTCATATCAAATGTCCAGTATAGACAAATCTACAGAGACAAAAAGTGGATTAGTGGTTGCTGAGGGTTGGAGGAGATGCGGAAATTGATAGGTGATACCTAAGTGGTATAATTTCTTTTTTGAGGTAATGAAAATGTTCTAAAATTGATCGTGGTGATAGTTGCACAAGTCTGTGAATATACTAAAAATTATCAAATTGTGCATTTTAAATGTGTGAATTGTTTGGTATTTGAATTATATACTAGTAAAGCTACTCCCCCCCAAAGAGAAAAAATTGTAGGATAAATTTTCTATGATTAATTTCTAGAAAAATGTAACCTATCAAGGTTGAATCAGGAAGAATAGAAAGCTCAAACAGACCAAAAACTTTCCAACAGAGAAAAGTCAGGGCCCAAATGGCTTGACAGATTAATCCCACCAAACATTCAAAAAGGAATTATTACTAATGCTTTTTAAATTCTTCAGAAAAATACAGCTAGAGAGAATACTTTCAAACAAGTTTTACAAAGCAAGTATTGTCTTGATACCTAAGCCAGACAATGACACCACAAGGAAAGAAAGCTACGGGCCAATATCTCTAATGAACATAGATGCAAACAATTATCAATAAAATATTTGCAAACAAAAAATTATACATTATGACCAACTGGGATTTATTTCTGGCATGCAAGACAATCAATGTGATATAATACATTAATAGAATGTTAAAAACCACACAATCATCTCAATCAATGCAGAAAAAACATTTAACGAAGTTCAGCATCTTTTCTCGATAAAAACTCTTAACAGTTTAGGTATAGAAGAAAAGCTATTTGACATAATAAAGTTTATTTATGAAAAACCCATAGCTAACATCATAATCAATTAGTAACAACTGAAAGCTTTTCAATTAAGATCAGGTATAAGCCAGGGATGTCAACTCTTACCACTTCTATTTAACATAGTACTGGAAGTACTAGCAAGAGAAATCAGACAAAGGAAAAAGAAGGAAGGGAGGGAGGGAGAGGAGGGAGGGAGAGAGAAAAGAGAAAGGAAGGAAGAAAGGAAGGAAAGAAGGAAGGAATGAAGGAAGGAAGGAGGGAAGGAAGGAAGGAAGGAAGGAAGGATCCAAAATGGGAAGAAAGACATAAAATTACATCTATTTGCAGGTGACATAATCATATATAGAGAAAACCCAATGATTTTACAAGGAAAAATAAAACCTATTAGAATTAATAAATGAATTCAATAAAGTTGCAGAATACATAATTAACATACAAAATCAGCATTATTTCGACATACACATTACAGTCTACCTAAAAAAGAAATTAAGAAAATAATTTATTTACAATAGCATCAAAAAAATAAAATATTAGGAATAAATTTAACCAAGAAGCTGAGACTTGTATACTGAAAATAATAAAACATTGATGAAAAAATTGAAGACAAATAAATAGAAAGCTGTCCCATGTTCATGGATCAAAAGAATTAATATTATTAAAATGTCTATATTGGTCAAAGTAATACACAATCCCTCTCAGATGATAGCGACTATGTCACATAAAATTTAATCCCTATTAGATGCAATCCTTATCTAGTTTCCAATGGCATTCTTCACAGAAATAGAAAAAAAAATCCTAAAATTTGCAAGGAACATAAAAAAAACTGAATAGACAAAGCAACACTGAAAGAAAATTTAAAGGCATCACATTTCCTGGTTTAAAATTATGTTACTAGGCTATAGTAATTAAAACAGCATGGTACTTGCACAAAAAAAGAAACATAGGCCAATAGAATAAAATAGTGAGCCCAGAAATAAAGTCAAACATATACAGTCAACTGTATTCAACAAGATCACCAAGGGGACACATGTGTTCAATGTCACTAATCATGAGGGAAATGCAAATTAAAACCGCTATATCACCTCACACACATTAGGACTGCTATTACCAAAAAGACAAGAGATAACAAATGGTGGTGAAGGTATAGTGAAAAGGGAACCCTTGTACACTGTTGGTAGGAATGTAGATTGGTAGAGCCATTATAGAAAACAGTATGGAGGTCACTAAATAAATTAAAAATAGAACTACCATATGACCTAGGAATCTCTCTTCTGGGTATGGAAATTAAATCATTACCTCACAAATATATCTGAAGTACCATATTAATTGCAGTATTGTTCACAATAGCCAAGACATGAAAACAATCCAAGAGCCTGTTGGACAAATTGATTTAGAAATGTGTTTTATATATACACAATGAAATATTATTCAGCCTTAAAGAAGGAGATTCTGCTATTTACCACAACATGAATGGAGCTGGAGGACATTATACTAAGTTAAATAAGCTAGACCTAAAAAGAAAACTATTGCATGATTCCACTTATATGTAGAACCTAAAAAAAAAAAAAGCAGAAAGATATAAAGAAAGAAAGGTCAAATACACAGAAACAGAGAATAAAACAGAGGTTAAATGATTAGCAAGGTCAGGGTGAGAGGCAAGAAAGGGGGAGATGTAGGCCAGCAAATACAAAGTAGCAGATACGTGTGATGAACAAGTCCAGAGATCTAATGAATAACATGAGGACTATAGTTACTAAAATTGTATTAATGATTTTTGTTAAACAAATAGATTTTAGCTGCTCTCATCACAAAATCATAACCGAAAAAGATGTTAATTTGCTTCAGTATATGAACCATTTTACTATCTATATGTATGCCATAACATCATGTTGTGAACCTCGAATATACATATTAAGATTTATTTTTAAAATACATAATAAAACCAAGACAAACTATTTGGAGTCTTTATACTTGTCAGAGTCAAGGCACCATAGGGAAGCCTCCTGCACTGGGTTTTGCTAAAATGGTTTAAGATCACACGACACAATTGCAAGGTTGTCTTTTACTTTGGCCCCACAGTGAATCCACAGCATTCTGTCCTCTAGTCTTCCAGAACAGCACTTCAGAGGGACACTGATCTCTGAACCAGACCTTTCCTTCTATTAAACTCCCTTCTGCTCATTTTTCATATAAATATCTCATCAGGAAGTAACTCCCCCATTCACCATTTTAGGAGCAAATAAAGTTATTTTAAGTGAAAATGGTGGTTAAGTGGTAAATTTTGTTAATGATTCTGGAATCAGCATCTACTGTTCACTGCTGAAGCACAATCACGCAATTGCACCCAGACCAAAAGATGCCCCCAGGTCCAAAAACCAAAAATGTGGAATGACTGATCATTGAGAGAGAACCAGAACTTCATTTCTTGGGGTTCACCTTCCTCACTACAGGTTTGGGCAAATCATTTAGCTTTGAGCACACCTGCTCAATGCACATGCTTCCCCTCATTCATTCTTTTGTCTTCATTCATTATTCACCGGCTGCTTTTTTGAGTGTCAGTGAAATTAATCTCCAAGAAAGGAGTTTACTATAAAAAAATTCCCTTTTTCACTCCCCAGCACCTCCTGCCTCTAGAAGTTCTGAAAGGCTGTCTTATTGCTGCTAAATGTATGATTTAGCCAACTGCTCTCCAGAATTTGTTTTTCTTCATATTTAGTAAAAGGGCATCTAGTTGTTCTCAGTTCGGATGGAGACAAAATCTCATTAGAGCATACTTTAAGAAACCCCTTCCAATTATACACTATATAACTGTGGCCCTTGAGAAACAGATAGAAAAAGGGATCCTTTTGAAATTTAACTCAGTTTAGGTCCCCCCTCAACTCAGAACCTTCCAGCAGCTCTCCATCTCTCAGAGGACAGCCACTTTCTTCCTACAACCAAGGAGGCACAGTGGATGGGCAGCTGCCAGTGCCTCACCTCTGTCCACAACCACTCTCAGTTCTCTCTGCTCTTTTCTCTTCCCCAACAGTCCAGGTACCTTCCTGCCTCCAGGCCTGTGCCCCTGCTCCCTTTTCTCTGCCTCTAATTCTTTCTCCTCAGATTGCGATGTGACTAGCTTGCTCCAACATTTCTTTCAAGTCCTTATTCAAAAGGTAGCTTTGCAAAAGAGTTAGCCTCTTCTGGCTATCCTATGTAATATTTAATCCCTGATCATGAAACTTCATATAATTTTCCCTGTATTGTTTTCCTTACAACTTATTATCTAGCCAACTGTACATTTTATTTATTTATCTTGTTTACTTCTTTTTTCTTTCCTAGAAAAATGTAAGTTTCATGAAGGCAGAGATTTTTCCGTTTTTTTTTTTTTTTTTCACCCTTATATCCCAAGCACCTGGAATGGTATCTTAGTAAACATTACTAACCACATAATGGGAGCTTAGTAAATATTTGTTGTTAATTTTTTTAATTTGATATATCTTATCCCTGTTGGCCCTTCCTTAGGTAAAGAATAAGCCATTTCTTTAAAGATGCCTAGGATCTTTTTGAGACTGATTCTCTTTTAATAAGAGCTGCGAATTGTGCATACCAAGGTCCTTTTTTACTAAACAACTTGATTTGGGGTTTAGCAATTTGCAAGTGGATTCTAGTTCGGTCTTCAGTTGTTTAATTTCAGCAAGCACCTCTCACCACAGGGCTGTGTGCATACTGTTCCATTTGCTAGGAAAGCCCTTCCTGCCCCATGTCTCCCACCCTTTACATAATTCCCTACTTAACCCCCATCCCACCGCAGATTTCAGCTCACATGTCCCCAGGAGAACTTCTCTGGCCCTTCTCATATCACATTGCCTCTTTTCTTGGCAGTTATTTGCATTTATAATACTTCACATATATGATTATTTGATCAAAATCTCATATTTACAGATTGGAAGAGTTGGAGTTCGTTTTTACTAAACACTCTTGGCCCCACAAGTCACAAGGCATGGCACTGAGAGCCGTCTGATAAACATTTAATGAAAGGATTTTGCATAAGTTGAGGGCGTTGATTTCCTCTGCATAAGGCAGTGATAACTTTTTGCATCACTTATTGGGCAATGGAAGGACTAAAGAGCAGTAACGGGAAGAACAGAGAGGTACGAAGAGTGGGTAAAGTGATTAAGACCTGGGTGCTAAGTGATGATGCCCTTTAAAAGAAACCTGAATTTAGCTCATTAAATTCATGAACACTTGGTATTATTAAAAAAATTGGTTATGGAAACTAAGTAGGTAGGAAAGTCCAAGACTCTTTTCTGTCCACCCATATCAAAAATTTAGCCATAGTCTTGGGGCAAAATTTGACTTCACCAGTGGTAAAAATGGAGATGGATTTTGGAGCAAGGTCATTTCAGTTAAACTCTAAGGTAAGAAGGCCTCCAGATAATACCTGGGTTATACATCTCTCACCGCCTCCATTCTTTCCAGTTCAGACTCTACCAAATATTATCTAGATCATGACAACGAGGTCTCTTAAACACTGATGTCTGCCTTTTCTAATTTATTCTTCCTACCATGTAGAGAATGAATACAATTCAAATCCCAAATGATATTCACAGCTGTTCATAACCTGGCCCATGCTTGCCTCTCTAGACTCACCTTTTTTTTTTTTTCTTTTTTTGAGACAAAGTCTCACTCTGTCGCCCAGGCTGGAGTGCAGTGGCGTGATCTGGATTCACTGCAAACTCCTCCTCCCGGGTTCACACCATTCTCTTGCCTCAGCCTCCTGAGTAGCTGGGACTACAGGCGCCGGCCACCATGCCCTGCTAATTTTTTTTTTTTTGTATTTTTTTTAGTAGAGACGGGTTTTCACCATGTTAGCCAGGATGGTCTCGATCTCCTGACCTTGTGATCTGCCCGCCTCGGCCTCCCAAAGTGCTGAGATAACAGGCGTGAGCCACCGCACCCGGCCTAGACTCACCTTTAACCATCCTCCTGCATGCAGCCTGCTCTCCACCACTATTAAATTTCCCCAAGCGTAGCAGGCGTTGTACGACTTAAAAGTTTGGCGTATCTTGTTTCCAATGCTTGGAATGCCCTATCATGTATTCTCAGGGCATATTTTTATTGATGCTTCAACTTATGCTTAAAAATATGAGAAAGCATCCAAGAATTTTCCCTAGACAAAATTAGTAGCTTCAATCTTTGGGTTTCCATAGTACTTTTCTATCCCTTTATTATTGCCATTACAACATAATTTTACTATATGTCTATTAGCATGACTACTTCAGTAGTCTATGGGCTACCTGAGTGCATGAAGTGGAGAGTATTTATATCAGCATATTTCTAGGGTCTAAAATAATACATGGCATATAATCATGGGTTCATGTCTATTTAGCTAATACATTAATAATGACAGTTTGGTTTAAATAATATGCAACAAAAGTTGTGGTTTTAAAGGGGGCGTATCTGAGATAGAGTAAATATTGTTTAAATTGTGATCCAGAGCTGTAGAGCACATCAAGAACTTATGTTCAAGTGCAATAGAAATGTGGAAGGTACTACAATGATTGCCCTAAAGAGAACTGGTTTCCTTTCTTAAGTCAGCATATATTTATTAAACCTCTCTAACACGGGACTTAAGATGGCAGCATCAGTCCTTTCTTTGCAATGGCCATATTTCTTCAGTGCACCGTGGAATGACAGATGCTATGCAGTATTTCCCAGGATCTCTAGAGTAACGTTGTTTAATTACTCTAAAGATGTAACTTTAGACATCTCATCAAGTAGGATGAGACATCCATACTTCATCACTGTAACGGTACTTGAGACTTCTGTTAAAGTTGTTGTAAAGATATTAAACAGGGTTCCTCTTAGTGACACATTTAAGTTATAGATTCAAAGATGGACACGTTATTCTTTCAGGCCTTGGTAGACATCCTTCTCCATGATGCCTCTATAATGATACCTGAATCATCCAACAAATATTTAGCACTCTGCTGGGCATCTTAGCTGTTAGTAAATGTTGGTTGCATGGTGGAATTTACAAGTTTTGTTGTGGTATGAATAAGATATGTATATATTTAATTATTGTGAATGTAGAAATTTTCTGATTTTATACAAGTCGAGAGTTTCTGGATACTGCCTAAACTGTGAGTAATAAATAGTTGACTGTCATTAAGAGTCTCAACAAGTTGTCTAACATAATGACATAGAGAGGGGAGAAGGTCAATGTAAACCCAAGTCAATTCATATTAATTAAGATTAAGATTATTAAATGTGCCATGTTCTGAAAAGGAACTTTCACAGTCATTGTTTCATTTAATCCTCACAACTCTATGTTATTTCTATTATTTTTTTAATCAATGAAGAATTTAAGTAACTGAAAGCCTTCCTTGACCCTCCGAAGTAGAGTTACCATTGTCTGTGCTTGCATTGGCATTAGCACCCCCTGCATGTACTGTTCCAGTACTTATCCCAGGGCACTGCAGTTGTCATTGTCATCATAAACATCCTCCTTTTCACCACCACAAGGTGAGCACTTACGATGAGTCATATGCACAATCTCATTTACTTTAATAATCCCAATAGCCCTTTCAGGTAGATATTTTTATTTTGACATAAACAGATTAAAAGAATTTAGTTTAAGTGACTTTCTCAAGTACACACAGTGAGAACAGGTATAGACAGTTATCGATCTTAAGTATTCCTGTCTCCAAAGATGTGTTCATACCCATAGGGCTACATTGCCTTTTGCTGATTTCCTTCTCTGACTGCTTCACTGACCTATAAATTGATTGAAGGCATAAAGCATATATCATTCAATTTTAAAATTTTATAAGAGGTTCAATATGTGTCTGTTGAATTACCAGTAACCTGCTTCAAGCTTACTTTTCTCACTAGATTTACTATCTAATCTCGAAAAACTCTTGCCCATTATGAGCTTTCAGGAGGATATAACACAAGCTGAGATTTAAAAAATGACCTGGAATAAGAGAGAGAAAAATGCAGGGTCAGCATTTCTAGCAGAGACAATGTGGCATGATACATTCAGAGAACAGCCCCTAAATAGGTTGGTTAGAACAAAGAGAGGGTACGGGTGAGTGAAGGGAAATATGATCAGAACTGTGGACAGGAGACAGATCATTCACTAGCTAGTATGCTAAGCCAGAAGTCTTAATTTCTTTTCTGAATGTTCAAAGAAATAAATAAAGGATTTAAGCAGAGTAATACGGTCATGTTTTGCATATTAGAAGATCACTTCTGTATTAATATGAAGAGATCAGAGGATGATGTTGGCATGACCTAGGTAAGAAATAAACTACAGAACTGAAACTAAGACAGCGACAGTGGGTATGGAAGAGAAAAAGGCAGATATTGAGAAGGTCGATCTGAAGAATGTCATGACTTCTTATGTATGAGGAAGAGGGAAGAGTCAAAGATGACTTCTATCTTTCAGGCTTGAGTGAATGGGTGTTTGCTGGAGGACATTCACTGAAAAAAAAAAAAGTATATAGGAAGAGTGGGTTTCTGGAGCAGAATAATAAATTTTAATATTTGGATACTAGATAAATAGAACTCAGCATAACAGAATGATGCAGACTATATAGGTAGCCCACCTTTCTAGAGGCTGGAAAAGGTTGCTCAGAGAGAGCATAAAGAATGAAAAGGAGGCCAGGTGCAGTGGCTTACACCTGTAATCCTAGTGCTTTGGGAGGTCAAGGCTGGAGGATCATTTGAGGCCAAGAGTTTGAGACCAGCCTGAGCAACATAGCAAGACCCCAGTCTCTACAAAAACTGAAAGAAATTAGCCAACATGGTGACATGCACTTCTGGTCCTAGCTAGTTGGGAGGCTGAGGTGGGAGGATCTCTTGAGCCCCGGAGTTCAAGGCTAGAGTGAGCTATAACTGCACTGCTGCACTCCAGGCTGGGCACTCCAACCTGGGCAACAGAGTGAATGAAATGAACAGAATAAATGAAGTGGTCAGAGGGTCGTGGAACACAGCCCTTTGGGAGAAATTGGTAATTCACAGTTAAGTGGAAGAAGAGGCCCTCAGAGAGGGAGTGGTCTAGAAATGACTGAGGGGAAGAAACATCAAAAGGAAGCATAATGAACAGTGCTCAATGCTACAAAGGATCAAAATTAAAACCAAAACGGCTCCATGACCATTGTTTTATGTCACTGTGGCCTCTAAGAAGATGGGATGTTTTGGCATGTGGCCTCTTTACTATTGGATCAGCCGAAGTAAAGGTAATTATTTTCTGTGGACCTAGATATCCTTAGAGGTATATAACACACGAAGCCAATCATGCTCTGTGCCCTTCTCCTTTTCTCCCGTCCCCAAAGGCTCAACTTTTTTATACCAATAGAACCTTGTCAAAATGAACATCAAGATAAATCTTGGTAGAAGACAGAATTGCAAAAAGAAAAATGTATCTTAAAGGATGAGGTTGAAGGGGTGGGATTTTCTTTCATATATATGAGATAATTAAGTCTGTGTATGAGTATACATATATGTGAATGTCACGTTTTAGCATCTCCTGACACTTTCCTTCTCATTTGCCTTCCATATAATTGCATTCCCTCAAAATTGAATGATAGATCTGATACATGAAACGTGTCTGCCTGCTTGGCTCTCTTCTTTTCTTCCATTTTTTTCTTTACCAATATTTATATGCAGTTGGAAAACACATGTCCATTAAGAATATAATTAGTCCCAAGAGTTAAATTTTAACAAAACACAAAATGCATGCAGGAGAAGAGACTAATACTCTTAGAATTGTAGTGAGATCTGTTACCCTCCTTCAAAAAATCCTGCCAGTGAGGATGTCATTCCAGATGACTTGTCACTTAATGACAGCTGAACAGGAGTAGAAATACTCACATCTGTTTATAATATATTTATATATTAACTCCTTAAAAATAATTAGGGAAAATAACAAATTGATTATACTATATTATCCTTAAACTTTAAATCAAAAGATTTCAGCAGGCTTAAGAAAATAATAATATGCCACTCCTCACGAAATGTTAAATAACTTGGGCAGGGTCACATAGACATATGTATTCCATGCACATAACTCTATAGTGGTAGAGTTAAAATTAAAACCCATAGCCATGGCATTAACCATTACTGTCAGTTCTTACACAAGCTATTTGTGCTCATATCCATAATGTTAAAAGGCCCAGTTAAAGAAAGGAATCCACAGGTAAAACATACTTGAAAAGTATAAGAGTCACCTCATTATCCAACTCTGCCATCTGCCTGTTGAATTATGTGTGCAGTACTGAAGACAGCAATAGAGCCAAGTGGTACATGCAAGGTGGGAAATATGTAGTAAAAATGTCCAGAAGGTACCTGGGTTTACCTCCTTCTGGAATGAGGTTATTATGTGAGAGAATTGGGGGCAAATGAAACACGGGACTCTGGGAAACCTAAACGCTCAGAGAAGTCGGAAAGAATTAGGAGTCTAAGTACCCTGGAAGATATTTTTGGTAGTGTTTCATAATGGATTCACGTAGTGTGTGTGTGTCAGTGTGTGTGTGAGCATGTTCAAGTATACTTTAGAATGCAGGCTCAAATTAATACCTTATCTTTCTGTTCTTGTTAGAAACATAGATAACCTCACTAGCAGGGGAGAGACGGAACTGACTTGAAGGTATTCCATGAATCTCTAGTTAAGGCCTGGTAAGAGCTGAAATGAAACAAGAAAACTAGGACCAGAAAAAGAATGGATTTCGATAACACCAGTTGCAGTTGATTAAGCAATTACCATTTGTCTGATGAAGATGTAAAAATGATAGGAGAAAACTGAAGTGAATGTTAAAACCCAAGTTCCAGGCTTGGTTCTGCATTCAGTAAAAATCTATCTACTTCAAATCTTTACTGGAGTCAATAGGATTTCTTGAATAAACTGGACTTTCTTATTAGTATACTTGGATCTAACATTAACAAACTCCGATACCTTTGGTAAGCTGCTTTTTCTTCCTGGGCTTTAGTCTCCTCATCACTAAAATAGGGTTAAGAATAGTACATACTCTACTGTTGAACAGTGGATTGAAGCTACATTGAAATTAATAAATACTAACTACGTTACCATCACCATAATACCTGTTAATATTACCATCTTTAACACCCATCAAATCTCATCATCAGAGATTTCTGTCATAAGTTAAAATTCAGGACAAGTCAGAAAAATTCTTCTCTCAAATTAAAAAGTTTTAAATTGATACTATTTATATGTTCCCCAAACTAGAAATATGAACACATTTTTCAATTCCTTTTTCATTCCTTTCCACATATAGAGGTGATTCTTACTGAAATCTATCTTCCAAATGACTCTTGAATCTTCCTATACTATTTTATCTAGACTCCGGATATTAGATGATGAATATTCCCAGTCTTTTAAAAGCAAATAACAAAAACCTCACCCTTGATCTTCCAGCTGCCACACCATGTATCTGCTCCTTTTTACAATAAATATCTTAAAAATGTCATTTATAATCACCAATTCTATCACCACCTTCTAGTTTCTCTTGAACAAATGACTGTTATGTACTTGTCTACCATTCCACTGAAATAGTTCTTATTATCACGGTCACCGTAATCTCCCTGATGCTACATCTAATGGCCAACATTCAGTTCTAACCCTGACACATAGAAGGTATTCAATAACTTGTAGTTCAATGAACTAACTTTTGTCATTTGCTATTATAATTTTTATGCTTACAAACTTGGATCCTTCACTAGACCACGTGTATCCAGAGGGTAGAGATTATGACTTATTTCAAATTTAAGCACCCCAGTGCCTGGCACAAGTATACACTCAATACATGTTGCCTGGAAAAAAATGCTTTTTTATAATAAAGTTTCATTTCATTCATACATTAAAGTATCACATTATTCTACATACACTTGCTGTCAAATGTGCTTCCTCTCCTTTTCCAAATCTCCTCATTAAGATACTTGAAAATGAATCACAGGCCTTCAGGGATCATCAACACTCTTTCAAATGACACCTCAAATAGCTTAGGTTCCCCTGGCACTCAGTCTATGGCAGTTTCACACATGCCCCACTCATGGTGTGTACTTCTTATCAGATTCACAAACTACCCTGATCATATTCAGATTATACTTAACTGCTCTTCTTGCTACACTGCCTTTTCTATTCTGGTTCAACTGCCAAGTAGCTGAAAAAGAGTATATGAAGTTGAGAACAGGGGAAACCAGGGAGCTGTCTTCTATCCTGCAGTGTCGAAATTTTACATCTATAAATTATCTATGTCATTTTCCAAGCTGAGCTAAAGAAAAACAAGCAATCAAACGACAACAGCAAAACCAGTTATATCTGTGTTGGAACCTATCATCAGTGCTCCCTGTCTCCACTTATCTCTCATGATTGGGAAAAATGGAAGAAGGCAATAGCCTTCTGGAATATCATGAGTAAAATAGAATCCAACAGCCTGACTAGGAATGTAAAACACGAAAGACATGAGGAACACAAACTGGCATTGGGCAAGGTAAGAAAGAGCATTTAAAAGCCAGTACTTGACAGATTCCTACTTCTTTTCTATAAACAATAGCTTTCTTTGAAATTAAGGTTTATGGTCATGTTGGGAAACCTTTGATTTAAAACCAAGTGGATTAAAAAAAAAAAAACCTCTAACCATAATTAAAGGAGTCAAGCATATCCAGAGAACCTTTTCTTTTATAATACTGTCATTTTCTGCAATAAGTCCATATTTACAGTCACTCTACAGTATTTCAGCATTTAATCTCATTTTAAATTACTAACAAAGACATTTTGGGCAATAGCAAGCTAGCACATTGCCATAGCAAAATAGTAGTTAAATATAAATACTGAAAACACATGAAGAACACAACCATTCTCCTTCCTGGCAGAGCTGGTACCCAGGATAGAGGCTGAAAGGCAAGATAGTCACTTTCTCAGCATCCTGGGTCTAGGGTCTGGGTATGTGACTCACTTTGGCCCAATGGACCTTCAGGGAAGTTCACTAGGTAAGGGGGCTGGAGGCTGGAGTACAGAGCTCTGAGAGAGGCTTAACTCCATACTTTTGGACATGACTATGCATTTAAGGATGCCAGTCTGGAAGCTGCTGCAGCCACCTGGGCCACCATGAATGGCAACATCACTGTCACATTGAGGATAACAAACCTGAACCATGGACAGAGCCTCAGTCCTCACTGACTTCATGTAGCAACTAAGCCACCTTACAGCCCACTTCTTAATATGTGGAGAATAATGCATCCTTACGGTTTAAGTCCCTTTAAATTCAGATATTTTGTTAAATGACCAGCCAAGAGTAGCCTCGCTAATAATTGAACTATGCACTAAAGCCAAATTTCCAACTGTCAAATTCTAATATGTAAGCACTTTTTTATCTAATTATTCATTTAATATATTCATTTTTATTTCAGGATAAACAATAATTTATACCTATTCTAGATCAAAGATTATATGTGTTTAAAGTATCTATAGATATAAAACTAAGTAATAGCAGGTGTGATAAATAATTTTACCATGGTGTCTGTTAGGATATAACTATTGGAATAGATTAAGGTTCCCTAAAGTGTTTCTTGGAGCACTAATTCCTAAAGATGCTCCCAAAGAAAGCTGGCTTCACGGCCATGTAAGTTTAGGAAATGTTACTTATTATAATCTGTCATAAAGTTTCTATTCCATAGTAACATTAAAGAAACTGAGAAGCCCTGAAGTTAAAAACAAATGAACGAACTTTATTTATCACATAATTTTCCCCAATTTTTCAGGAAACACCTATTAACATCCCCAAAACATGGCTGATGGAATTTATTTAGATGATTATCAAAGTCCCCCTTAGCTCCGAAGTTCCACAATTAAAGGCAGTTTCCACCTGTGTCAGCAGTTCTCTCTCATACCATTGTTAGTAGAATACAACGTGCATGGATACACCTCTGCTCTATGAGAAAGTTTTTAAGAACAGATTTTAGATAAGTGGACGCCCATAATGTTTGCTCCCCAAACATATACATACACACACACAGAGAGACACATTTTACCCAGGACAATGGCCTCCCAAAGCTCTCATTATATTTGTAAATAAGGTGATGGCAAATCATAGATGAATTGGGCTCCAACAGTGAGTAAACTATTTCATAAAGGAGTATCTAACACTTTCAGTCATCCAGGTTCTTTCCCCACACAATAGTTTGGCAAATGGTACCAATCAATATTTTTAACACTATATTCTAGTTGTAGATGTGAAACTTAGCCATGCTAATATATTTTTGACAATAAATACATTGATTACATTTCAAATAGTGTTGGGGAAGTAGAAGAGAGTAGTAATTAATTGCATGGACATTAGAGTCAGAAAGACCTGGGAACCAATATTAATTATACAATATAGGGCATGTTACATAACCATTCCAAGCACCAGATGTGTATTCATAAAATGGACATCATTAAGTCTTCCATAAATATAGCTATAAGAGTTATATGTGACACCTAAGGAAAAGCACATCCCCTAGTGTGTGCCTGACACTTGACAAACATTCAATAAATATTGCTTTTTGCAATTATGATTATTACTTATACTGCTTTAAAAAATATTAATGGAGGTCTGCTGAATGCTTAATTAGTTCCTTAAGGATAGGAGCCATATTTATTATTTCTGTATGTCACAAAACACAGAAAAGCACCAGCAGCCTCATAGGTACTGATAGAGAATTGATTCCATAAAAAGAAATTCATAAGAAATTGATCTGGGTTAAAACTGAACCACCAGACGTCAATGAAGGAACACCTAGTGAAACTCCTAATCATTCAGCTAATTACAGGAAAAGTGTGGTGATGGAGTTGTTGCTTTATTTTCATATTTAATATACTGTCTAGTTCACTCCTGCATATACCAGAAAAGCTTAGTGCTTGTATTCCATGGTAATTTTCGAAAGAAAGCTGGAGGAAATCTTTCAAAAACCTTAGTTACAGAGGTTTTAATAATGACAGTTCCAGCTCATCCCTTTCATAGTATATGTCAACGTAATTCTTCTCTAAATGCCCAAGAAAATTTTATGTTGACTGTATGAAAATAATGATTCCTGGCTAAATCAAACACTTACAAAGTCATCAGCTGTTTTTTTCAAAGTATCAAGTAGGTCTTTAATTAATGTGTTATATCACATGGCAACAAACCAGTAAACACCAATTAAGAAATACTTTCTGTATGACTTGGAAGATTTTTTTACTTGTCTCTGAGAACCTTTGGGATTCCCACAAGGCACAATGGTTCTCATATCCACCTCATCTTCCTCCTTTCTTGGCTTATGCCTTTACAGCAGCAAAATGTACAAAAATGTCCCAGCTTCACTGACAAACATATTAAGACAGTGAGAGAACCAAGACTATTCAAATTTAGCAGAATCAAAACTGTTAACAAGACCGAGCTCCTTGGTTGCAGGTATAATAAAACAGGTAGTAGCCATGACCCTCTCTTGGACCTCTGCCCCAACCCACCACTGGAAATATGTTTGCTGGTTAATTTGTTAGTATTGTCCTCAAACAAAGAGCCCCTTTTTTATTGGCAGGTGCAGACAAAGCTGGGAAAAGCCACACAAAAAGGACTCAATAAAAAAAGAGAGATGGCCTTGCTGAGAAGGTAGTTCTTTCTGATTTTGTGTAATAGACTTCACTTTGCCATGAAATTAAATTTATAGTATATCTGCTAGACACTGGGACTCCAGCAAAGGCTTCACTATTCCCTGCCTTGACATTAAAGCAGGCATTTTCATGAGGAGGCCATTTGAAGCCAAATAACTGGTATGTGAGCCGTTTACAGAAAGCCTTTATTTAAAAAGAAAATGGATAGGCGCCGCCATTTCCAGAAACTGTTAGTGTACAGGTAAACATTCAAATTTTGTTGTCCTCGGAGAATATGCCTAAAGAGATAGACGTAACAGTAGACAATGGGAAGCATTTTGGCCTACCACAACACCTTCGTGTTTATTATTCTGACTCATAATCTAGCTTTTATCAGGTGGCAGACTGCGAATAGGAGAGCAAAATCGTATTTCAATAGCAAGTTATCCCATCATTATAAAAATCCAGCCTGTGATTTCAGCTCTGGAGTGGATATTGCACCAGGTGGTGCAGAGTGCTGAGCATAATCTATGAAGGGATCTCCATGAAGAAACCACTTAATCCTGAGCTTGAGAACTACCAGCCTGCCTACACAGTCCTCCTTTGGTCAAGAGGGCTGATATTGACCTACTGTATTTCGGGCTTTAATTGTGGCTTTAATTTCCATTTATGCAACTAATTTAAAATAAAAGGAATAGAAGGATTAAAAAGTCAAACAATTCCAGGGAAAAACTTTGGAAGGTTAGGTTTGGGCAAAGTGGAGGAGAATGCCTATTGCAGATTTGAAACTATGTATTTATCAGAGAAAAGTCCAGATCTTATTAAAGTGTTAAAATGACAACATTAGAAAGCTAAGTCATCCTACAATATATAAGGAGAGTAAGAAGAAAATAGTATATTAAGGATTATTAATAAAACTGTTCAAAAGGCAGATGATTTCTGACTGGCATGGCTCTTGGAGATTACCTAATTCAACTTCCTGTTAATAAGTGACAAAGATAAGACTATACTGAGTGACTTGTCCAGTGACAAGCCTATACTGAAAACCAAGTCTGCAGATCCCCAGTTCAATTATCCTTTCACCAAGATATGCAACTTCTGAAACAGATCTAGGAATAATAGCACTCAGACTCAAGAATTCTAAAGGCCTGGAACTTTAATCAAGTTAATTCCTGATATTGTTTGTTACACACTATTTTTTGTTCTGAAGCTTAAGTTCCCCAAGCACCACACTCCTCACATTGATTTACATCATGAGTGTCCAATCTTTTGGCTTCCGTGGGTCACATTGGAAGATGAAGAATTGTCTTGGGCCACACATAAAACACACTAACTATAGCTGATGAACTAAAAAAAAAAATTGCAAAAAAATCTTATAATGTTTTAAGACAGTTTACGAATTTGTGTTGGGCTGCATTCAAAGCCGCCCTGAGCTGCACGTGGCCCACAGGCTGAGGGTTGGACAAACTTGATTTACATACTCTACAGCACATGATAATGCAAGAAAACCACAACAACATCTTAAAACATAAACGGCCTCACGGCACTGAAGCCATGATTAACATAATTCTCTAGGCAAGACCTGAGTGAAGAGAAAACAAACGAAAGCCAGCTACTGCAAACTGTTTCTGTAAGATTAACCAAGGTGGGTTCCCTAGAACAGGAAGAAACCCTTTAAAGATCATAAACACACAGCTTGCAGCCTTGGGCATAACTGTGGTGGATGGGGAACAGGCCAACTCATGTAGCATGCAGAGGTAATAAATGGATCTGCTCTCCTGAGAAGAAGTTTTGGGCCAAACTTTGACAGAGACACATGGAATGTGGGAGCTGGAAGGTACCTGAGTGTGGGTTAGGTTTATTACCTCATTTTACATGTGAGAACACCAAGGCCTCAAGAGGTTGCATGGCTTCCTTCATTTCATAGTTTATTGTGCTGATGCTTCCCTTATTATAGAACAAGTCCAGCACCCTTTCTTTAAATAAGAAACATAAATTAATCAAAGGAAAATTTTTATTATAACTATTTGATGTGGAAAAGAATATTTAGCTCTGAAGAGCTGACTTGTGTTTATGTTCTATGAGTTATGAGCTGTATATATTTGAACCTCAGTTCGTTCTTCTCTAAAATGGGGATAATATTATTTTCATAAGTTTTAAGGATTAGATGATATTTGAAAGTGTTTTGAAACTATAAAGTCATGAACTAATAATATGATCTTTACTAATCCATTTTAAAAATAACATATACTACTATTTATGTCAAGAATGACATAAATGAAGTATATAATTGCATAATGAAGTATATAAAGCATAAAGCATGCTCGTGGCTTTGGGAGCCTTGCCATTTGGTATAGTTGCATGAATTTCTGAAATGAAGGATATACTGCAGGGATCAACAAACTTTTACAGGAATCCAGCCTCTCTTCAGTGTTTGATCAATCCTCTGGAGTGTTCTTCCAAGAAAAATGCACATCCTATGCACACAAACACAAGATTTCACATAAAATTACAAGTGCTTTCAAAAAAGCTCATGTTAAGAACATTATACAAAGCAAAGTCTCTGTGAAAAGAGAATCATCTGCACAATTTGGAACCCCTTTCTTTGCTTCTTTTGTTCATAAGATAAAGCACTCCAAACCTTAAATCAAGTAAAATTCTAAAAGCCACACTGAATTCAGGTCCCAAATATTGTCACCGCCACCTACTTAAAATGAAAGAAATAATGGAATGTGTACTATTATTCCAATCCATTTAATAAAGCAGACAATATAAATCCCTGTAAACTTCTGAACTAGAAATCATACATCAAAGCATGAAAAGAAATAACTAGAATTAAAAGGAATGTAAACTGGAAACATTTTTAAAATCCTAAAACACAGAGCATGAGTAATGCATTAATTAATATTAATAGAGTTTAGAATTTGGAAATTTCTTCTATTGAATAGACAAACATCATTACTAACTTATTTCTGAGAGCCAGTGAATTGCATTACTGTTTATAAATTACATTTATACATTCAAATACATATTCTTGTCTGTGCATGGACAATCCAGAATTGATTGAACTTGCACTACTTATTTCTATCTAAAACCACCTTGTAGAGGAGTCCTAATTATTGTCACACTTACTATAACTGAACGCCTCAGAACAGTCACCTCACATAAGTAGGCAATTTGTAAGATCTCTTCAACCTTTACTTGAAGAATCTTTTATTATGATGATAAAGGGCCTGGAATCTACATTATATGATGAATAGCTCAAAGAACTCTACTCACATAATGCTATTGTGAGTACCTCTATTAGCACTTCTTTCTCTACCGTAATTATTTGTTTACACATCTATCTTCCCACCTAGACTGTGAGACTTTCCAGAATAAGGACTATGTTTTATTCATTTTTGTACCCATACATCTAAACATACAACCTAATACACAATTTGTATGCAGTAAATTTTATAATAGAAATAAGAAAGTTAATTAATTAGAAGATTAGTTACAAAGAGGTGGATTCTGCTTAATATAAGAGAGAGCAGTCTAAAAATTCACTGCATTATAAAAGTACAAGTTTAGTGAGTATTGGTCAGTAGCTACACAACCAAGATGCAGGAGATAGAAAATTCTGGTTTAGGTATAGAGTTATATGAGAAGATTTTATTAGAAGGTACAACTCTGAAGTTCTATCATTTTCTAAAATATTGTATAATATCCATGCATTACAGCTCCCTCCTCACTACCCAAATGGACATATTATAAGTGTTTTCCATTCACTGTTCTTTAAATCTTCTAAAATTGATTTTCCTTCTACAAATTGACCTTCAATATCTCAAAAAAGGGGGGTGGTGGTGGTAAAGTATTCATGAATTACTTAATAATGAAATATCATAGAAATGCAGGTACATACCCAACTATGAGACAAGAACATTGTTAAATATATAATTTTGAAAAACTTTTATCTGCAATGCCCAAATTTGATTTTTTGATTATCCAAGCAACTTAATTATGCTTGATAACAATTTAAAAAATTAAGCAAATATAAATGTAAAGCCCGCAAACTTGACTTTGTCAGGACTTTGCCTTCTAGAAAAGGGTTTTTAAAAATACTCCCCTTGTTTATAACACTCATTAAATAATTAGAAGCTTCCCAAAGGTTAGATAAATGAGTCTTTCCTTTAATGTTGTATGTCCATTGGACTAGAAGCTAAAAGGTAAATTTCCTCATAAAACATATTCTGTCCACTTGAACTCTTAACTAGACACATTCTTAACTCAGCATGATCTTTCCACTTCAATATTTGGTATATAAACAAGGAGAGAAATAAATACAGCAGTTAAATCTGAAACAAAGTGAAAACGGAAGGCCAGAATAAAAGCATGGAGCTTAAAATAAAGTTGGAGAGCAAGGCAAACAGTTTAGTTCAAAAGAGAGAGTCCAGAAACTGAGAGCAGAGGGCCCTAAAAATGTTTAGTTTGACTCTCTGAGATGCAGAAAGTGATAGTTAAGGGGTTGTCACCATGAGGAACCAGACCAGAAGAGCAGTGAAGCAGAAGGGTTTGCAAATGTGTGTCCCAGAAAACAGGGGTCAGTCTCAGGAAGAGAATTGAAACAGGGAGGACTAAGCTGACACGAAGGCTAAGTAAGATCCGGAAACCCAAAAGTAAGCTGGCTTTACATATGCACACATCCATAAATAAAACTTTCTGCCCTGTTTCCTGCAGCAACATAAATGACTGTGGGGTATAACCTGTTTAATCCTGTTCTTTACCAAAGGGGAGGAAAGTTGCTAGGATCAACTCGAATTCTGACATATGCTACAGGCTCCACTCTCAGACAGATGAAAGTAGGTATTTTTTTGTCTTAGTTCATTTAGGGTTGTTATGACAGAATACCTGAGGCTGAGTAATTTAGAAAGAAAAGAGGTTTATTTGGCTCATCATTCTGCAGTCTGGGGAGTTTCAAGGGCATGATGCTGGCTTCTGGTGAGGGCTTTCCTGCTGTTCCATATCACGGCAAAAAGTCACAGGAGAATGCAAAGGGCCAGACATGTATCCTTCCTTGATAACAACCTACTCTCTTGGGAAACTACTCTATTCCCAAGAGAGCAATAACTCACTCACCCTCTAGAAGTAGCGTTAATCTATTCATGAGGAATCCATCCCCATGACCCAAACCACACCCTCTAGGCACTTTCCAACACTGCCACATTGGGCATTAAGTTTTGATGGGAGTTTTGATGGGCACAAACCACATCCAAACCATAGCAATTCTCTTCTACTAATATAGGCTTTGGGGGTAGGTAGCAGGTGTGGCGTAAAGCAGCACTAAAAAGGATTTCTGGCTCACACAGTCAGTCATGAATAATACTTAAAATTCTGAACAGCGAGGACACCACAAGTACCTACCAATCAGAGCAGACACTCCAAATATTAGAACCATTATGAATGAATGACCAGTACCAAGGTGCAGTGCATGAGCCCTGCAATCAGCCCATGAACACAGCTCTTAGGATGAAAAGGACCTCAATTTCCTTGACGCAGTCTCCCACAGCCAAAAGGCCAGCTATTTCCTGGATTTCTTTTACTTTTCAAAGTCCTCCTGAGGTTCATTTTGGCCTCTTTTAGAAAAGAAAGTAGGGCAGATGACACATGGTAGGCAGAACTTTGTATTTTATCTGTCCCAAGTTCTGAAAATGTATACAACTATGTATATGACAAGAGAATAGAAAATAAATATAACACAAAAGTCAGGGAAGCTTCATTCGATTAATCAATGGAAGTGGGGAAAGGAAATGGAAGGCTATTTGTTTTATTATTTGATTGGTCTGGTTTTCTCACTGGATTGACGTTTATGTTAGTGAACATGTAAGGATAAGAACCATATACATTTTGCTTAGGAATCATTGTATCTCTAGTGCTTAAAACACAGGAAACAATAAATTTTTCCATTCTCTCAGTTTTTTTAACCAGTAAACACTTTTTCTCTCACACTCTCTTTCTGTCTCTCTCTCTCCCTTTCAAGAAATTTTATTTCTGACAGTAAAATAGGTTACTTTTTTATTAATCCTACCAATAGAAACAACAAAAATTTTCTGATTAAAATATATTTTTAAAACCTGCTAAATGCAATGATGGATAGAAAGAAAGTAACAAATAATTAGAAATGAACACCAGGCAAAAGCAAGAATTTACAAAATTCGGTGAATTCGAACTTTGATTTTCAGGCTTTCGTCTGTGATTTGAGACGGAGAATACAAAAGAGAGGTTAAGAGATGGGGAGCATAAAGAGAGCAGGGTTTAAAAACGTATACACAGACATTCAGAAAGAGATAGGAAAGAGAATGAGAGAGAGGTAATATTTGACAAGATAATGGCAAAGCATTTCCCAAAGCTAAAAATACACTGAGTTACAGACCCTGGAAAAGCAACAAATTCCAAATAGTACATATAAAAGGAAACTTCTATCTAGAGGAAAAGAATGCCAAAGCAAAAACAAGTTCTTAACAATAGTCACAGAATAAAGAAAAATGGAAGGAACAAGAATTGGACTGAAAGTTGGCTTATTTACAGGAAATGAAAGCTCTAAGTCTTTCGAATGATGTGGTAGGTAGAATTCTAGGTGTGTAGTCAATCCAACATTGCTGTGAGGAGATTTTGCAGATGTAATTAAGACCCCAAATCAGCCTTAAAATAGGAAGACTAGGTATGCCTGACCTAATCATATAGACTCTTTAAATCTGGGTCTAGAAGTCAGAGACAGAGGAAGTCAGAGACGTGAATCATGAGATTTGACATGCAGAAGCTGGTTTAAAGGTGAGGGACATTACACAGCAAGCAATGTGGGCAGCCTCTGAGCACTGAGAGCAGCCCCTAACTGACAGCTTGCAAGGAAACAGATAGAACCTCAAGGAACTGAATTTTGTCAACAAGAATGAGCTTGAAAGCAGATTCTTTTCCAGAGCATGCAGAATAAAACTCAAACTAGTCAATACTCTGATTTTAGCCTTTATATACCATTATCAAAGAAACCAACTATACCATGCCAGACTTTCGGCCTGTAGAACCTTTACCTAGTAAATGGCAGCTGTTTAAACTTCTCTATTTGTGATAATTTGTTACACGGAGAGAGAAAACTAACACAAATAATTTCAGTGTGCTATGACAAAAAGATTATAAGCCTAGAAATCTCTACTCAGCAAAAGCATATTTCAAAACTTAGGGTACAATAGACAAACAAACGATAAAAGTTATCCCTGAAAAGAACTTTTCAAGGAACAAATCATTGCTAATAGAAATTATAAAAGATATACTTTGAGTAGATGGAGTGGGGCCCAGACAGTGCTGCGAGATGCAAAAAGGGATGGAAAAAAAGTAAGTGATGCATTTGTGAATATATTTAAACTGACATTAACTACAAAACATTTTTAAATACATTTTTTAAATGATAGCATTAAAACATATAATAACATTAGTATATGTCAGAAAAGGGGTGATAAAACTGTTAAAGGGTCCAGTATTAGCTTTATAGTTTGATTTTTTTTAATGTATCTAAAATTTCTAGAGGAATCTCCAAATTCATCCACAAATCATAAAGATAGAGTGAATAACTTAGAATGTTACTAAAGGGAAAATTTTGAGTGAGAAGAAAAACAGGCCAGGTGTAGCGGCTCATGCCTAAAATCCCAGCTCTTTGGGAGACCAAGGTGGGCAGATCACTTGAGGTCAGGAGTTCGAGACCAGCCTGGCCAACATGGTGAGCCCCTGTCTCTACCAAAAATACAAAACTTAGCCAGGTGTGGTGACAGTCGCCTGTAATACCAGCTACTTGGGAGGCTGAGGCAGGAAAATCACTTGAACTGGAGAGGCAAAGGTTGTAGTGAGCCAAGTTTGCATCACTGCATTCCAGCCTGGGTGACAGAGGAAGACTCCATCTTAAAAAAAGAAAGAAAAAAGAAAGAAAGAAAAGAAAAGGAAAATAAGGCAAAATAAGATAAATGGGAATATAGAGAAAGATCAAATAGAAAGCAAAAAATTGTAAAAATAAAGTCAAATAATATTAATTCAAAACAATTGACTAAATACCATAGCTAATGAACAAATACACTAATACTGTTATTGAAAATCCAGCCATATGTCATTTTCAAGACAAATATCTAAAACATGAAGATACATAAGGGTTAAAAATACATCGTTGCTAAAATAATTGTTTATCAAAAGAAAACTGGTAAGGCTATTTTAGCAACAATAAAATAGTGTGAAAATCAGAAAATATTACCAGAAATAAAGAAGATAAAGAGATCAAAAATCAAAAAGAGGAGAAAAGTTTTATTTTGTAAGAAGATATGATCCTGAATGTATATGCACCTACTAAAATAACCTCAAAATAATAAAGTAAAAATGATCAAAATTTTAGGGAGAAACAGATAAAATCATCATCACATTGGAATATTTTAATACAACTTTTTAAGTAACTAATAGATCAAGGAGCTAAAGTAAAAAGAAAACAAAATATCTGAACGAAATAATTGGTATGTTTTATCTAATGACCATATAGTTTTACTCTAAAACTAGAAAATGTACAGATTAAGCACAAAATATTACATTTATGAAAGCTCTTCACAGGCTGGGCCATAAACTAAATCTTTATATATTTCAGGAAATTAGTATACAAATCAAATTTTCTGACCACAGTGCAAATAAGTAAGAAATCAATAACCAAAAGATAATTAGAAAAAGTTGAAAATAAAAACAAGCTTTGAAATTATGAAAGACCTTATAAGTGGTGAATACATCAAATAAATAAATGTAAAGTATTTAAACTAAATTATCATGAACCTATGCAATAATGCCAAAGTGGTACTTTAAGGTCTATCTATAGCCATGAGTGTTTATATAAAAAACTAAAAATTAATAAGCTAAGAATATCTGTTAGACTAGGAAAAGAAAAACCAAATCAGGCTGGGTGCAGTGGCTCACGCCTGTAATCCCAGCACTTTGGGAGGCCGAGGCGGGCAGATCACGAAGTCAGGAGATCGAGACCATCTTGGCTAAAACGGTGAAACCCCGTCTCTACTAAAAATACAAAAAATTAGCCGGGCATGGTGGCAGGCGCCTATGGTCTCAGCTACTCAGGAGGCTGAGGCAGGAGAATGGCGTGAACCCAGGAGGCGGAGTTTACAGTGAGCCGAAATTGTGCCACTGCACTCCAGTTGGGCTACAGAACGAAACTCCATCTAAAAAAAATGTATATATATCAAACCAAAGAATGCAGAAGAAAACAACCAATAAAGATAAGTGCAAAAATAACAAAATGGAAAGCAAGCATGCAATAGAGAAGATCAATAAAGTTATCTGGGAAAATAAGATAGACAACACTCTGGGAAGATTAATCAAATGAGGGGGAAATGGTACAAACAAATAGTAATAGGAAATGAGGAAGAAAAATAAATATAGGTTCTGAAGAGACAAAAACTATATAAAAGAAAATAAATATAACACCTATGAATGAATTTAAGGAAAGTATATGACACAAATGAACCAAACTAAAAAACACAAACAAAAACTTGAAAAAATGGAAAAACATTTAAATTATTGATACAAAGATTCAATAGACCAATGCTCTCATTTTCATAATTTCATATGATCATTCAAAAATACCAACAGTTTTATTAATAGACAAGCTGATTATAAACTTTATATTAAAAAATAAAAATTCAAACTGAAAAAACTAAAACAATGAGAGAGAACTAGTCATAATATTTTAATAACTATGTGGCCTCAACTATGAATAGACAGATCAAAAGAACAGATAAGGAAATCCAGATCTCCTGTGCATTTTGGAACTTAGAAAAAGATTAAAATGACATCTCAAACTTACGACGAAAAGACGAATTACATAATTAATTGTGTTGAGTGGTCATCTGGATACAATTAAGTTAGATTCATACCTCATATCATACACTAGGGATAAATTTTGAATGGATTAAGTTTCTATAACTTTTTAAAACAGCAAAACATGGGAAAAAATTTTTATAAAGTGAGAGTGAAAGAGGTCATTTTAACTAAGATTCAAAATCCAGAATCTATCAAAGAAAATATGGGTAGATGCTACTACATGAAAAACAAAATATTTGTTAGCAAGAAAAATTATAAAACACATAAAAAATAAAAATTAAACCTGGAAAATATGTTTTCAGCCTCTACCAAAGTTAATTTTGGTAATATATTGAATTTCTCAGTATTACTAAGAAAAAGACCTATGATCCAACAGAATATATGTGCAAAGAAAAGATGCAATAAAAAAGGACACGGAGAAACCCTTCAGAACATGATATTTAGCAAACACATGATATTTAGCAAAGATCTGAAAAAACACAGGCAACAAAAATAAATAGAAATAAATTGGATTACATCAAGCTGAAAAGATGCTGAACAGCAAAAGAAACCATTAACAGAATGAAGAGACAACCCACAGAAAGGGAGGAAATATTTGCAAACTTTCCGTCAAACAAGGGATTAATAACCAGGATATATGAGGAATTCAATTCAACAGCAAGAAAACAAATAATCTGATTACAAAGTGGGCAAATGATGTGAACAGACATTTCTCAAAAGAAGACATAAACTCGGCCAAGAAATACACAAAAAAATGCTCAACATCACTAATCAGGAAAATGCAAATCAAAACCACAATGAGATATCATTTCACCCCAGTTAAAATGACTATAATCAAAAACACAAAAGATAAATACCGGTGAGGATGTAGAGAAAAGAGAACTCTCATACACTGTTGGTGGAAATGTAAATTAGTACAGACATTATGAAAAACAGTATGAAGTTTCCTCAAAAACTAAACATAGAACTACCATATGATCCAACAATCCCACTGCTGGTATGTATCCAGAAGAAAGGAAATCAGTAATATCAAAGAAATATCTGCTCCCATGTTCATTGCATTCACAATAGCCAAAATATGGAATCAACCTGAGTGCCCATCAACAGATGAACAGATTTTTAAAATATGGTATATATATAAAATGAACAATGGAATACTATTCAGCCATAAAAAAGGAAATCCTGTCACAGCAACATGGATGGAACTGGAGGACATTATATTAAGTGAAATAAGTCAGGCACAAAAAGAAATTTATCACATGTTCTCACTTACATGTGGGAGCTAAAAGAGTTTGTCTCATGGAGGTAGAAGGCACATTGGTGGTTACTAGAGACTGAGAAAGGTAATGGAAAGCGGAGAGAAACAGAAATTGCTTAATGGGTCCAAAAATATAGTTAGATACAAGGAATAAATTACAGTGTTCAACAGAATAGTAGGGTAACAATGATTATTAATTTACTGTATATTTCAAAATACCTAGAAGATTTGGAATGATCTCCAAACAAAGATGTTTGAGGTAATGTATATCCCAATTACTCAGATTTGATCATTACACATTGTATGCATGTATCAAAATATCACCTGTACTCCACAAATATGTGTAATAATTATCAGTTAATAAAAGAGGAAGAAAAAACATTTTGTAAAACATATAAAAATATGCACAACCTCACTTCATCATGGGAGATTCATAATAAATGTACAATGAGAAACCATGTTTTTTTCTCTCAGATAAAATGCTGAAAGTTGCGAAGGTACTGAGGAACAGGCACTCTCACATTGCCAGTGTCTATGAAATCCGCATGATAGACAATGGGTCAATATCTACCAATACCTTGTGACCAAGAAATTCCCTCTTAAGAATTTATCTTTGGATACACTTGCACATATAAAATATAACTTATATAAAAGGCAGTTCATTTTTATAACTTACATAAAAGGCAGCATTTTTATAATACCACTAAATTAGAAACAACCTGCATGTTCATTCACACAATAAATATTTATGCAGCTGTAAAAATAAATAAATTATAGCTCTGCATATATGTGAAATAATATACCAGGTATATTTTAATATAAAAAACGAAATTGGGCTGGGAACAGTGGCTTATACCTGTAACCTGGGCACTTTGGGAAGCCAAGGCATGAGGGTCACTGGAACCCAGGGGTTTCAGACCAGCCTAGGCAACAAAGGAAATGTTGTCTCTACAAAAACATAAAAAATAAATAAAAAATTAACTAGACATGGTGATGTGCACTTGTAGTCCCAGCTACTCGGGAGGCTCAGGCAGGAAGATTACTTGTTCCTAGAAGTTTAAGGCTGCAGTGAGCCATGATTGCACCACTGCACACCACCCTAGGCAACACCTTGTGTCAAAAAAAAATTTTTTTTTGCTTATACATGTCTAAAGCACTGTAGTCAAATAGAAATAGTATGTGAGCCACAAATGCAAATTTCATGTATAATTTTAAGCTTTCTAAAGTTTAATAGTATATTTTTCAACCCAGTATATCTATTTCAACATATAGTCAATATGAAAATTACTAATGAACTACTTTGGCACTTGTCCCTAGTGGCTAACATATTGATCAGCACTAGTCTACAGGATAATAAGAAGTAATAGCAATGATTACAAAACTTGGAAACTTTATGAAAAGGAAATAATCATAGGAATTGACATTCAGCAATTGACTACATTACATATTTTAAAAGTAAGTTAATAAACTGAATTTTAAAAATAAAGAATATTGTAAATAACATGTTAATTAATTTAAAATTTAGGTAACATGAACAAATTGTTAGCCTACTAGACCTGCTTAAGAAGGAATAGAAAACAAATAGCCCCAAATCAGTTAGATTAAATTAGATTGGTAGTTTAACATCTCTGCATAAGAAAAAAATACATGAGTGTTTATAGTGATGAGAAAAAGAAAGAACACTTTTCTCCTGCCTATAAGAATAGGATATTCTTGGTACCTAAACCTGATCAGTATGAAAGAGGAAAGTAAAGACCAATCTCACTCATGAACATAAATGTAAAAGTCTAAAACAAAATACCAAAAAACATAAATCAAGCAATATAAAAAGATAATATACCATTACTATGCTGGATTTATCCCAGAAATGCAAAGTTGTTTAATACTAAAAATACAAATTGAGGTAATTAATCATATTAATATATTATTAGAAAGATTTCATATGATCATCTTAGTAGATGCAGAAAAAGCATTTGATAAAATCCAACATTCATTTCATGATTTAAAAAGCTTGGAAACACTTGCAAAATTGAGAATAGAATAACACTTCCTTAGCTTGATAAATACTAGCTCCCAAAACCTATACCTATATAGTAAGCCTTATGGTATAGTATAGTAACCTATAGTATAGTAAAGCTTTATAGTAAATCTATGCAGGAAAATTTTAGTGGTAAAAATAAGAAACAGGTAAAAGATGACTTCTTCTACCACATCTATTCAACATTATACTGACAATCATAAACAGTACAGTAGGTAAGAAAATAAATGAAATACATAAGAATTAGAAAGAAGAACAAGGACTGGTTTTTGTTACATACAGATGATGTGAGTGTCTAGATAACTATTTAGAATTAATGGGAAAGATTAGCAGATTTCTAAATTAAAAAAAACATAAAAGGTCAATTGTATTTCTATATGTCAGAAACTTACAGCTAGGAAACGTAATTTTTAAAAAACACATCAATTACGATCAAAAAGTAAAAAATATCAAGAAATAAATTTAACAAAGTTTGCATAATAAATTCTTGGAGAATATTTGAAAATATTTTTGGTCACTAAAGAAGACAAATAATTAGAGAGATAACCGTTGTGTTCATTTATTGGAAGACTAGTCCAAAGATTCCAAATTGATTTATAAATTCAATTGTATTTCCAATATTTGGTTGATGTTTTTATTAAAATGGACCATTAACTTATATCTCACACAAAACTGCAAGCTACATTCAATTACAGGTACATTAAAGATGTAAATGTAACGAACAAGGCAATAAAACTTATAGAAACAATATAGGAAAATAACTGTATGGCATCACGGTAAAGGATAATTTCTTAAATAAGCGGAAAAAAACACAAGCCACAAAGGGAACGATTAATTTGACTTCCTTTAAATTAAGAATTTCTGTCTTTAAAACAACATAAAGAAAGTGATGCATTCCAAAAAGTGATGTCCAAAGGTGCTATATGGGCTGCTAGTGGCCGGCTAAGGTCATTTAGGTATCCAATTTTTGGAGAATACATAAATGACCTTAGCCAACCACTAACAATGATTACAAAAGGTGCCCATATAGCACCTTTGGACAAATTAGGAAAGGTATCATTCCTTAATTTTTTTTGTTAGTATCATTTTGTAGAACTTGAACAGTTCTAATTGGGAAGCCTTCCAATGCCTCAGTAGACATAATCTCTGGCTTCACATCCCTACATCCCATACTCTCATGTATACACACCCTTGCCTTCAACCAGGTTCTGGGGCACACATACCAGCAATACACACACTTCATGCCCTCTTTTGACCTCCAGATGAGGCCATCATTTTAGGCAGAGGTAGAAATCAAGCCTCCAAAATTGGAGACAGCATATAAAAATCAATTCAAATGGATTAAAAACTTAACTGGAAAATCTGAAACTGTAAAATTGCTAGAATAAAATAAGAAAAAAACTCCATGTTGTTAATCTAGACAATGGTTTTTTTTTGGCTATGACCCCAAAAGCACAGGCAACAGGCAACAAAAGCAAAAATTGACAGAAAACTTCTGCACAGCAAAGGAAACAATCAACAGTGTGAAGGGATCATCTATGAAATGAGATAAAATATTTGTCAACTATACATCTGATGAAGGGTTAATATGTAAAATACATAAGGAACTCAAACAATTCAATAACAGCAAAACAAAAATCCTGTTAAAAGATGGCAAAGGACCTGAATAAACGTTTTTCAAAAGAAGACATACACAGGGCCAACAGGTATATGAAAAAATGTTCAACATTACTAATCATTAAGGAAATGCAAATTAAAACCACAATGAAGTATCACCTCACACCTGTTAGACTGGCTATTATCAAAAAGGTAAAAAAAATAACAAATACTGGCAAAGATGTGAAGAAACGGGAACCTTTGTACACAGCTGGCAGGAATATAAATTGGATTTATGGGAAACAGTATGGAGGTTTCTCAAAAAATTAAAAATAGAATGACCATATGATACAGCAATCTTGCTACTTATATATCCAAGGGAAATTAGATCAGTATGTCAAAGTGATATCTGCACGCCCATGTCCATGGCAGCATTATTCACAACAACCAAGATATGGAATCAACCTAAATGTCCATCAACAGATAAATAGATTTTTAAAATGTGGTATGTACACACAATAATTACGTTTAGCCTTTCTTATCATTTACAACAACATGGATAAACCTGAAGGATGTTATGTTAAATGTAATGTGCCAGGCACAAAAATACAAATATTGCATGATCTCCCCTATATGTGTAATCTAAAAGAATTGAACTCAGAAGCAGAGAGTAGAATGTTGGTTACCAGGAGAGTAGAATGTGATATGGTGGAATGGGGTGAATTGAGGAAGTGTCGGTCAAAGGACACAAAATTTCAGTTACACAGAAGAAATAAACTCAAGAATTTATTGTACAACTTGTTGACTATAGTTAATAATAATGTATTGTATACTTGAAAATTGCTGAGAATCAATTTTATGTGTTCTCACCATAACAAAATAAGGGTGAGAGGTAATGCATATGCTAGTTAGCTTGATTTAGCCATTCCTCAATGTCTGAATACAAATTTTCAAAACATCATTTTGTATACAACAATATATATAATATTTATCTGTCCATTAAAATTTTTTTAAACAATAATGAAAACTGGTTATAATAGAGTATAAGTAGGCCTAAATAGAGGCATGCAAATTGAACCGAGTCATAACAGGAATACATGAATGATGGATTCTAACAGGGGCAGGAAGGGGGGACTTCCATGATAGAATTGGATCTCAGAGGATATGAATTTTCAATCGTATTCCAGACTCAGGGAACACTATGAATAAAGACATGGTTCTGAGAATATTAGAAAAATTATGAGTAGTTGAGCATGATGTTGTGTACAGGTTAAAAGACTAGTTGATAGGGGTGCTGGGAAGGTGATTGATAGGGGTGCTGGGAAGGTGATTTATAGCCAGATGATTGTCTGAGTGAAAAAATTTAGAGCCAAAGGAGACATATTGATCCTGTGGTAAAGATGTGGACAACAGTTTCAAACAAATGCCTACCGAGCCTAGTACAACCATAGGCACAACTGTAGGCAAAAAAATGTACGAACAGCATTTGCTTTTTTTTTTTTTTTTTTTTTTGGAAGAAAAGCAGAATGTGGAAGTTTTAAGGCCAGCGGACACTATTGATGTCTGTCCCATTTCACACACATGCTGACTTTAAAGGCCCGTATCTCTGTGCTTCTCTGTCTGAGAACTTCCTCTAGTGCTACAAGAACTTATGCAGTCCATGCGCAGGACTGCCTAGATGTGAAAGATTTAATGCCACGGGGCAAACTTCAACAAAGTAAGAGACAGAAAACTGTGGATAAATACTCCACTTCCCTGCCTATTGAGAGAAAATTCTGAGGCAAATTCTAAATGATTTCTGAGATCATCCACAGTGGAATTGAGACCCAGTTGCTCAAGGTATTAATTCATCCATTAATGTACAATATATTGATATTTCTCCCTTCCCTGTTTCATTTCCCCACTCAATAACTAGCACTTCCTGAGATCATTTTCAAATAAATTGTTTGCACCCTTTCCTCAAAAAAATTGGAGACAGGAGAGAGAAGCAATAGAAATGACTTCAGGTGAAGCCAGAGTTCAGTAAATGCTTTCACAATGTTTGCCTTCCCAAGTGGTTATTTGTAGTAGCTGTGTGTACTCCTGTGGGATTTCGAAGGACTTGGCTCTCCCTCACTATTTCAGGACTAGGCCTTGCCTGCACGTTGATATAATTGATCAAACATGAATGGTGTGTCTTCAGATGTGCCATCTTGTGTAATATATAACCAATCCTGTATGTCCACAGTATGTGTATGCTGCCCCTGTAAACTTCTTATAAATCAAGAAAAACAACCTAATAGAAAATGGGCAAAAGACATGAGCAGGCACCTTACAAAAAGGAAAATGCCAAATGAACATGTGAAAATATGCTTAATCTCATTAGTAACTAGGGAAATGCACATTAATACCATATCACGATTCTAGTTCACATCCACTGATTAGGCAAAATTAAAGCCTACCAAATTTTTGCAAGGCTATGGCATAATGGGAGTGCCAATGGTAGGAATGTAAATTGGTATATTCACTTTGGAAAATAATTTTGTATTAAAGTAAAAAAAAAAAGTTCATACTTTAAGATTCAGCAATTCTATTTTGAGATATAAACCCTTGCCCATGAGCACCAGTACAATGTTCAAGAATGCTCATTGTAATGCAAATTATAATACCAAATAACTAAAAATGGGAAGATAATGCCATTGAGCAGTAGAAAAATGAGAAGTCTGAAAATGATTCTACGTAGGGCCAGCCTTCTGGGCAAGGCTTTGAAAGACCTCACTCTGACCTTCCTTTACAGGGTGATTAAGTCCATGCAGTTAAATCTAGAGAATATGTTCCACCCTCATATCATGCTCAGGGAAATTGGCATTTTGCAAAATCCCAAGACTGCTTCCATGGCCTGTGCTGGTATTTGTCTATGTCTGAACCAAGGTGAATAATGCTGCTTACTAACCTGAGGAATGATCAAGGAGTGGCTCTTGGGTGAAAGCCAGGAGGGTGGATTTAGACAGAGCTTGAAAGGTCCCATTGTGGTGGACATGGATGTGCCTATGAGATGCAGAGAGAACACACAGGAAGTAGGCTGTGGAGACCAAGGGCCAGGTGGCAGTCCTCCTACTTCTCTATGCTTTTGGTGAAGGAGTCTGGGATTCTAAATTTAAACCCACTCTTCAGTTCCTATGGAGGTATATTGGCCAAGAAAGTATGATAGAAAGTTTTATGACTTGTTAGCTTGACTTACAAATTTCAAATATTAGGTTAGATGGTATGGACGTCTCCATTTGTATCCCTGTACTAAGCTCTGAAAAGATAGCAACAGACCTGATTGTGAAAACTAAAAAGAGACTTCGATGGAGAATTATGAAAAAGTTCATTATGATCATTCAGTTTGATACAAACTACATAGTGATCACATTAATTGAATAAATAGAAATATAGAAATAATAGAAAATAATAATAGAAAGTATAAATCACTCACAGAGATATAAACTCAAGAAATCCAAAGGTTTTCACCTCTCTGAGCATCTCTCCAAACCTTTTTATCAAAAACATTAAGAAATTAGACATAGCTGAAAATAAGTGCTGAAAATAAGACATACGTGAAAATAAGTGCTGTGAATTTGGCTATACAGCTTTTATTGTGTATTAGATACTGTGCTGAAACCTCTTCATATTCAATTTCAGAGGTAAAAATATGGGTCATTAGCTCAAGCCAAGAAATGTAGAATATCCAGTCTCCATTTCACCCATTTTTAATTTTCAAAATCATATGGATCCTAAAAATTCTATTTCATTCAGAAAAGGTGACTATTTCTTTCAATTCAACATCTCCATTATCCTTTATGGAAAAAGTAACTTGCCACTACAGACTTTTTAATTTTTTAATTGACATATACCATGTATGTTTTTATCATGTACAACATGATGTTTCAATGTATATATACATTATGGAATAGTTAAATATAGCTAATTAACAAATGTGTTACCTCAAGTAGTTATTATTTTGTGATGAGAGCACTTATCCTTTCTTTTTACATTTGTGAAGAATACAGTCATCGACTATAGTCACCTTGCTGTACAATAGAGCTCTTGAATTTATTCCTCCTGTCTAACTGTAATTATGTATCCTTTGACCAATATATCCCCCTCTCCCCCTTTTGCCTAACCACCAAGCCTCTGGTAACCACCTCCTACTAGAGATTTTTGACCAGAAGCCTTTTTAAAAAGGGAGTAAAGGGTAACTGCATTTAAAGGTGAGTTTGTTTAATAATCACCACTGTTCATCCTAAATTTTGGGTTACGTTACACACAAAAAAAAATACTGCAAAATGTTTCTCCAAGTTCTGGGCAGATAAAAGTCATCAATCAATCTAAATATATGAAATTCAAGTAAATAAATGGCAAATGATGGCAATATGGCTGAGCTTTTGCCAAAATATGCTCAAGAGAAAACAAAACGGAAATAATAGATGTTTCAGCATTGCATTGGGAGGAATTTTTAAAAATCACCTATTTGCAACCCAGTCCTTGACATTCACTCACCATCTATCTCCTCACCTAGAATAAATGTTTTATTATTGCAGATGCCTACATGTAGAATAGTCTTGACACTTGGTAGGAGCTCAGTGGTAGACATATGTTAAATAAATAAATGAATCAATATATCAGTTAATCAATGAGCAACTAGATTTTATTTCTTAAATTCACTTGCTAGTTCTCACTTACATTTTTATTTATTTTAGGCTATGAGCACATTAATTAATGCTTCTTGCAGCTGCCAAATTTTCTCCTTTAATTCTTGTTTTGGTTTTTCCTTTCCATTTTTTCCCATGTAAAGCACTTTCATATATAAAATTTCAGAGAGCTAAAAAAGTGAAATGTCAATCCAGATAACATAGTGATGGCCACCACCACATTTATCTTTTTTAAATAAACCTAGTATAATTCAATATACCATATTTTATTAATAGTATCTTAAATAATTTTTTCTTTTTAAATTTTATTTTATTTAGATTCAGTGGTATATATGCAAGTTTGTTACATGGATGTATTGCATAATGGTGGGTTTTGAGCTTGTAGTCCAATGGTCTATCCTCCAAGTAATGACCACTGTACGCATATGTAACTTTTTAACCCTTACCTGCAAGAAATCTTTATTTTACTTTCTTTTCATTGCTCTATATGATACAAACTAGATCATGATCACATTAACTAAATAAATTAAAATAATATAAAACAACACTTGAAAAAATAAATAACTCACAATGATACCATCTCAAGAAATTCAAATGTTTTCACCTCTCTGGGTACCTCTGCAACCCTTTTATCACAAAGATAAACCTCTTGTTTTACTTAGTAGGCCAAATCTGCCCCAAGTTTCATGTTGGAAGAACAAATCACAATTTTCAAATGCTTCTAATGGAACAACGTATTCATGTATCTAGAAGGGGACCGTGTAACACCTAGCTTTACTTTTTAATTGCTCTTATTCTGAGTTGGAGTGCTGTGCTGTTTGCCAAGAACTGAGAATGAAGAGGAAAATAGCAAAAGCCTCCTTGAGAAAGAACAGAGGAGAAAGCTATCTAAAAGGGAAATAAAAACTAAGAATTGCAGATAAAAAGAAAAAGACGTGTGAAGTTAATAGTGTTCCATTACTATGAGTTGAAGTTTTAAAAACAGTGAATACTTCAGACTTCTGTAAACAAATGCAAAGCGTATCCTATCCTTGCAGATCCAAAATATGAGGTAAGTGATTAACCTTCAGATTGTCAGAACTGATACTCAGTCATCATCACTGTGTCTCTAGTGGTATTAACCCCAAAGGAAAACGTCATTCTTGTTGCTGTCACTCTCATTTGTGGCCTGAAATCACAGAGAAAAAGTTCTTTTCTGCTTCTTTTTCAATACAGAATGCTGCCTATGAAATTTATTTGCACAGAATAATAAACTAGCTGAAATGTCTTCTGAATGATACGATTTCAGAGTCCAGATTTAGGTATCACATTATCGCATATTGAAATTCAATTCATACATGTTACTGATCAATTGAGACACTGTCCAAATTCCTGTGGTTGGCTGACACACATTCAAAATAACTATTGTGGGATTCTTAGGAACACCAAACTGATAGTTGTCCTCCAGTATATTGAAGTTATGAGTTTTTAAACATCATTTCTCACCATATGCATTTCTCAGCTTCACACAATAAAGAAATCATAAGTCCTCAAATTATCTATATAAACTTGTTCTCCACCCTTGATATAGAGGGAGTTGAATAAATAAAATCTCTTTACTTACTTGGAATAAACCCATCAGTTGTCTGGGAAAAAATTATCAGACACTTCTGTTGTTTTCTTAATATACACAAAAACTATAAAATGAGTATTTTCCTCTACAAACTTCATGAATTTTCTTGGTACTCATTTTCTTCATTTTAAATAACATTTTGATACGATTGTGATCCTTCTATCTATATGCATAGAAATACACTGCTATTAGTTACACGAAGATTACTAGTGCAATCCTAATGGCTTTGTCTTATCCATTAATATATTCATAGTGATTAAGCTAAAATAAATCAGCACAAGAAAGCCTTCCTTACCTTTTAGGGCAAATATGTCTACCTCACAGAATCAATAATGTATTATTAGTGTGTCTAACAGACTTTCTACCTAAATACTGGTTCTGTTACCACTTTTCAAAAAGAGCACATAAAAGGTCTGTTTGTTCACTTTTCACTAAAATATTTGTCTCGTATTGGTTCTTTTACTAAGTTACATTCCCGTCTTAAGATACTTCAGACACAATGACCCCACCAAAAGATGTAGAACCACAATAGCAAGTGAATATTTAGTAACAAATGCATCACGAAAAAAATTTTTAAAGATTTTAGATAACAGGCAGCATTTTGAAAATTTTATTTCTTCTTTGGAAGATAACAAGAGCCACATATTTGATTTGAAAAATGATTTGAGGGTAAGAAAAGGCTTGTTTTATCTTGCCTGAGTAATAGATTTTTTTTCTTTTGCTGAATTCTCTGCGTGAATAACAAGAGTGGCAGCCATTTTCTCCCAGCTCAACATCAAAACCCCTTTCATCTGCTGTCTAAATGCAAACAAAGCAAACCTTCCACCAGGCCTTTCTTTCCAGATAAATTAAAACTCTCATGTCCTGGGGCCTAAATCAAGCCTACAGGCCTTCCCTAGATAAATCCGCTCTCAACCTGAAATCTTCTTGCCACACGTGCTCCTTGTAAGATAATTTTGCAGTAGCTAATCAATAATGCAACAGTAAATTGCATTTAAATAAACATTAGCAGCCCCTCTTAATGAATAAAACCTCATCTGCAATTTGTCAAAGTCAGAAATATTGGACTCTTTTGATATTCATTAGAATATTGGAAATTGGAGCTTTGACAGGTTTTATGTACATTGCAATTACCATCCTGTGGGGGGTGGGGGGGATACTAAAAAAAGGCTTACTTTTATACATCCCGGACGGAATATAGTGGAACATACAGCAGGTTTCTAGACTGGAATTCATATGTCTGCTACCACCCTGGTTAAAAATATATTGAGATAATCCTGCTTTCCATTGCAAATTATGAGGCAACCAAGTTGTATGTACCTCATTTGAATTTTCTGACTTTAGAAGAAAAAAATGTAGAAATCTTTATTCTGAAATGATGAGGAAGAGGAAAACTACTCTTGATTTGATATCGCGTATATGATTATTTTTATATTTCACTGAAGAAAGTCATTATTGCTAAGAAATTCTGATATAATTATAGAAATTAAGAATAATCATTGGCTTTCAGACCTAATATTTTAAATTTATAAAAATCCTTTCTAATAATGTATATTTTAATATAGATTATGAATGTTATGTCAGGATTAATAAGTATAATTCATTGACACTCTCTTCTATTATTCTACAGAATGCTCACTTAAGAAAAGAGAATGACTATTATTGAAAAAGTGCTTTAAACAGAACTGAACAGTGCTAAGACATATGTTTGAGCTATACTGTGGGAGACAGAACATAAAGTTACATCCATTTCTTGTCATATTTTGAGGTATTCTGTAATACTAAAAAAATTTTTTATATTATTTTCTATATCCTAAATGAATTACAGTTTAGAGGTCCAGACTAGAAACTCACAATCAAAATTAACATCATCTTAAAACTATGAAAAGAAATAAAATGCCTTCTATTTTAGAAAAAATCCAAAGCAATCAGTGTGGGAATAAAATGGAATAATTCTATAACGGAAGTATTTGCTTGAAGAAGGAAGCTGTTGTTTGGAAATATCATTACAAACAATGACATTCTAAATTTATATATTCTTTATATAATGTCATCAGAGTAAAAAAGAAAAGAGAATTATCATATTACAGATGGAAAATCTGAGTGTCAAAGGACAAACAATCAGTCAGGGTTACACCCAAGCACTAGTCTTCAAAGTGCACAATCAGGTCCTATGCCATTTCCCCAGTTCTCATAACAAATAAACGTTTGAACAAATGACCAAAATAGGCTGACAAAGAGAAATTAAGGCTGAGAATGCAAAACTGAGTCAGCATGGTCGTTTTGACCCTATACAAAACAGCTTTTGAAACATTCACACTTTCATACAGCTAATTATTGGTAAGGACAACTCTAAATGATATGTTCAAAAGGATTTAATTTAAACATGAGAAAATGGTTAGTGTTATAATTTGTTAACCTTTCTATCAGCCTCAACTCACAGTGACAGGTATTCCAACGTACCTGCGGAGACCCCAGTGGCATTCGATATGTCAAGCATCACGAGACATGCCTATTGCAAACAACAGGCATCACAGAAACATCTGCTAATGTTTACCTCACTCAACGTTTAAAAGTAAATGAAGATGCAGAACCCAGAAAACCTTACAATGGGAAGTGGTTATAAGCCAGTCAAAGTATGGGACTTATTCCAATTAGCTGTGTCCTTCTTATCTTCTAGAAAAGAAAAATGGATGGAACAATACTTACCACATCATAAAAATTTGAAGCTCCATTCAAGACTACATTAAAATAACTTAGAAAAGCACTGTAACCTTAAGGGACAAAGTAGTTATTAGAAATACCCTAGTCCCTGGCTATTGAGAATGAAAATGACCTAAAAGATGTGTTTTTCTATTAAAAATTTAGAAACTCCATATTATTTTCAAAAACCTACACATTTTAAATGTTAGAGCTAAAACTCTAAAACTCTCAGAAGGAAACATTGAAGCAAATCTTAGCGAACTTCAGTAAGACAATGGTTTCTTAGATAAAACAACAAAAGCACATGCCAAAAAAGAAAAAAATAAGTTTGACCTTATCAAATTAAAAACTTTTGCATGTCGAAGAGCTATCATCAAGGAAATTAAAATATAAACTATAAAATAGAAGAAAATATTGCAAATCACAATAAGAATAAGTAAAGAACACAACTCAACAGAAAAAAAAAACAGTTAAAACATGGGTAAAAGATTTGAGTGGACTTTTGAATAGAGAGAAGATATACAAATGGCCAATAAGCATATAAAAGGATCCTCAACATCATTTATCATCAGAAAAATCCACAACAAAAATCACAATGCAATACCCCTTCACATCACTAGTTTGAGTCCAATCAAAAATAAGAGTAATAACAAGTGTTGTTAAGAATGTAGAGAAATTGGAACCCTCAGAAACTGCTGGTGGGAATGTAGATGCTGTGGACTTTTTGACAATTCCTCAGAAAGTTCAACATGGAGTTATCATATGACCCAGAAATTCTACTTCTAGGTATACACCCAAGATAAATGCAAACATATTTCCACACAAAAATTTGTGCACAAATGTTCATAGCAGCATTATTCAGAATAGCTAAAAAGTGGAAACAACCCAAATGTCTATCCACTGATGAATGTGTAAACAAAATGTAGTATATTTGTATTATAAAATATTATTCAACAATGAAAAGAAATGAAGTACTGATACATGCTACAACATAAATGAACCCTGAATACATTATACTAAAGTAAATAAATCCAGACACACACACACACACACACACACACACACAGAAAAAAACACATATTGTATGATTCCATTTATATGAAACATCCAGAATAGGCAAATCCATATAAACAGAAAGTAGATCAGTGGTTTACAGGGGCAGGATGGAAGGGGAAACAGGAATGACTTTAATGGGTATAGAGTTTCTTTTGGGGGTGATGAAAATGTTCTAAAGTTAGATCACTGTAAGGGTTGAGCAACTCCGTGAATATTCTAAAAACTACCGAATTGTAGATTTGTAAAGGGTAAATTTTATGGCATGTGAATGATATCCAATAAAGCTATGATTAAACACACACACACACACACACACACACACACACAGAGGAGGTGGGGGAAGGGCTAAATTCAAGTTATTTCTTAATTCAGAAATTGCTTAGATGCTCAGCTTTTCCATTCATCAACTGGGTCATTCTGGGGATGGGGTCTTTTATTACTAATGAACCTAGAGCCCCTACGATCTGGCCAATTATAAGTATTCAAGATACAGGAACATTGCAGTTAAAAGTATGGACTCAGCAACTAAACTGAATGAAACCCTGACTGAAGCACCTAGAAGCTGTCTGTCCTTGACCGGGTTATTCATCATTCTGTGCTAAAGTGTTCTCATCTGTAAGATGGAGGTAATAAGAAGTATCTGCCTCATGGGAGTTGTCATGAGTTCTAATTGAGTTAATATAAGTAAAGTGCTGGGAGCACTTGAGATGTTTAAAGTTTCAGTATCTGAATGTCAAAGGGGTAATAGTTTCTCAAAATTCCTCAATTGTCCCAGCACTATAAATTCGAAATAATAACTATTAGATCACAATATTTAGACTCAGCCATGAAGATTTTTAAGTAGAGACATTAGAAAGTCATATTTACTGCAATATAGAAATGTAAACAAGTGATATTTATGTTAAGATATAAGTCATTGACAAAGTCTGGCCTATCTGTGGATAGCATGTTCATATGGAAAATAGTGAGGGGGCCCCTGTGCAAGGATAGGAGAAAGTTTGATTCAGGCATGAAAAATTAATTTGAATTGAAACAATTATTTTGTAATTATGTGTTTAAAAAGCTAGAATTTCCTTAAAGTAGCAATTTACCCTTCGATGCTAACAGCCTACCTCATTGTGGGTGTTTGATTAAAAAGTCTCCTAAATGTTAAAAAGTAATGCACAAGTAATTTTTCAAAATCATTTAACTTGTTTGATTTAATTTTTCAGTCCCAAATAAAGCTTGTCTCAGTATTTGGGCACAACCATTTTGATAATTTACTTATAAACAATGAGATATTCTCATATACTATACATACTAATGATATAAATCAGAATAAAACACTTATTTTGCTATTCCCCCTAATAAGGAAAAAAAGTGTAGGAAGGGAAGAAGAAAGGTTGATGAAGGTCACATGGCTTATAAGTGGCTAGGTCAGGACTCAAAACTGTCCTCTGTTAAATCACAGACCCAATGTCTCTCTGTTGCGCCAAGGATCCCACACTTTTTCAACAAAAAAAACTACTTACAACAAGACTATGATGGTATCATGGATCACACATCACATGACAGTAATTTTTCTTTTTGTATCTGCTGAGATAAAACAAAGACAAAATGCTGTATAAGTTTCATAGCACTATTAAATTAAATTTTATTAATTACATGCATTTCTACATATATTTGAAAAATATATTAATAACGTGCAATTAATTGTACAGAGTAGGCTACTATAGCTGTAGCCCATTCAAAACTCTCTTCATAATTCTCTGGTGATTTTCACCATCTATCTTCCATATCAAAGAACTGATATTCAAGTCACTGTTTGAGTTTTGATCGGCTTTATTTCAAAGACTGTAAGCAGATACACTTAAAATAGGCCGAGCAGAAAGGTAACTTGGGATACTGTTTTTAACCACAAAATATGAAATCTTAATGCACCAGCAGGTGACTTAAGAGTGCATAGGCTAAAAAATGAAGAAGAAATAAGAGAATTAGAATATCCTCACTTTTCAGTCCTTAATGAATTAAGGAATCTAGGCAATGTTCATCAGCTACCACTAATGGCACAAATAGTCAGATATATGTGTGTCCTGATAAAGTAGTGTTAATCCAGTCAACCAATAACAAAAAATCCTCAATTTGAAAAAAAAAAAAAAAAGAGTTGATAGGGCCAGCTAAGCTAGTTGGGATATGTCCAAAATGAAGCCATTGTATAGCATATGCCCTGGGATTTGGGTTAACTACGTTTACCTGTGGCCCCCAGATGACTCCCAGCCTAGAGGATACCTAAGACTTGACTATGAAAAGTTCAACAGAGAAGGAAAGAAACAACAATTAAGCACTCAGCATAGCAGGTGAATCATATACCTTCTATGATATGAATTTGGCATGGCTACTCTGTTTTTACAGTTGAGGAAACAGCCTTGGTGGATTTCAGTAGCTTTCCCTCAATGACACAATTCATAAAATGCAAAACCAGGATTGTAACCAATCCAGCTACACTTGACTCTAAATCCCATGATCTTTCTGCTATCCCATGCTGCTCTTCAACAAATCCACTTATAAGTGAACACATAAAGTAACTTTCAAAGCCCACCCACAGATCTCCAAAATTGAAGCCAACTCGAAATTAAAGTTGGATAACTTCAATAAACGTATGTAACTAATTCTTCCTAGAGCAAGGAAAAAAATTCCCCAAGGATTGTCAAGGCTAGATTACAGAACGTGACTGAGAGTTAAAGACTTGGCCTCCTGTACTGAGTTCAGTAATTGAATGTCTTGGATGAACTCACTTAACTTTTGGGTACTGCAGTTTTCCCAGCTATGAAATGAGAATTGCCAAATGAAAATTTTGGACTTTCAAACCTTCACTAGGTAATACAAGAAAGCTTTACCATATGAAATCCCATGAATTTCTATAAGAACTGTAAAGATTAATATAAGACACCAAAAAACACATGAATATGACCTAAATATCTTATAAAGGGAGCATTTTAAAATTTAACTTAAAGTTAAGGACTTTCTGTTTTAGGGTATTATAATTAATTTCTCATTTAGACTAAGCTGCTTTGTTCCTATAATCCAAATTTAAATAATGTCATATTTTATATAGTTCAATTACCAAGAAAGTAAACATTTTAACCAACAAGAGTATATACTTATCTCTCTTTGACCAATAAAATCATTGTTTCTGAAAATATTCATATCACATGTAGTGATATAAATTTTGAAGTTTAAAATCTATAATAGAAGCAACTTTAAACATAGGTACAACGAGTAATGGTTAAGTAGTATTCAATTCCTGATGGACACAGCAGTTTATAAAATTGGTTTCTGTAGAAATCAAATCAATAATAAATAATCTCAGAGCTAACAAAAGGGCTGCTAATGTGTAGGTAGTCCCAGAAGAGCAGTATAGAGCTACCCTTAGTATAGAGCAGTGTATATATATATATATATATATATATATATGTATAACTTTATCATCCTTCCAAGCCCTTTTATGGGAAGAGGAGAGCTTTTGTTCCATCTGGTTTTTCTCATGTATATATTCGCCAATTCCTTTTGTCTAGAAATTGCTAGATCTAGTAATTTTAGTTGTACTTGGGACTAGCTACTAACAAATTCACTTTGCTACTAGGTGACAAGATAAGTGGATTACCAAGGGAAACGTTCCACTCCCAAATAAAATTTTTTCGTACAGTACCAGTATATTTCCTGTAAAACAGTATTATGCACAATAATGATAATTTATTGAGATGCAGATAATTTTCCAGACATACAGGGTTTCCAGGGACACTGGTTATTCACATAACTATCAGTTTATTTTAATCTCCCAAACATCTTGGTGAATCCACCTAAATCTCACTTAAGGTACATAATATTTCTTCTTGCTCAAGTTTCCTTATTCCAAATGTTATCCCTTTTGAGAGGAAGTAGGCATTTGGTGAACAGAGTTCTTAAAAGAGAGCAAAGCAGTCTCTTTGGGGATTCTCACTGGAGCCTCCAGGGAACAACTGGGGAGACTATGGCCATGAAACAGACCGGGACAGCTGGCAGGCTCTCTTTTCTCTTTTGCTGATTTTTTTTCTTTCCATGCAGGGTGACATTCCCCACCCCCACATCTTCCTTTCCTCAGAATTCTTTTTAATCCTCTCTTATAATACCTGCCTGTTTGGAGGGACAGAACTTTTCTACCCTACCATCAGCACCTACAGGAGCCAGGGATTCTGCTCCCACCTGTTTTAAAAAAAAAAAAAAAAACCCCTAAACACTTTGAGGTTTGTGCACCCAAATTGCCATGGACTATCCTGACAATTCTGATAGCCTTCCTATACCTCCTGTGGGTTGTTCCCAAACTGTGCCTTTCTCCATTTCACCTGTCCTTAACATTTCCAGATGGATAAATATGGAATTTAGAATTTGATCTCTTATTTTTTAAAAAGAGATCAAACACTTTTCTTGGAAAACACTTTCAATTCAATAATCAATTTTAAAAAGGGAGTCAATTTATGAAGATTCAGTTGAAAATACTTATTTTTTTTCCATTTTCTAACACAAACTTTTTGAATACATTATTTTGTGAGTCATTCTCATTTTTGATGAGTTACAGTCATATTCCATTATCAGTTTGCTAGTGAATCACTTACTAACTGAACTTTTTTAAATAAATTGGCACTGTTGAATATATCTTTGTAACAGAAGGCATTCTCCTTTAGGGTTAGGGCTGCTTATTTATTTATGCAGGGTCTCTCGGTGCAGATGGGACATATCCTTGTCTTGCATAGTAATGATGAAAAAACAAAAACAAAATCAACCAGCACAGAGAATGATGGCCATTCTTTCTTTAATCAAGACTAGGCTAAGCTTATCATAGTTTTAAATTTTTGAATAATAAACAAATATTATAAATACTATCAATAAATAATATTGGGAGTGTACGAAAAATTACAATGAGAGAATATTCAATGAGAATAGTTCAACCTTTTTACCAAATTATTTCACTCTGCTGGACCTATGTTTACTCGTATGAGAAATAGGTGGTTGAATGAAATAATTTCTAAAGTCCATTTCTGATTAGGAGATGTTCTTAGGAGATGGGTCTCATCCTAAGCATCAGAAACGATTCCTTTTGTTGTTTGACCTTGACTCAATATGAATAAGGAATTTTGTCTCTAAATGTAATGAAAATAACATCTGAAATGGTCTTTCACAACACTTTAATAATAATATACTAAAATCTTGAAGACACTGGCAATTTAGGTGAGTTCAAATATTAAGTTTGTAGCTCTAAGGAAGCTTCTGTATAATATTTCCAGGGGGAAATTAGGGTGAGGGATTCACTGGCTTCTCCTGGCTATTAAGAAAATGGGGGCCGGGCATAGTGGCTCACGCCTGTAATCCCAACACTTTGGGAGGCCGAGGTGGGCGGATCACAAGGTCAGGAGATCGAGACCATCCTGGCTAACACGGTCTCTACTAAAACACGTCTCTACTAAAAATACAAAAAAAATTAGCTGGGCGTGGTGGCAGGCGCCTGTAGTCCCAGCTACTCGGGAGGCTGAGGCAGGAGAACTGCGTGAACCTAGCAGACGGGGCTTGCAGTGAGCCAAGATCACGCCACTGCACTTGAGCCTGGGCGATAGGAAGAAAGAAAGAAGAAAAAACTTCTGGAGGCTAGAGAGGTGTAGAAATTATTTCAAATTAGATACTCCTTTTTATCTTTAATAATAGTTTCTCCTTGAGCCATAAGCTTTAGTGTATCTAGGATGTCCTGAGGTTACCAGGATACAAAATTTCCTCTAAGCCAATTAGAACTCCCAATCCTGATTAACTAAAAGAAGTCAGATACTAACAACCTTCTTTATCTAGTTCTACAAACACCTTAAGATTAACTAATAAGCCAAAATTGACAAATGGGATCTAATTAAACTAAAGAGCTTCTGCACAGCAAAAGAAACTACCATCAGGGTGAACAGGCAACCTACAGAATGGGAGAAAATTTTTGCAATCTACTCATCTGACAAAGGGCTAATATCCAGAATCTACAAAGAACTCAAACAAATTTACAAGAAAAAAACCCCATCAAAAAGTGGGCGAAGGATATGAACAGACACTTCTCAAAAGAAGACATTTATGCAGCCAACAGACACATGAAAAAATGCTCATCATCACTGGTCATCAGAGAAATGCAAATCAAAACCACAATGAGATACCATCTCACACCAGTTAGAATGGCGATCATTAAAAAGTCAGGAAACAACAGATGCTGGAGAGGATGTGGAGAAATAGGAACACTTTTACGCTGTTGGTGGGACTGTAAACTAGTTCAATCATTGTGGAAGACAGTGTGGCAATTCCTCAGGGATCTAGAACTAGAAATACCATTTGACCCAGCCATCCCATTACTGGGTATATACCCAAAGGATTATAAATTATGCTGCTATAAAGACACATGCACACATATGTTTATTGCGGCACTATTCACAATAGCAAAGACTTGGAACCAACCCAAATGTCCATCAATGATATACTGGATTAAGAAAATGTGGCACATATACACCATGGAATACTATGCAGCCATAAAAAAGGATGAGTTCATGTCCTTTGTAGGGACGTGGATGAAGCTGGAAACCATCATTCTCAGCAAACTATCGCAAGGACAAAAAAACAAACACTGCATGTTCTCACTCATAGGTGGGAATTGAACAATGAGAACAGTTGGACACAGGAAGGGGAACATCACACACTGGGGCCTGTCTTGGGGTGGAGTGAGTGGGGAAGGATAGCATTAGGAAATATACCTAATGTAAATGACGAGTTAATGGGTGCAGCACACCAACATAGCACATGTATACATATGTAACAAACTTGCACATTGTGCACACGTACCCTAGAACTTAAAGTATAATAATATAAAAAAATTAACTAATAAATGTATTCGCTTTTACAGAACGGTGAATTTACTTATTTTGTGAAGTAAATTTTATGACTTATTTTATTAACTAATTATTACTTATTTTGTTAAGCATATGTATTAAAATTCCTATGATAAAAGAACTTCAAAAAGAGGTTTTTATTAAAATGAGGAATGAAAATGCAAGGTGTCTGAAAAAGTTTCTTCATTCTAATATTTGACGTGTTTGTTCTTAATAAATGAAAAATATTCTTTTGCAAGGTCTAAATGTTTCTTAAATTATAGGTGAATATAGATACTATGATAAACTTGCATAATTTTGTATAGGTGTCAAAAACAGTATATTTCATACAGTAAACAACATAAATGTAATTTATTAATATGGTTAATAACATAACTACAGGACATGTTTGCCTGCATTCCTTAGGCTTACATAGGAAGGTCTTGCTAAATTATTAACCCAATGTCATCAGTTACTTCACCTACTGCTTCCTTTCTAAAAATATATCTGTCGGGTTGGAGCCAAGATGGCCGAATAGGAACAGCTCCGGTCTCCAGCTCCCAGCCCGAGCGACACAGAAGACTGGTGATTTCTGCATTTCTGCTGGAGGTACCGGTTTCATCTCACTAGGGAGTGCCAAACAGTGGGTGCAGGACAGTCGGTGAAGCGCACTGTGCGCGAGCCAAAGCAGGGTGAGGCACTGCCTCACTCGGGAAGGGCAAGGGGTCAGGGAGTTCCCTTTCCTAGTCAAAGAAAGGGGTAACAGACGGCACCTGGAAAATCGGGTCAGTCCCACCCTCATACTGCGCTTTCCCAACGGGCCTGGAAAACGGCACACTAGGAGATTGTATCCCGCACCTGGCTCAGAGTGTCCTATGCCCACGGAGTCTCGCTGATTGCTAGCACAGCAGTCTGAGATCAAGCTGCAAGGCGGCAGCGAGGCTGGGGGAGGGGCGCCCCCCATTACCCAGGCTTGCTTAGGTAAACAAAGCAGCCAGGAAGCTCGAACTGGGTGGAGCCCACCACAGCTCAAGGAGGCCTGTCTGCCTCTGTAGGCTCCACCTCTGGGGGCAGGGCACAGACAAACAAAAAGTCAGCAGGAATCTCCAGAGACTTAAAGGTCCCTGTCTGACTGACAGCTTTGAAGAGAGTAGTGGTTCTCCCAGCACGCAGCTGGAGATCTGAGAACGGACAGACTGCCTCCTAAAGTGGGTCCCTCACCCCTGAGCAGCCTAACTGGGAGGCACCCCCCCAGAAGGGAAAGACTGACACCTCACTGCGCCAGGTACTCCTGTGAGACAAAACTTCCAGAGGAACTATCAGACAGCTGAATTGGTGGTCTCACGAAAATCCGCTGTTCTGCAGCCACCGCTGCTGATACCCAGCCAAACAGGGTCTGGAGTGGACCTCTAGTAAACTCCAACAGACCTGCAGCTGAGGGTCCTGTCTGGTAGAAGGAAAACTAACAAACAGAAAGGACATCCACACCAAAAACCCATCTGTACATCACCATCATCAAAGCCCAAAAGTAGATAAAACCGCAAAGATGGGGAAAAAACAGAGCAGAAAAACTGGAAACTCTAAAAAGCAGAGCACCTCTCCTCCTCCAAAGGAACGCAGTCCCTCACCAGCAATGGAACAAAGCTGGATGGAGGATGACTTTGACGAGTTGAGAGAAGAAGGCTTCAGACGATCAAACTACTCTGAGCTACGGGAGGAAATTCAAAACAATAGCAAAGAAGTTAAAAACTTTGAAAAAAAATTAGAAGAATGGATAACTAGAATAACCAATGGAGAGAAGGGCTTAAAGGAGATGGAGGAGCTGAAAGCCAAGTTTCGAGAACTACGTGAAGATTGCAGAAGCCTCAGTAGCAGATGCGATCAACTGGAAGAAAGGGTATCGCAGATGGAAGATGAAATGAATGAAATGAAGCGAGAAGGGAAGTCTAGAGAAAAAAGAATAAAAAGAAATGAACAAAGCCTCCAAGAAATTTGGGACTACGTGAAACGACCAAACCTACGTCTGATTGGTGTACCTGAAAATGACGGGGAGAATGGAACCAAGTTGGAAAACACTCTGCAAGATATTATCCAGGAGAACTTCCCCAATCTAGCAAGGCAGGCCAACATTCAGATTCAGGAAATACAGAGAACGCCACAAAGATACTCCTCGAGAAGAGCAACTCCAAGACACATAATTGTCAGATTCACCAAAGTTGAAATGAAGGAAAAAATGTTAAGGGCAGCCAGACAGAAAGGTCGGGTTACCCACAAAGGGAAGCCCATCAGGCTAACAGCTGATCTCTCGGCAGAAACTCTACAAGCCAGAAGAGAGTGGGGGCCGATATTCAACATTCTTAAAGAAAAGAATTTTCAACCCAGAATTTCCTATCCAGCCAAACTAAGCTTCATAAGTGAAGGAGAAATAAAATACTTTACAGACAAGCAAACGCTGAGTGATTTTGTCACCGCCAGGCCTGCCCTAAAAGAGCTCCTGAAGGAAGCACTAAACATGGAAAGGAACAACCGGTACCAGCCACTGCAAAAACATGCCAAATTGTAGAGACCATCGAGGCTAGGAAGAAACTGCATCAACTAATGAGCAAAATAACAAACTAACATCATAATGACAGGATCAGATTCACACATAACAATATTAACGTTAAATGTAAATGGGCTAAATGCTCCAATTAAAAGACACAGACTGGCAAACTGGATAAGGAGTCAGGACCCATCAGTGTGCTGTATTCAGGAAATCCATCTCACGTGCAGAGACACACATAGACTCAAAATAAAGGGATGGAGGAAGATCTATCAAGCAAATGGAAAACAAAAAAAAAGGCAGGGGTTGCAATCCTAGTCTCTGACAAAATAGACTTTAAACCAACAAAGATCAAAAGAGACAAAGAAGGCCATTACATAATGGTAAAGGGATCAATTCAACAAGAAGAGCTAACTATCCTAAATATATATGCACCCAACACAGGAGCACCCAGATTCATAAAGCAAGTCCTGAGTGACCTACAAAGGGACTTAAACTCCCACACAATAATAATGGGAGATTTTAACACCCCACTGTCAACATTAGACAGATCATCTAGACAGAAAGTTAACAAGGATATCCAGGAATTGAACTCAGCTCTAAACAAAGTGGACCTAATAGACATCTACAGAACTCTCCACCCCAAATCAACAGAATATACATTTTTTTCAGCACCACACCACACCTATTCCAAAATTGACCACATAGTTGGAAGTAAAGCTCTCCTCAGCAAATGTAAAAGAACAGAAATTATAACAAACTGTCTCTCAGACCACAGTGCAATCAAACTAGAACTCAGGATTAAGAAACTCACTCAAAACCGCTCAACTACATGGAAACTGAACAACCTGCTCCTGAATGACTATTGGGTACATAATGAAATGAAGGCAGAAATAAAGATGTTCTTTGAAACCAACGAGAACAAAGACACAACCTACCAGAATCTCTGGGACACATTCAAAGCAGTGTGTAGAGGGAAATTTATAGCACTAAATGCCCACAAGAGAAAGCAGGAAAGATCCAAAATTGACACCCTAACATCACAATTAAAAGAACTAGAAAAGCAAGAGCAAACACATTCAAAAGCTAGCAGAAGGCTAGAAATAACTAAAATCAGAGCAGAACTGAAGGAAATAGAGACACAAAAAACCCTTCAAAAAATTAATGAATCCAGGAGCTGGTTTTTTGAGAAGATCAACAAAATTGATAGACCGCTAGCAAGACTAATAAAGAAGAAAAGAGAGAAGAATCAAATAGATGCAATAAAAAATGAAAAAGGGGATATCACCACCGATCCCACAGAAATACAATCTACCATCAGAGAATACTACAAACACCTCTATGCAAATAAACTAGAAAATCTAGAAGAAATGGATAAATTCCTCAACAAATACACCCTCCCAAGACTAAATCAGGAAGAAGTCGAATCTCTGAATAGACCAATAACAGGTTCTGAAATTGTGGCAATAATCAATAGCTTACCAACCAAAAAGAGTCCAGGACCGGATGGATTCACAGCTGAATTCTACCAGAGGTACAAGGAGGAACTGGTACCATTCCTTCTGAAACTATTCCAATCGATAGAAAAAGAGGGAATCCTCCCTAACACATTTTATGAAGCCAGCATCATCCTGATACCAAAGCCAGGCAGAGACACAACCAAAAAAGGGAATTTTAGACCAATATCCTTGATGAACATTGATGCAAAAATCCTCAATAAAATACTGGCAAACCGAATCCAGCAGCACATCAAAAAGCTTATACACCATGATCAAGTGGGCTTCATCCCTGGGATGCAAGGCTGGTTCAACATACGCAAATCAATAAATGTAATCCAGCATATAAACAGAACCAAAGACAAAAACCACATGATTATCTCAATAGATGCAGAAAAGGCTTTTGATAAAATTCAACAACCCTTCATGCTAAAAACTCTCAATAAATTAGGTATTGATGGGACGTATCTCAAAATCATAAGAGCTATATACGACAAACCCACAGCCAATATCATACTGAATGGGCAAAAACTGGAAGCATTCCCTCTGAAAACTGGCACAAGACAGGGATGCCCTCTCTCACCGCTCCTATTCAACATAGTGCTGGAAGTTCTGGCCAGAGCAATCAGGCAGGAGAAGGAAATAAAGGGTATTCAATTAGGAAAAGAGGAAGTCAAACTGTCCCTGTTTGCAGATGACATGATTGTATATCTAGAAAATCCCATTGTCTCAGCCCAAAATCTCCTTAAGCTGATTAGCAACTTCAGCAAAGTCTCAGGATACAAAATCAATGTACAAAAATCACAAGCATTCTTGTACACCAATCACAGACAAACAGAGAGCCAAATCATGAGTGAACTCCCATTCACAATTGCTTCAAAGAGAATAAAATACCTAGGAATCCAACTTACAAGGGATGTGAAGGACCTCTTCAAGGAGAACTACAAACCACTGCTCAATGAAATAAAAGAGGATACAAACAAATGGAAGAACATTCCATGCTCATGGGTTGGAAGAATCAATATCGTGAAAATGGCCATACTGCCCAAAGTAATTTATAGATTCAATGCCATCCCCATCAAGCTACCAATGACTTTCTTCACAGAATTGGAAAAAACTACTTTAAAGTTCATATGGAACCAAAAAAGAGCCCGCATTGCCAAGTCAATCCTAAGCCAAAAGAACAAAGCTGGAGGCATCACGCTACCTGACTTCAAACTATACTACAAGGCTACAGTAACCAAAACAGCATGGTACTGGTACCACAACAGAGATATAGATCAATGGAACAGAACAGAGCCCTCAGAAATGATGCCGCATATCTACAACTATCTGATCTTTGACAAACCTGACAAAAACAAGAAATGGGGAAAGGATTCCCTATTTAATAAATGGTGCTGGGAAAACTGGCTAGCCATATGTAGAAAGCTGAAACTGGATCCCTTCCTTACACCTTATACAAAAATTAATTCAAGATGGATTAAAGACTTAAATGTTAGACCTAAAACCATTAAAATCCTACAAGAAAACCTAAGCAATACCATTCAGGCCATAGGCGTGGGCAAGGACTTCATGTCTAAAACACCAAAAGCAATGGCAACAAAAGCCAAAATTGACAAATGGGATCTCATTAAACTAAAGAGCTTCTGCACAGCAAAAGAAACTACCATCAGAGTGAACAGGCAACCTACAGAATGGGAGAAAATTTTTGCAACCTACTCATCTGACAAAGGGCTAATATCCAGAATCTACAATGAACTCAAACAAATTTACAAGAAAAAAACAAACAACCCCATCAAAAAGTGGGCAAAGGACATGAACAGACACTTCTCAAAAGAAGACATTTATGCAGCCAGAAAACACATGAAGAAATGCTCATCATCACTGGCCATCAGAGAAATGCAAATCAAAACCACAGTGAGATACCATCTCACACCAGTTAGAATGGCCATCATTAAAAAATCAGGAAACAACAGGTGCTGGAGAGGATGTGGAGAAATAGGAACACTTTTACACTGTTGGTGGGACTGTAAACTAGTTCAACCATTGTGGAAGTCAGTGTGGCGATTCCTCAGGGATCTAGAACTAGAAATACCATTTGACCCAGCCATCCCATTACTGGGTATATACCCAAAGGAGTATAAATCATGCTGCTATAAAGACACATGCACACGTATGTTTATTGCGGCACTATTCACAATAGCAAAGACTTAGAACCAACCCAAATGTCCAACAACAATAGACTGGATTAAGAAAATGTGGCACATATACACCATGGAATACTATGCAGCCATAAAAAATGATGAGTTCATGTCCTTTGTAGGGACATGGATGAAACTGGAAAACATCATTCTCAGTAAACTATCACAAGGACAAAAAACCAAACACCGCATGTTCTCACTCATAGGTGGGAATTGAACAATGAGAACTCATGGACACAGGAAGGGGAACATCACATTCCGGGTACTGTTGTGGGGTGGGGGGTAGGGGGGGCGGGGACAGCATTAGGAGATACACCTAATGCTAAATGACGAGCTAATGGGTGCAGGAAATCAACATGGCACATGTATACATATGTAACAAACCTGCACATTGTGCACATGTACCCTAAAACCTAAAGTATAATAAAAAAAAAAAACTAGAAAAAATAATAAATAAATAAAAATAAAAATAAAAATATATCTGTCTTGCCGTCTGCATCACAGTTTCTCAGAGGATAATCCAGCTGTGATTGGGCACTGGAAATTCTGTTAGTATCAGCACCTACCTAGGACCAGAGAAATTATCAGCAAAGGAAAAGAAGAAAAGCTTAAAATACACCAACTGAACTTTTTAAAATAAGAGAGCTGTACCCTTTTTGTGAATCAACTAAGAAGAATGTGAATAGTATTACGGATGACCTGTGTAGGCCAATAAGCAAAAACAAGATGATGAAATTGCCTCCCCATCTCTGCTGTTGCAATGATGTCACATCAAAGGAAACGAATCTCATCAACTCTCCTGCAGTCTCAGGGTTTATGACGTCAGCAGAGAGGGCAAGTAATTTATAGCATTGTGTTTACTCTGGAGCCATTTGATATGTATTAATACATGCAGCAGCAGCTGTCTCTTTTACAAGAGAAGTGTGCTCACATGAGCTCTCTCACCCAAACTGAGAACATAAGCACACTCTAATAGCAAAAGAGGCAGCTGCTGTTGCATGAATTAATACATTATAAGTTAGTCTCTCATTTGTTATTCTTTTTTAAATTTTACTCTATTTTAAAAATAAAAACACTTAAGATTTTAAAAGAAATAACTTCTACAGAGAACTCATTATGATTAGATACGATGAAGTAAATTACATCAGTTTTATTAAATTTTTTACAGAACAATTCATTTGCATATCAAAATAAAAAATTTAAGTATTTATTATTTTCAGAACTGAGGCATCTGGTGTCTTTGAAATGCTCAAAGCAGTGAAATAGAATAAAAGGGTTTCCTATTTTAAGTTTTGATACAAGACTGAGAATGGATTTGTTCAATAACTTATAAATAATTCCAGAAATAGAAATTAGCCTTAGTATTCTATTTACTCCATTTACCTTGCAAACATAAAAATGCTTTGCAAAAAGAAATGTTAAAAATGGTTTTTAATCTACCCATGAGTTGCAAATAGTTAAATTTAATATCCGTCCTTGGAAATATTTTAAGAATCTAAATAATTAAGGAATTCCTGACTAGATATAGCAGGATAACAATATAACAGTCATTCAAACTGCAGGTGAAAAAGAGGAAGAATTGTTGTTTTATTAGCTATCTGTAAACTAATGTATAGCTCATGTACTTCTACATACAGATATATGCTGGCATATATGTAGATATGGCTAATATATAGACCTATTTAACAATTTAAGATAAATAGATATAAATGCAATGAAATCCCAAAATTTCTAATTAATTGAAGTACTTCAGATAATACAAATCTTTGTTTTGTTTGGGGTTGTTTTAGTTTAGTTTATTGTCTGTTCATGTGTTGCTTTAATAAACAGGTTTTTAGAAAGCCAAAAGAGAAATTTCTTTTGAGACAAATGAAGAGTTGGTTCCATTTCCCTGATTCCTTTCAATTTCATTTTATAATTTCCTGTTCTCCTCAGTGCTAAGGTTACATTTCCATTTTGTAAATATTGTACTGTGTAAATCTTATACTTCTAATTTTATGCATTATTTTATCATTGTAAAATATCTGCAAATTAGTTTTCTGTTTATCTAGGACGCTTAAGTATTTAATATCTTTTTTTCATGTTATGCTAGTTCTGTTAACAATATGGCTCATTATTTAATTCAGAAAGAATTTAAAAGGTGTGAGGCTTGTAACTGAAAGTGCTATAGTAATTTGCATTGACCTAATTAGTTCATTTACATGTTGACCTTTAAAACCAGTGAAGTTTTGTAAACCCATCTTGTGGCTCCAACTATTTTACAAAAGAGACCTGGGAGAGGGGACTAAAAAACAAGGTAAGATTGATAAAGAAATATTGATGGTAAACTAAGGGAAAACAAAATTAAAACTGTGTACACCATCTCAATGAATTATGTAAAACAACCTTAGAAGATTGTTTATGTATTTTCTTATCAACTTTTTAGAACAGCAGTCAACTGACTGCACCTTTCTAGTTGCTTTTTTGTGTTTTTCTGTTTTTGTTTTTTTTGAGACGGAGTCTCGCTCTGTCGCCCAGGCTGGAGTGCCGTGGCGCAATCTCGACTCACTGCAAGCTCCGTCTCCCGGGTTCACGCCATTCTCCTGCCTGAGCCTCCCCAGTAGCTGGGACTACAGGCGCCCGCCACCACGCCCGGCTAATTTTTTGTATTTTTTAGTAGAGACGGGGTTTCACCGTGGTCTCCATCTCCTGACCTCGTGATCCACCCGCCTCGGCCTCCCAGAGTGCTGGGATTACAGGCGTGAGCCACCGCGCCCGGCCTCTAGTTGCTTATTTTTAAGAAGTAATGGAAAAATAAGTACGTAAACCTCTGCATTGTAGTTGAACTTCATGTCTTTAATGTTACATTTAAATTTCTGGAATTATAAATAAGCACTCTGAATCCACTATACTATCACAGATTCTGGAATGGCATTACACAAAATCAAAATCTTAAAGAGAATTTAAGTATGCATACCTTTTTTTAAAAAGTAGTGCAAGCTTGTATCATTTGAAGAACACAATACCAATTTTGCAGTGGATCTAGCTGAAAAGTTATATGGACAAACCAGTTTGAACAAATTCCCATGTCTGAAGTACCAGGAGTAGTTATGTTAGGCCGCCTCTCAAAATGCATGCCCCTTTACTCATTCCTTGTCTACTAAGCATTCATTTAAATGCTTATTTATCGTGGTCTCTAATTCAAGCCTCCTGCTCTTGTTGCCCACTCTTTTACTGGAGGTCCCATCCCAAGAAATCTCCCGTACACCTCCAACCACGAGCTTTTTACCAAATGTCCTTGTTCTAGCTCTCCTAGTTTTTGGGGTTCCACGTGGACTCTCGACCTTGCTCCCCTCACGGTCATCTCAAGTAAGGTCTGCCTTTCTCCTGCTCCCCATACTGTAAAGGATTTGAAAGGTGAGGGGCAGCATGGGAAATGATAGTCAGAATTTTTCTTGTTGCCTCCAGCCAAAGGACTTTCTATTAGTCCATTTTCATGCTGCTATGAAGAAATACCTGAGATTGAGTAATTTATAAAGAAAAGAGGTCTAATTGACTTACAGTTCCGCATGTCTGGGAAGGCCTTGGGAAACTTACAATCATGTCAGAAGGAATCTCTTTACAGAGCAGCAGGAGAGAGAATGAGTGCCCAGCACAAGGGGAAGTCCCTTATAAAATCATCAGATCTCGTCAGAACTCACTCACTCTCACGAGAACAGCATGGCGGAAACCACCTCCATGATTCAGTTATCTCCCTCTGGTCCCGCCCTTGACACTGTGGGGATTGTTACATTTCGAGGTGAGATTGGGTGGGGACACAGAGCCAAACCGTACCACATTGCCTCTTTCATTAAAAATAAAATAAAATAAAGTCTCCTTGCTGATCACATGTCTGTGAATATGACACTCTATTCATCCTTATCACTATCATATGCTGTCTTCCTAGTCACTTTTCAGAGTTCATTGAAGACTTTAACAATTAGCTCAGTCTTTCTTTTCAGCTATCTCTCTGGGCAATTTAAGAGTCTATGTAGATTATTCCAAAACCTAAGTTGGATTTTTGACCTTCTCAATTTCAATGCCTTTTGCCTTACTCTGTTTCAGCCACTCACTCCCCTGGATTTATCCTGGAATACGTCAACACCTGGAACTGCTTTTGTCTGAAATCTTAAGTTCTGGTATACAACTACATGATCCACAATCCCTCCAGCTCTTCAAGCTCTTGGTAAACCTGTCCATTCCTTTGGTTTCAACTATAAAATAGGCTTAATTTCTTTCTTCAGTTCTGCTACCTTGGGACATTTTAACCTGAGTGCCTCACAAGTACTTCAAATTTGGCAGGACTCCAGTGAAATTCTATGTGACATAGGAGTTCAAAGAATGAATTCTCTCCAGAAGATAGTTCGTCCTTTTGATGTTGACATTTCTACTAATAGTAGAACCTTCTATCAGTTATAAAACTTTATGTTCATATTTGATTCATTCCTTCTTCTTTTGAAATGCCTCTTGAACCTGTCCTTATTTTTTCAATGCCATTGTCTTTACCATGATTTCTAAATGTCACCATTGACCTGGAAAGTAACTACTGGAATAAACCTCTTAAACATTCTCCCTATCTAGGATTATGATTTCCATGGTATTCAACAAATATATTTATGATAAATTTATGGATGCATTAATACCTTACTAGAACTAACAAATGAGACATCTGAGAGTAAAATTGCAATCATATCATTCAAAAACATTGTTATTTTCATTTTCTAAGGGACAAATATGATCTTAGTCACATATTCAAACACTTTTTTCACTGGACTAGAACATTTCTTTTCCAGATTCCTCTCCTAATACTCTTTTATACATAACTCATTTCCATTCAAAGTCTACCCTAAGTCAGTGGTTCTCAAAGTGTGGTTTCCAGAACAACATTAGCATCACTTAGGAAACTTGTTAGAAATAAAATTTCTGGGAGCCCATCCCAGACCTTCTGACTCAGAAATGCTGGATGTGTTTTAACAAGCCCACCAGGTGATTTCAATGCATGCCAACATTTGTGATTATGTTTTCAGCATCACACACACGTTAGTGTCATTCTTGCCACATGTAATATACCATCTACTTCTCCTTTTTACAGTCTATTTCAAGGCTCAAATCAAGTAGTCTCTCTGAAAACATCCTTACTTTTCTTGTAACTTTTAATTACTAATTCTGCTTACTAGTTTTTTCCCTGAACTCTCCTATCTCTTTCTGGATAAAGAGTTAATGGCACTAATAACATACTATCAGTAAGTTTATACTAACTGTTACTTATTTCCCTCTCAGTCTTCCAACAACCCACTGTAATTTTGATTCAGCACCACTATCTTATTGAAATGGTTTCTCTAAGGTCACCAGTGATTATTCAATTTCACCAAATCCTATGGACACCATTTTTGAACACCTGACTTCTCGGAAGCATTGTGCATTATTGACTATACCCTTCTTTGTAAAACTCTTTGCTCCCTTGACTTCTATACCAATTGCCTCTCCTGGTTTCCTCCTACATCAATAGCTACTCCTTTATATTCATTCACAAAATCTTCTCCATTTTTCTGTGAAATGTGGCTGCTCCCAAGGAACTCATTCTTAGTCTTCTACCTTTATCACTCAGTGTACTCACTCACTTGAACATTCTTAGTTTAAAAACCATTCAAGACTCCCAATTCTGTATCTTCAACTTAGCACTCTTAGATACCTCATATGGACATTTAACCTAACCATCTACTGGATCTCTCCATCTTTATGCCCCACCTACAGGCATCTTAAATTTAGTATATCAAATTCATAGCTGTCTCCCCTCCTATATTCCAGAAACCTTAGATTTATCATAAGCTCTTCCCTTTAACTCACCACCTCTCTCCATTTGAAACATCTTTTAAGCCCAAGAAATGAAAAATGTGTATCTCTATTATCAGTTGCCTTTTCCCAATAATCCAACTTCTATTGTCAGATTCCAGGCTTCAGTTGTTCATCTCCTAAAGGTTCTCTTCTTTTTTTATCATGGGCTGACATCTATGTCCTCCTCCCCATAGTCTTTCTTTCAATAATATAATTTTTCAAAGTGATTTTTAAGAATTACAAATCTGATCATGATGCTTCCTTTCTTAAAACCCATTAGGGGCTTCCAACATCACTCAGGATAGTAATGCCTTAGCTAATCACCTTAGATTCAAAATGGAGTATCTGCCACTGATTTTTCTAGCTCATCATCTGAAAATTTTTGCAAAGATGACATACTTTTTCAAATCTCCACTTGTCTCTTTGTCCTGTTCTTTGTCTAACCAACACATACTCACTTGAGAAGGCCTCCTGCTGTCCTTCCATTGCTGTATTTTATTATCCTTCTATGTTTCTACAACACTTTGGGCATAATTTTATCCTGGCAGTCCATCTACTGTAATGTTCTTCCTCCACTCCTGTTGAAATCTTTTCAGGGCAGGGCAGAGAGTATGTTTCATTAGACATGGCAGCTCCAGCTTCCAGCACACTGCCTGCCTTCTAGAGAATACTCACCAGATGTATATTGAATAAATGAAGATGTGAGTGTAACTATACTATCTTAAGGTGCAGATATAAAGTTCATGAAAGAGAATCAACACTGAGTACACTGCATTCACCAAGGTAATTAATTGGTACCCACACCAATGTTAGATCTCTACCTCATTAGATGAACCTGTGATCTCAAACATTTCAAAGTTAAATGTGCCAGTTATCTATATTTTAGATGTGAATAAGAATGAAGATCTCCTCAGACGTGTTTAAGATGGTTAGATTTTATATTTCATCATATTGTTTCAATAAAAGTGCATGATAGAACTTGGTAATAGGTGAGGTTCATATCTAGAAATAGATTGTCAACTCTGAGGCCAAAGTTTAAGGTATTAAAGGTAAGGCAAGCTCTAATTTAGAAGAAACAGTGATTTTTTTTTTCGGTCTATGGTAAAGCTGAAATTTTACAAGTTTCCCCAGAAAACACAGCTAAGAAAAGATAGCGATAGAGACTCCAGGAAAGCCTGGTGATGGAGTCTGTGGAAGCCTCACAGAGCCCAACCTCCCTCACTCTGCTGCCGAAGAAACAAGTGGTACGAAGGGCCTTATGGTTAAAGTCTGCCCCCACCCAAATGCCAGAAATCAGTACATTTAAATTTGTCACTTGCACTTGGAACAGGCCTACAGATAAAATAAGTAGAGTTCAGCCAATATGTATAAAGCATATACTATCTGCCAGATACATTGCGGCATCTGGGAATTTAACATGTAAAAAAAGTGAGTTAAGAACACATTTTTTATTAAAACAGGAAAAGAGGACTTAATCAACAATTAGGGTTTACATCACGTACTTAATTCTTTTCCTAGGGCTTGAATATTTCTGGAACCATTCTTCCATTACCTACTTATACTGCAGGATAATACTTTCACTCATATCAGCCTAGAGGTGATTGAACATGTGAATCCTCAGCCACTTAAATTGTAACAAAATCTTGCTAATTTCCTCTCTTGTGAATATTTTCACACAGCTTCTACAGTCTGACCAGTACCTAACTTGTGATTGTCTATTTTATTAAATAAGTGATAAATCAACAGATATTATTCTACCATTCAGTGTCATTATCTTAACAGATTCAGAGGAGGTAGCAAAGAGCAGCGATCCCAGTACTGAAAAGTAGGAAATGTAGAAAAAGAAAGAGATGCAGTAACACTAATATGCATCCACATTAATCTCTCCTCACTCTGTAAAGTGGAGTGCTTCTGCGACCAATCTATGTGATTCCATGACTTGGGTCTGCTTGTTCTTTTGGGCTTGTTGGTCCCCAAATGCACTTGAGTTTAAAGGAGCTTCTTGCATAGGCATCCCATTGCTTTCCAAATGGTAGAAGTCTCAGTATGAGCCACTGTAGAAATTCAAATAAGTTTTTTAAGAAGTCAGCCCTTTGCGGGGCTATAGGGGGCACCATGGAAGATTCAGAAGGTGTTTTCAAAGATTAATTAATATTTTCTTCTCATGTTCAAAGTCTTAAACACTTCCTCATTGCAATAAGTTATGTACTAATATTAAAACCAAGTAAAACAAAATAAATTTTCCAATGCAAGACCTTTTGGATCTGAATCAACTTCATACTCAAGGCTGTAAAATGAATCCAGCCATTGTTTTGTCTCTAACATTGCTAGACCATGAAGACTAAGTAAAAGTAACAAACAAGTGGATGTGAGAACTGTGGCATTAATTTAAAATGTATGTTTTTATTAAAAATATTTACATATTGAGAGTGGTACAACATTTGAACTCTTTCTAATGTCCTAACAATATCGTCTGTTCTAATCATTATAAAAATCACTAATCATTATTGTCACCAATACTTACAGTGACAGCTGAATTCCTCCATGACACATAAAGTCATAACCAACCCTCAAGGAAAATAGATGCTTTGACATGGATTCCACAAATAGAAAAGTCCAGAAGCTTCAGGACTTTAACTGCAGGACTTTAACTAATACATGGCAATTTGTTCTGAAAGATAGGGCCTAAAAAGGACTGTATACATTGGGGAGATCAGGGAAATACAGCCACAAGAATTCATTTACGGACAATCCAGTCAAATTAACTGCAGGAGGCTATAATCAATCTCGGCCATCTTCCTTTTGGCCCACAGAGTCATTTCTTCATTAGGCATTCTTCCACTTATCCACTTTTTTTTTCAGAGACATTCCTATTATTCTCTTTTTATTTGGGCACAGTTTCAGAGGGTGTGCGAGAAAAATAATGGAAATGAAATTAAACCCAGTCAGATTTTCAATTCGTTAGTAGCTCTGGATTTCAATTGGGGATGAGGTTAAAATTACTTGCCTTAAAATGAGTCTTGGTAATTAGTTGTAAAATTTAATTGCCCGTGCTTTTCCTATTCCCAATTCCCAGACTAAACAAAAGTTTGTTGTATTTCTTTTTGATTATTCATTTCTTCCTATTGAACGAGGGGGAGAGAAGGGTATATTTGCATTTAAACTTCAAAAAAATTAATAACCCCTTTTAACCTCGATCTGTGTCTTTTTAAAATGTAGCATTCCAATACCTATAACTTCAAAATAAAGTGGGAAAACCATTTCCCAGAGAAATGCTTCCCCCAAATATCCAGTGTTCTACTTATCATTTTTCGTTCATATTTAGTAAATTAGGTTTTTAGTTATTCTAAACTGCTAAAATTTTAATCTATTAAATTCCTATTTGGCTTATGAAAAAAATTTTATCAGGCACTAATTTTATCTCTGGAAATATTTTATAATTCCTAAAACATCAATTTATTTCTGTGGAAATGTCATTAATTAATACTCATTAACATAAAATACTCATTTAATGATCCATCATCTAAGTAATTTCTTGACCAATTTTTCTTTAATCTGTTCATCTTTACCCTATATTTTATTATTAGTTACATTTGTTTGCTTTTCTTAAGGACTTATTACATAATATCGTTTAAATAAGGCCAAATAAATACTAAACCATTTATCATCTGGGACTCAAATCTGTGCCCCTCTAATGGCATGTAAATGAGATCAAACAAAGAATTACGTTTTCAGTTCTACAAACTGCTACAAACCAGGTGAACATAACAAGTAGCGAACATTCTTGTTGTTCAAGAAGCTGGTTTGGAAAAGCACTGGAGATCTGGATGATGCTCCTTAATTCAAGTTAATTCCATTTAGTTCAGTTCAACACATATTCAGCACTTCCTGTTCCTGTTCATAGGGGCCACTGTGGTAGACCACAGCTGATGTTTAGCAATCCAGATTTAGAGAAGACTTTAAGCATCTACTCATTTTGTTTCAAGCCCTGTTCCAAGGCAGTACCTGAAGAGCCTTGAGGGAGATGACAGGGAGGCTGGACAGAGGCAATGCCGAGTGAGCTTCCTCACTCTTTGGTAGGGGATGCCTTGCTTTCATCTGTTTTCTGTATCAGAGTACCAAATAAGACTTCAATTATAAACTGGATTTTGTTACAAAAACATATGAAAATCTCTAATTTGGCCCATTTTCCCAAATTTGCAGATGAGAAAACTAAAACTTACAGAGTTAAGTCACTAGGAAAGTCCTTGTAAATAATTTATGGCAAAATTAGAAGCTCCATTTTAATACAGTCTTCAAGTCACCACAACAGTTTGAGTCATGGAGCCTAGATCATCTCCTTATAAGTGCTAGGAGTTTAATATAAATGTTATAGTGATGATGCAGAATTTTTCTTATCATCTCTAGGATATATTCTAATGATGATTTAGGAACATCTTTCTAGTGACACAAGGCCACTAGAGGTGTTATGAGAACTATGATGTTAAATACAAGAAAAAGATTATTAAAAGAAAAATAAATGATAGTTCTAATTCTAGATGTATATAATTCTGCTTTTATAGCACACTACAAGAGTCTCACAGAAAACACTTGATGGAATCTTATTAGACTAACTGTATATATTCCTGAGCACACTCCAAGACCTGGGAGAGGCAGAAAGAAAGAAGAAATGCAAGTCTAGAATATGAGATACAAAGTTTGAATTTACTGGGAAAGCAAACATCCAAACAAAATAAGAAGAAATGGTGTGGGTATTGGTTGCATTGCGAATGGAATGGAGAACAATGAAATGAGGGCTAGAAGCCAAACTGAGAGTGAAGACAGGGTCAAAATGAGGAAGATAATTTATCCCTAATCAAAAATATAATAATCACCAGAATAATAATAACCATTAGATAAGTGGGTAACAGATGTGCACATATCAGCATATTACCTAGAAAATTTTGGCCCAATTCAGGAATATTTAGTCAGAAGCTTGACTTGATTCAACATCTATTTAACATCTACTTTGTTGCCGTCATAGTTTCATTAGGATCACAAATAAAATGAATAGAAAACTTACCTATATCTCAAATAATTTGTCTATATATTACTCTTTCATGTATTTTGTATACAAGGCCTATTTAATGACCCACTGTCTTTAAAACATGTATGTTCTGCTGTTTTTCCAGTGGAAATGAACTTGTGCAGCCTCATCTCTATCTCAACACCTGATTTACTTAGTGATGGGCCCTTGAAATGTATTTGGCTGGACGACAGATGCACTTAGTGTCTGCAGAACAAGGCAAAGCTATCTGACTCATGCAGGGATATTGGACCCAGGACTTTAATCTCATTAGCCTGAGCTAAGTAGCTTTATTTCCCCAAGTAAATAAGTTCTACAGAGAAACTAAAAATTCACCCTAAATTTTTACATGCTTCAAAGAACAAGAACTCTATCATACATATGCATAATTCAAATCAACCTAAAGTAAATTAAATATACTATTCACCGTTAGCAAACATCAGGTTTCAAAATATCATGAAGCAAAAATAAGAAGATAAATAAATGCAGTTATTCTCTACCCCTACTTATTTACACCACCCTGGCATCATCCATAACTTACATCTGACCTGGCCTATATCTGTTAGGTAGATGTTAGTGTGACTGCTAATAAAAATAATTATTTTCTGTTCCCCTATCTACTTGCTTTCACCCTTCCTTTCTCACCTTGATGAGGTCTTATTCTGAAATACACAAAGAACAAGTAAGATGGTAACATAGCATTAAGAACACTAGAGGTGATGCCAGAACTATGATGTAAAATACAATAAAAAGTTTTTCTAAAAGAAAAAATAAATGATAGCTCTAATTTTAGATTTATATAATTCAAAATTGTAGAGGAACATTAAAATGAAATGTTACACCTAATGAATATTATGTAGCAATGGGAATTTGAATACACATTGCAATATATTAGTTTACAGAAGAAAAAGCAAAAAAATTATGAGCATCACAAAGGCGCAAAACTCACTTTAAGTAACTGAAAACAATTGATGAAAGTTATTTGTAATTGTTGAAACTCTATTTCTCAGTTGGTGAGCATGCCTTAGTGGCCTATTTTATTTAATGCTAGATTGACATTTAACACTACTGTAGTGACATATCTTGTTAAGATGGAATATAATGAGATTATCCAGAAAGTTCAAATAACAAACCTTTTTTTTTTTTTTTATCTGAGGCATTCCATTAAGCTACACAGTCTCTGGAGAATAGCACCATTTAAATAGGTGATGTTGTGTCACATCAATGCGATCCTGTATTGTGAAGAAATATGCATTAAGTCTATTGGAGAGGAGCTCTTTATGAAAGTATTTGGAATCTCCACACCCATCCTTCACTCAGACTTTAAGTAAGAGTTTCATAAATCTTTTTGGATGAATAAACATTTTTCAATTACCTTTCAGGAAAGTTTAAATTTCCTACATTTTCACAGTTCTCTGGCCAATGACCCAGATAATAAAATACATGTTCATTAAATTCGTGGCATCAAGTTGGGTATAATGTTTAATACTCTAAGAAACAGTATTATTATTTCAAATGATCTCAACATCTTGCAGAGGTCAGGAACAGAAGAAGGGTGAAAACAGAGAGTCAACCTCAAAAGCAAACCTAGTACCACAGAACCAGGGATGGACATGGGGAAAGGTAAGTAGGTAAAATGATTCTGGCAGACTTTTATCTATAGTATTGGAGAATTTAAAATTGAGTGATTCAGATAATGAATGCAGGAATCATTGAGTAGTTAGTTCTCTTAATGCTCCTTGTCCATGCCAAAGTGGTGTTGGAAAGTTCATCCTCTAGAAGAAGAGAACAAGGTCTAGATAAAGGGTTGGCAAACTGCATAGTACAGGCAAAATCCAGTTTGCTGCCTGCTTTTGTAAAGAAATAAATTTTTATTGGAATATGGCCATGCTCATTCATTTTGGTATTGTCTACAGCTACTTTCATGTCAAAATGGCAGAGTTAAGCAATTGTGTCTAACCGAATGTCTTGCAAAGTCATTTATTTATGACTAGAAATTCTGCCTACACATAATCTAGATGTGTGCATATCAACGTTACCTTTGGAATAACCGACTGGTCAATCTTCCAAATCATCTAATGACAAGATGGCTTCTACAGAGGCACTTCATTGTTCACGTTGTTACTATCCTTTGAAGTAAACCTCTTCTATTTTACTTCAAATTTATAGATTTTTCTCTTCCTCCATGTATCACAGAAGTGATATGTCTTATTGAGCCCAAGAGTATTAACATTGTGGTAAATTCTGCTACTCACTAGCTGAATGATCTCCAGTTGGGTTCTCTCTGCTCTAATTCTTGTCATTATCCTCATCAACTTCAGCATTCATGGAGCTGATACATTTCACAATGTAGCCTCAAGATGACCTACTTATCTCCAAAATTCTTACTCACCTTCCTTGAGATGTTTCTTGCTCATTTACAAGATAGAAATATGGCATCTATCACCTAAGATTGTTGTGAGAATCAACAAGATAAAATATAGTGACAACTTTTGTCACATGGTAATTTTAAAGCTTTAAATTTGTGGTAGGATCCAAAGTGCTAGTGTGTAGGACAATATCTCCTCTGGCTCCTCCCACTACTATTCCACCTTATCTTGGCACCCTCACTTAAAGGTATGCTTCCATTTATCTGATATCTGTTTACAATACATATTCTTGACCTTTTTGCTTCAATGAAACCTGGGTTCCTTCCCATCTCCACCCTAGTCCCCTTAGTCCTCAAACTCCTTGCTGATATAGGGCAATCATTCAACCCCTCTTTTGCTATTTCTCCTACCTCCACCCTCACCAAAAAATAAATAAAATAAATATGTACAAGACACAGAAAATTGTATTACAATCTACCACATCTTGTTGTCATTTTCAGACTTCTACTTTAACACTCCCATTCGAAGTCTCTCCTGTTTAAGTCTAATTCCATCCTGCTATACTATTTTCTACTTTTCTTTCTCCCCATAATCTGCCAATTATAGAGCTACATCCTCAAATCTGGTACTGGCTCACATTCTCTATATCCTGTCTTTGAACATTAACCTAGTAGATGTTACTCCTTCAAATCATGCGTTCAATAATCTATTATCAAAATTTGGGGAACCTCTTAATACAGATGGCCTGCCTCAGCCACCCCAGTTCAGCCATACACTTCTATAGTACATTTAGACTTTGTTATCACTCGGATCTGTTTTGCTTCTGAAATATTTTACTTTGATATCCTGCACTCTGGTCACAGCCTTATATCTTCCCATTTTATCAATCCCTTACTTTCACTTCACCTGCTCAAAACTCACTAAGACATAAAATAAAATTATACTCTCTGTTTTGATCCCAGTTTCCTATCTCTCAAAACCTCTAGTTTCATGTCTTTTCCAATCTAGCACAGACATCCCTCTCCATCATAATATCTTCATTACCAAATGTCATTTTGCCACATCTACCACAACCCCTCACTCTGGTATCAATCCAAATGTCTACCTTCAAGGAATAGGGACCATTCAGTAAGAATGGACCCAGTGGAGGGAGGCAGTGAATTCTGGGAACAAATGATACAGTGGGCATATTATTTCCTCTTTAGCCAACTAATCCTTCTGTGTCCTCAGTTTGTCAATAGTAGCACCATTCTGCTAATAACATAGAGGGTAAATTTCAAATTCATTGTTGACTTTTTTCATATTCTTGCCTATCACATTAATATACTTGCAAAGTATTGTCAATAATTATATTGGTCTATTCCTTTGTGTTTTCCCTGTTATCATTGAAATTTAAGTTTTCATTATTAAATACCGAAATCATCGCAAGATATCCCAATTTACTATTTTTCCTCACCTCCTACACAGCATTGACAGAGTAGATTTCTTAATACAATACCTAAATCATAAGTCTATAAGAAAGAACACTCAAAAGTGTCCAATAGATTCCTTCTGCATTTATAATTAATTTCATAATCCCTAGCCTCACTTTGAGGAGCTCTGTAATCTGCTCGACACTGTCATTCTGGTTTCTAATTACACATCATGCACTTACAAATTACCTACACTTTTGTTATCATAGACTTCTTACCCATTCCGCAACACACTACATTTATTTCTTTGACCTGCAAGCCCTTATTCAAGCTTTTCCACCACCTGAAATGCTCACTTCACCTTCTCCTCCTCACTTGTGCCTTGTGAAAGATCTTCCTGTCAATCAAGGGCCTATCCAAATATCACTTATTTTATAGGGCATTCTCAACTCCTGAACTCTTTTCTCACTTCTATATTCCTATAGCTTCCTGCTGCTCAAAGTGTGGCATTCGAACCAGCAGCATTAGTTAACATCACCTTGGAGCCTGATAGAATTGCAAGATCTTGGGTTCCACCCCAGATTTACTGAATCAGATTCTAGATTTAAAATATATATATTTTTATATATATATATGCTTACACATATATACTTTATATATATACGTGTGTGTATACATATAGACATATGTGTGTATAAGTGTGTATATACATATATGTGTATGTACCTATATGTGTATATATGTATACATATATATGTATATATGTGTATATATGTATATATGTGTATATATGTGTATATATGTATACATATATGTATATATGTGTATATATGTGTATATATGTATACATATATGTATATATGTGTATATGCATGTGTATATATGTATGCATTTAGGTGATTTTATATGCACATTATAGTTTGAAATGCGCTGCTATAGCACAACTCCTATGAGGCAGTGGTGCCTTGCATTACTTTGTGTGCATAATTTCAGTAAAAAGGGTGTTAGAGTCCAAAAACACAACCTAGTTCCAGTACTGCCTCCACCTTCCTATGTTATATTTTGGAAGTCTCTTAATTTTACTTAATTTCAGCTTTCTTTGCTACAAAAATGGAGAAAATAATACATAGCTTCAAGGGATATTTGAAGATTAAATGGCATTAGTTTTGTGAAAGTACATTTCATGGTACCTGGTACATAAGTTTAATAAACACTGATTTTATATTTACCTTCCCTAGAGTGAAATTTCTTAGAATGGAGGAATTGTGTCTGATACATTTTTCAGGTTCACCAGTGACTTAGGTCAGTGTAAAGCAGGCTCCAGAAGGCAGGGAGCTCGGCTGTTGGTTCACTGCTCTATTTCCACATAGTATATATTGGCAGGGGGCGGGGAGAATGGAATGTCTTATAGTGAATGACTGATTATTATTTGAGAAAGTCATTGTGATATAAAACCTATAAAAAGGGTTTAGAAGTAATAGAGTACTTAGTTTGGAGAAGAAAAGCCTTGGATAACTTTAATAACTGAGTTCTAACATATATTTATTAAACAGAGAAGGACATGTTCAACTATTTTTTCTATTCTTACTACTTCTCACAATATATGTGAGAAAACTAGACAAACTTTTTAGACTATCATATCCATAATACCACTATTTGTATTAGAGACAGAAAGATGTATGCAACAAGACAGCTACAACATGCTAAAAGTATGACATTGTGTGATTGTCCTGTTTTCAGTTACCCAAATGTAACTGGGAGATAGAGCTGAGTTGGTTACCTCTGAGGTCAAGAGAAAGGAGAGTTTTATTCCTCTCCAATAAGTACTTTCTTGTGAAAATAACAGGTAACTGCCTACATACTGAGACTCCCAGGCCTAACTCAATGGGAGAAAAAAATTTCAAATATCTCCTAATTTTTGCCAACTAATTTTTCAGGTTAAGGTCAAAATAGTTAACACTGACAAACCCCTTTTGTATGTAAAATTAATTTTTTACTAATAAGGATTATTTTACAAACTGGTCACAGTGAAAAGTTGTAATGTTTTCTTTCCTCAGGATCTTTGTGAATAGGACTGAGTTTGATGGGTTTAAATTTGCAGCTAAGAGTTAAATTATTTCCTCTATCCTTCAGCCCTAGAATCCTGTCATTCTGTATTTCAGCAAGACTAAGCTATGAACAGCTTAAAACATACAGGTAAATAGTTGGTTTCCTTTGTTTCCATGTCCCTATTTAACTGACGTCGGCAATTAACTTTATTCCTATTCTTTAAGGGTCTACAAGATTCCATGAGCTGTCAGTGTTCACATCACATCCACTATCCTAAGTACATCCTTAACCCAAAATCAGTATATTTTTCCTTTAGCCCACTGGGACTTAATATGTCACTTCACACAATGTAATTTCCCATAAACCATAAATGACCTTTAACGCGTCAGTGACTGCATCAAATGTTATGATAAGTTTTTTAATGACTGAATAATTTGGAGACCATTGTAGAAAAATGAAATGACAAAAAAAGTCAGGAGGAAAATACGAATCATTTAGTAAAAAGGGTTAAAAGGATTTTTCTCCTTGTGTCTGTGATGCTATAAAAAAAGGTAGATTTATGTGCCTCCCTAGCCTCTATTTTACCTCTTCTTCTCAGCATTTAACATTATATGTAATCTACAAAAACCCCACAAATTAAATTCCAGATGCATGAAGAATAATGTAGACCTTTACTGCAGATTTTCCAGAAGGGAAAAGAATGGCTCACAGAAATCTTTGAGCAGTGCTGAGCAAAACATGCTTAGTGCTTCACCAGTCTCAACCCCCAGGGATCCCCACATAGGCTGCGCAGAAACCGCTCTGTCTCTCCTACGCACACCCTCTCCATGTAGCCTCCACACTGCTGTGCCTCTCCTCTTCTTCCACCATGAGTCCTATGCATGGTCTCTCCGCCAATACTACCCTCTGCAAAGTGCAGCCACGTTGCACACTCTGACTCTTTCCAGCAAGGCCCAGTCTCCTGAAGATGTGGGTAACAAACTTTTAACTACAATTCAATTTAAAAGAATTACAAAGTGTATAATCTGTGTTCAAGGCCCATGGCTAAGTGCTATGAAAGTCAGGTTAGGAACAAAGAACATTTGCATAGTTTTGGCCCACTGAGAGCATGCAATGTGGTGAAAGCAAACAAACAAACAAAAAAAAGGAGAAGTACTAAAGAAATATATAATTTAATGTTGTATATTGTAGAAGTTCTGAGAAAAAAACAACTAAGTTGTAGAGAGGAGATGAGAGAAACAACTCATTTAAGTGGGGAGATTAGGAAATGAATATCAGAGAATGAGCCATGGAAGCTATAAGTATAATTTCAATAAGCAGAAAATGCATTTCATACTGAAGGAAGATGATAAACATAGGCAGATAAATTTAAAAGTACATTATGTGTTTGGGGAGTATCATTGCCATTAAGACAACTGGAGGATAAGGAGCATACGGAAATGGGAGGTTGGTGAGAGATGAAATTGGAAAGTGAGTTTGAATCCATTCAATTTTTTAACAGATAATATTCGGGTGTCTACAGTGTGCCAAGGATACTGTGTTAGATGCTGTGGTATATGATGAGTAAAGGTGCACACATAATTCCTGCTGTCATCTAATTATATCATAATACATGCCATAAATAAACAAGAATTGTAACTTGTGACAAGCCGTGAAGAAGAGATTAACAGAGTGAGGGCACAATCCATGGGGGCCTGGCATGAGGGCCTAACCCTGCTCTGGGAGTTCAAGGGAGTCTTTCTTCAGCGGGGGGTTATTAAAGTGGAGATACAAAGGATTATATTTCACCAGGCAAAAAGGTGAGAGGACTAGAACATGATGGAATAGCACATTCAAAACAGCACAATATGAGGATAAAAATTGAGACCTAAATCTGGAGATGTAAAAAGGAAACAATTTATGCATGGCCTAAAGTCTGTCATCAGAGGACTGAGGAATCACTGAAGGTGATGGGTAGTATTGATCCAAAAAAGAAACTTTTTCCTGGATCAAAGAAGTCTACCAGTCTAAGAACTTGGCATACGAAAGATACATGCATATCCCATTTAGCATAAGGAATGCATTTTTATAAGCAAGAAGGCTGGATCAGCAATAACTGAACCATCCCTACAGAAACGAATGCTCTCAGCATCATCTGGAGAGAGGGATGAAGTCACTCTTTCATACTCTTCCAACCCCCTGGAATCATGGCATACCTACATCTTTCTGTGTTTGCAACTGTATTTTGTATAATAGTTGCTCATCTTTAATGGTCCCAGGGCTGATGATGAGGAGTGATGCAGCTCTGTAACCTAATCTAGAGTAAGCAGTACCTGATATTTAATTTTTAAGTGAAAATAGGCTACCATACATTTCTATGTCAAAGAAATCTATGTCAACAAAAATTGGGTGACGGATAGCATTAGGAGATTTACCTAATGTAAATGACGAGTTAATGGGTGCAGCACACCAACATGGCACATGTATACATATGGAAAAAACCTGAATGTTGTGCACATGTACCCTAGAACTTAAAGTATAATAAAAATATATAAAATAATAATAATAATAATATACACTTGAAAATTACTGAGAGATTTTAAGTATCCTCACCACCAAAAATTGTATCTATGATCATGCATATGTTAATTAACTTGATTTAGCCATCCTACAGTGTATGCATATATCAAAACATGTTGTACACCAAAAATATATAGAATGTTTATATGTGAATTTAAAATTTTAAAATAAAGAAAATTAATGGAAATACAAAAAAAAGAAAAAATTAGCCGGGCATAAAAAAAAAAATAGTTGGTCATTACTTCCATGCTGCGCTGATGTTTTTAATGCCCTTTATAATGCCAAAGCCCTAGTCCTTAATTGTTTGCAATCTTTACCCGGCTTTTCTTACCATTTCATTAAGTTTCTTCAGCCATTTGCAAAAATTAATTTTTATGCTTGGTAAGATATTCCTTGTGTTTTTTCGGGGTGGGCAGATTCATTACATTTTCTGGCAGCCATCCTAAGTAAAAAATATTCGCAGGAACATACAATAATGACAAAAGAGTGACTGAAATTGAAAGCATTTGCAGGATGGTACACTGACATTCATTGGCGGAGAGAGTAAGTCTAGCACAAACTGTCACCCTAGCTCGTATTGGCTGAGAGGCTCTGCTAGCACACAAAGCATGGAGAACTATATCTAGACAGTTTATGGTTGCATTATATTTAAATATGCATATAGGTTATTCGTGGAAAAAATATTTGGAGACAAATAGCATCATAGTATATTAGGGGGGTCTTATAACAAATAGGGACACCAAATTGAGCTTATCTATTTGGTTAGTTTGTAATGATACAATCATTTTTTTTTATGCTTGGCAATATTTTTGTATAATGTTAGCAGAACTATAAAGCTAACTTGGTGCATTTAGGAGAATGTATCTCGTTGCACAAAATATATGAAGGCATTAGTGAGGTGAGCCAAAAAACGAAGATTTTTTTGCAGTGACAAAAATGACAGCTCCAAGTTGAGAAAAGATTGCAACTAAAAGGAAATGCGCAGGGTCAATCCTGATAACTTCTGTTGCAAGATCTGCTCTTCAAGCCAATAACATTATAATGAGCAAACACATATGCAAATGCATAACTAATAATCAGGGCTAAAGTAACGTGTGGTCTTGTGAGATTCACAGGGAGGGGAGTTGGGGGTAGTGATATAAAGGATTTAAATAAAGCAAGGACAAAAAGCGAGATTACAAAAAGGAGGATGACTTGAGTGATAAATACAGAGGAATCCAGAAAGCATGGGATCTTGAGAACTTTAATTTTTTTTGTATGCTGAGCATTAGCTTGTTCATTTTCAGTAAATGAACAAACTCTAGGCAAAAAGAAAATGGCATTTGTTCACCTGGTGGCTTTTGTTCACTGACTTAGCCTATAGCAATTGTGGTCACTTCTCCTTTTGAATGTTCCTCCTACCCCTTGATACCTCCAAAGAACTCAGAGTCAGGCCAGGAGAATTAGAATAAGGAAGTCTAGATAACAGTATTAAGAATATGTGTTTTTGGGAAAAATATCCAGTTTCAGTTTGGAAAAGAGATTTAAAAGGCACAAGAACAGATTAAGTGAGACCAGCACAGAGATTATAGCAGCAGCCTAACCAAGAAAGGATGGTTTCTTGGACCTGATTGTTTCATGTCATGATAAATAATTCTATGCTTATTTTTCTATCCCTGATCAGCCATATTGAAGTTCCACTGCACAGCAAAGCCTGAACCGCCTCTTATTGACTCAGCTTACATTCAAGAAGAAGCACTTGCTTTTCTTTCCCCATTCCATGCTATTCCAATCTGTTGCCCTCTGATATTCCCAGCCATTTGCCGAGTCACATTCTCTACTACCCTTTCACCACACACGCTCACAGCTGCTGGGCAGCTCTCCAAGTCCTCTCCAGTCCTCAACGTTCCAGCTTCATCTGCAGCTTTAGCAGGAAGGTGGCAGGGAACAACTACTGATAAAATTGCCTTGCGGGTGCCTGGCATTGTTCACTGCTATTTCACTCATCCTAACCATAATTCTTCAAAGAAAACCTTGTTTCCACTCCCTGGATTCAAGAAAAGGAGCCTTGCAGGGAGCAAAAAGATTTGGTTCAAGTCATACAATGACCGGACTGATTTGAACCCGCGTCTGTCTGACCTCAAAGTCCTGGACCTTGTCACAACATTGTGCTGCCTCCTAGTGGAATGTTTGTCTTTGGCCTAATTTTATAGTGCACAATACCAAAAGAAGTCGTTATAATTTTTAACTGCTTTTAAAATAAAAAGAATGTTGATATCTAGTTCCTGTACGGGGCATGCTGTGGAGCTTAAAAAGGGATTTACTTTCTTCTTTGATTTTCAGCTATCTACCGTTGGTGAGAGAGGGTAGATCAATAAGCTGTCTGCAGCAAATCTTACGGTTACTTTTTGTGGGGAATAGGGCATCTTTTTTTATAATTCTAATATAAGGTATCACATGGAAATCACTGGGCATGGCTTAATAAAATGATCCTAGGATGATAGATATTCAACAAAAACAGGATGGAGGAATGAAAAAGAGCTCAAAATAGCAATGTTACTGAAATAACAGTAACAATACCACCTACTCTGTACCAGCAGTGTTCACATTACTTTTCAGATGCTGAGCCCTTTAATCTCCTATGAGGCAAGCATTCCTGTCTATTTTATATGTGAAGAATCTGAGGCTTAGAGAAATCAACTAACCCGTCCAAGGATGCAGAACTCATGAGAAGAGAAGATGGAATTATAACCCAGGGTTGCATTGCTTCAAAATTCTTGCATTTTCTACTATGTGATTCTATCTTCCTGCTTAGAAATCTCTATACAATAAATTAAATAAATTTTTAAATGTATTTTGTAAAACACTACAAGAAATACCATGAGGAAAACAAAGATGAATGAGACAAAAATAAACTGTGATGGCTCCCCTCCAAAAACTCCCCATCCAGAAAAAGACTTCTAAAATATTTAGTAAGCCTTTCTGACATTCTAGTGGTCTAACCATACCTTTAAAAATCCATTTCCCTTATCCCAATGAAGGATACTTTTCTCATTATATGCTTCCCATTTTATCTCAAACAGGAAACCAGTTCAAAATAAAGTCATGGATATTTTTAACTTGCCCTTTCTATCTGTACATATACATATAAAGATATAAATATCTTTATGTGTATCTATAAGCATATTCTACATGTAGATATATGTATTAGACCTAAATTAATTAAAAAGTAATTAACTTTTAAGGCATTCATATATAAAGACAATAATCTTTTTTAAAAACAGTTCATTCTTTATACAAAATGGGAAAGTAAAGTATAGAGCTGCTTTTGCTTTGTATGATCAAACGAATGGACTCCATGTTATTAAAATGTATGGCATTTTTATTATTTCTTCGCTGTTCATTCAATTCACTAGTCATAGCATCATCTTTCATTCAGAAATATGTATGTCAAATTGACATATTCTATTTTTTAAAATATTAACAAAGTGCCAGAACAGTCTCACACATGGTTCCATCACAGCTAAACTTGATACTTTTTCCAAAATGATTATTGAGAAAACAAAAACAATGACTTCCATCTCCAGATTATATTGCAAGTATAGATAGTAATTTTGATGACTACAGTCATATGTCAACTAAATATATGACCAAGACGATTAACATATTTTATTTTGATCATCAGGTATCAATCAAAAGACAATGACCAGCACTCATCAGTGACTAGTTCTGGATTTGAACTGGTGACCTGAAAGTAATAGGCTCTTTACTTTCTGGTCTTCAAACCAGTCCCTAAAGTTATACACTCCCCCAGTCTGATATCCCCAGATTAGTAACTGGACATGTAACAAAGCAACAGATGGCCTGTAGATTTCTAAAGACATAATGTTGAAATGGTTTGCCTTTTCTTTGTGGCCTTCCTTTGCCTTTCTAGTTTGACAATTAAAAAAAAACACTTATTTTATAGCATCCTGTTTAGATGCTGCAAGTTGAATTTTTGCACAATCAACCATCAAATATGTTTCAAATGGAGGAGAAATGAATCTTTGCTGGAGAGCCTTTGCGGAGTAATGCGATCCCCAGAGAGTCAGAGCAGCACTCAGAGACAGATGCTCAGTGAACTAACTATCTCCTAACTGCAGGGGTGGCCTACCTCCTGTATAAATGTAAAGCCCCATGAAAGCTAAAAATAAAGGGAACATAGAAAAGTAATGTAATGTGTTCACCATTTTGGGCTTCAGAAGTGCACTGGCAAGATTCCCCTTGGGATCACTCCACTTTGTAGTTTGTTTCTCTGTATGTCCTACATCATTACCTTCTTTCAGACACCTGAACAGTTCATGTTTCCTTAACCGGAGCTATGCCATTAAGAGCAACCCCCAAAATCCTTCATTGCAAAGAAGGTCATTATATAGTAGATAGAAACCTTAAGAGGAAAAATCCTATATCAACTGGTGGTATAATCCCCAAGAGGAAACAGACTTTAGTTGAACAATCAGAAACCTGGCTTGCTTTATGGTGTTTACACTGCTGCTTGTTAATGGATCACCATAAAGGAAGCAAAAGGGCTCTTACACCATTGAGTAGGCTATCATGGGAGTCTTCTGAGTGTGCCTTTTTTATTTGCTGCAGTCAGGTTAATGAGCTCACCAGCCCACTTGATGTTGAGGACTTTGTAACAAAGCAATCTCTCATTAAATGCTGCCTGGCACCACTCTCTTGAAGCAAAGGGACATTCAGATTATTGAATGCCTTTGTACTCCTCATTCCTACCAGGCTATGGAGTCCAGCAGTGGCATCAGGCCCACACACTTCCTGGCAGGCATCCAGTCATCCGCCTGCCCTCTTCAAACTGCATGGGCATTTGCCAATCTAAGCAGGACTGGTAGGCAAACAAGCATGGCACACGACTCCTTTGGCGGAGAGCCAAATGTGCAGCTGAACAATCTAATTTGTTTCTACTGTAGAGGGAAACATTCTTCCCCATTCTTTCCTATTCAGTTGAATTTACATGTAAAAGTTTTGTTATGGTACAAAGGAATGTGCATTTATCTACATTTCCTTTCTGCTTTTACACCTTTTTAGTCTCAACAGTGTAGGTCATGATTTTGTCTGTGGCTTTATTTTAAGTACCTCCTGGCTGACAGTTTCTTCAATGAAATGACCCCAGAGTGTTATCAGCTAGCTAGCAGGTGTGTCTCTATTCAGAATCTTGTAGACAGAAGTGCATCCTGGGTAAAGAGCAATCTATGCACACAACCAGATCTTTTCAACATTACTCGTGAGATTTAATGGTTGACTATCCTAAAGGAAAAAAAAAAAAAAAGCTAAAAAAAGATTTTTTTCAAGTTTGGTTTTTTAGAGTGTTGATAATGCCCTGAGACATACTAAGCTAAAATAGGAATACACAATTTTTTTAAAAATGCATTTCATTATATTTTAACAAACAGTTGTTATCTTGTTATTAGGAATTTCTCTTTCCAAGCTATTAAATACTTAACTTTTAAAAACTTGAGAGCACAATGAACAGATGCTCAAAAATTAAGTGTAATTTTAGCCATGGTATCACATTTGAGCAAAGATGAACATGTAGGGGTATTTTGAGATGAATTAAATAAAGCTATAGCCATAGTTATATACTCTTATTCTATTCAGTTTTCAAATAAAATCTGTACAAAATTCTTCCCACTATTTTAGGATGGTGCCTCAAAAAAATTTTAATTATCATAATCTTAAAAACTCTGAACATTTTAGAGATCTGCACATACTCAGAAAGAGGCTCGCCTATCAAATCTAGTGAAAATAGTCTACCTATATCCTTAAATGTATTAACAGGCTATGGAATGTAAATTCAAAACTGCTCCCTGACAAAGATTCAAATTTCAAACCAAGCCAGATTAAAATGAAATATAAATATGTAGTTTTAATACATATCAAACAGCTGTGAAAAAGAAAGTCATCATAAAACTAGCACATTTTTCTCTCATGCTTTCCGAATACCAGAATGGGGGAGATAGTGATGTAACAATACTAATTTAATTTTTTTATGTTTGCATGCTAAATCATGTTTCCATTTATATCATAAGATACGAAGTTTAAGAAATAGCAGCATAGTGGAATATAAGCCTAGAGTTCTGCTCTATAGATCATTCATACTGCTTATTGTATAGTTTATATCTGCATGTTTACAGTTTGCTTAAGTAATGTTAATTTAAGTACTTCTAAATTTTGAAAAGTATTAGTTGTGTTCGTACAACTTGGTGTCAAATAGAATGATTATTAATTTTTTACATATTAAATTTTATAATAATTTTTCAAAAGACTTTCAGATCACTGTACTATAGATTACTTTCAGGTCTGGTTCTAGGTATTGTCTGCTCAAATAATAAGGTAAATATTTATTTAAAAACAAATCTAGATTTCAATTCAGTCACTAATTTAATTTAACGTCACTTGCAATCATCTTTATGAATTATCAATTAAGGAGAAATGCTAAACAGAAAAAGCATGTTAATAGTCTAGTATACCTGGTTCATGATTTTAAGAAGAGAGTAGATTTAGATAAAATTTATGTTGCTCACCATAATTTTTCCTAATGGAGGGGATGAAAGTATTTTAAAAACACAAGCTACTGGTAACAATAACAAAAAAAACCTGAGACGACAGTAAGAAATTAGCTGGTTGGTAGCATAAGCTTTTCCTACTAGGTGGGTGTTCTTTACTGTTCTTAAGGATGCTTCAAACTGATGACGGTTTATCCTATTTTCCAGGCATACATATTATATTCACATCTTAGGTTAGTCTGGATATTTGAAGTCTTGGAAACAATGCATTCATGTACTCCTTCAACTAGGTTAAGTGAGCTAACCACATATTTTTGTTAAATTGTAGACACAGCCTATAATAGCTTTCAAAAAAGTCTGTCTTGACTATCTGAAGTACTAAACTTCTTCATTACGATGACCTGGGTAACTTGCTATCATCTTTACTGGCACAAAATCTAATAGAACATTGTATTGTTATTAGTCTAATAGAGTCTGCACTTTCAGAGTATTTTTAGAGGAATAGATTCATTTTAAATATAACTATGCAACCATCTGAGAAAATTTCATAGTAAATGTTAGAATATGACTGATTACATGTGAAATATGACTAAAGAAAATTCATGTACATTCTTTGTTTATTCTTTTCAAATATTAATACCTTTGTTATTACCTCAGCTGATTTTTTAAAACTTTACAGTATTATAATTTGATGATAGCCATCTTGTCTGACATATTATTATTTATTCACTAAATTTGTGTTGCTAAAGTAATAAATTAGATGATATCAAGAAATCTATATGTATGTGAACATGTATGATCAGATGTTATGACAGCCTACCCCATTAGATGCTGGCCAATGCCTGTTCAATTTTTTAAAAGAGTCGCACTATAATAAAGTTACATATACGTCAGCACATTTTATATGTATGCTAGAAAGGATTCTGCTTTTAAAATAACAATTTATATTGAAAAACATCAGTATCAACTGAAGATGTTTAAAAACCAGAATCCTAGCCTATCTTAAATGATTCGAATGAGCAGATTGGTTGGCCAAATTCTCTGCAAGTAGTCTTCAATTTTTTATCTAGCTATTTATAGAAAGCTGAAGAAACAGCTGAGCTGACTGAAGTGATGTCACATTTGCTGATGGAATGGTTTGTTCCAGAGCACGCTCAGAGGCTGCATGAGTCTTCTTAAGGTTTGGTACCCAACCCTAAGCAGCGAGAAGGTGTAAACATGGGCATTCTTCAGCCCCACCAATCAATATTGCATTGATGACTTTCTACTGACCTTTAACCCCACGAGGAATACCAATAGCACCATACTGAATCTTCCTGTCTTTGAGGGCTGCCTAGCATAAGCTACCAATTTTACAATCGATCAAAAGTCATCTCTGTGAATAAAGCTTGAGATTTCAGGCAACAGCAAGCAATTTTTGAAAGGTCAGGGCTGGGTTTTTATTTGCTTGACCTGTGCTTTCAACTTGTATCATAGTTCTTTATAACCACTAAAAGTAGTAAGAAAATTTCAGATTTTTTCCCCGTGTATTTTTAGTAAGCCTTTGGGCATTTTCACTGTCCCTAAAAGAATATGGTTGCATGGCAACCTTCACAGTTGCTATGGAGACTCCATGTGTAAGCAGCTGCTGCAATCAGCATTAACTCCAGGCTTGCAGGTTTGTCATTCCAATACATAGGGAGGGGAAACAAATAGGACAGCACATTGCCGTAAAGGGGAAGTCACCTAGATAATGTCACTCACAAACATATGTTCCACAATTATTCTTTCCACTGTTTTATTGCTGCAATTATAGCTAAACTAAGATTACAAAATTATATGGTTTTAATTTGCCTCTATTGACTATGTTTCACTTCCATTAAAATTAAGTCTGAACTCATTTACGTAGAAAACCATTGGCTTTCGAGAAAAATTTTTTTTTGCTTTCTCATTTAATGTCAACAGAAAGAAAAAAAAATCAATGTCCATGGAAACCTTTGTATGAAACAAGCAACTTAGCCAAAATATAAATTAACCTAACATGTAAAGTATGGTCTCATCCCAAAGTTCCATCTGTATTTCTACTGTATTTCTAATATTTTCAGTTGTTTCAGGCAAGACTACAAAGATGGCGCTGATGACACCGATCCAAGTCTTTAAAATGTAAGCAGAAATGACAGTTAAGCCATCTTAAGCCCCTATCCTTAACTCATCCCATCAAGCTTAAATATTGCAGCATGTGATCCCAATATCAAAGTCCTTAAGAAGAAAACTCAAGCAAAGAGAGGTAGGAAAACTATTGCCGACACTTTTTTCAAACTAATTTTTTTCTAACCCTGGTGAGCCAAAATATTTCAAGAATCCTTGCTATCACAATATCTGATAAATTTATTACATAAAAGGAACTCTTAATACACAGATACAATATTATTAACTAAAGAATAGCTTGCAATGTAGCATTAGGTGCTCACAGTTTTTGCAAATATAGGCTTAACATCCCCAAAATAATAATCACTTACTTTTCTTATTCTAATATTCCAATTTCTTATTTGGAGATAGGATACTTCTTCATAGAAAGCTAAGATTATCACTAAAAATTAGTACTTTATTTAAGGGTACTGTAACCACTTGCTAATTTACATGATATAAAACTCACTAGCAGGCAAGCAAAGAAGCAGGTTTTATTATATTTAATCAGATTCTAGTGGTATTACAGTACTTTTGCTCTACCATATAGAATGGTCACCTTTTTATTTGTAGCTTTTGGAGCTTTTAAAATAATTATGAATCCACAAAATAAAACATGTATCAAATTTATTTCTGTACTTATATAAATTGCTGAAATACAGCTGTGTTAACACAGAACTTCGTAAAATTTTAAGGAAGACATAGGTGGTGTCTAGTGTTTAAATCAGTTATCTGGTTTTAATATTTATGTTGAAACTGATTCTTAGTATTTTTATTATATATCACTTAATAGGCTTATGTGCAGATATGTCAGACAAAATATTTCTTGAGTGAAATCCTAGTATATAAAAACTCTGTACAGATGCATACACACAATATTAGTGGCATTATCTTTATATTAGTAGAATAGCACATGTTAATAAAACATAATTGCCCATTCTAAAAAGCCTTAGTTAGACACATTTAAAAAGTGAAATTTAACAATAGCTAAAAGGTAGCACATTAATATGTTCATGACTAAAATAAAACACAAAAATTTCAGAAACTTGTAATTACCATTTTAATGGATCTTTAAGTAGATATCTAATTGCACAATTCATAGATCCTTCTTAAAAGAACCAAATGTTGAGTTATCCAATGCTAGGATGATTTTTTAATCTCATGTTTTCGTTTTTCACCTCTTAGCATATATTAAAGCAAACATTCATTTTTTTAATTGCAGTATAATAAAATAAATATGCATTCTCCTGCAGATCTTGTTCGCTACCATTTGAATGGAAGCATATTTAGGTTTAGAGTGTAAAGATACTATCTAGAAACCCTAAAAACGAAAACTCCGATAGACCCTTAAACATAGCAGCGTTAGCAGGTGCTGCTGTAATACACAAATCCAGATAACATTAAGTGACCTATTTTTAAAGCCTGTCCAAGAAAAGCGACATCAAGGAACTGAATTCTTTGCCTTTACTTTAATAGTTCCTTGTCATGCAATCTTCCAATCAGAAAGGGTGATCACCACAAAACAAATTCCCAACCTGACACATACACCAGGGGCATCTTCTGCAATCCTGTAGACTGGTACTTAGGGCCTATTCATTGCAGCTTGTATTTCACTGCAATATAGGGCAGAGAACTCACAATCAAGTAAATGCAAATTTACTTACAGGGATTTAAAACCAGGTCTTTTAGGTAATATGAAATGTAAAATCCTATTGGATTACTTAAATATTGATTATTTCTCAATACATTTTATATTAATCTGGAAAATACTACATTTCAATTTGTATAATGAAGATACTTTAACAACAAACATTTTAGTTTGCAGAATTTTAAAGTAAGATTAGTATTTAAATTTGCCATTACTAAACTAACCAAACCATTAGAGTTTTTGAGTTCTATAAGACGATGTCCCCCTTAATACAGCAAGGGATACTCCTATAGTTGGAACTACAAGCTACACTTCAAAATGGTTTTCTGATGAAGACGCCATAAGTGCTATTTTCTGTAAAAGTTACGTGAATCCATAGAGCAATTATTTGGATAATTTGAGCACTAAACCCCGTGACTGTGAATGAGGAGGTTTTATTTGGCTTGGGTAATAGGAACTAGCTGTGTACATTGAGTACAGTATGCCAATTTCAACTAAATCATTTTTATAGCTCACTAATGTAAGGAATAAATGTAACCTTTTTTCAAACTTATTCAAAAAACTTCAAAGCTATAGAAAATTTGAAATAGCATAGCAAACATTCATGTGTCCTTCACTTAATTTGACAGTTGTTAACATTTTTGCCACATTTGTTTTTTTCTCTCTCAGTCCAAAATAATGAATATTGGCAAAATCATGTTTCAACCTAAAACACGTTTTCTTACACTGAACCATTTGACCTTAAGCTGCAAACATTATGACATTTCACCCCTACATACTTTAGCATGTGCCTCCAAAGAGTCAGGGCATTCTTCTACATAAACTACAATGCCATTATCACTCACAATAAATTTAACATGGTTGCAATAGCATTTTCTATTATAAAGTCCGTATGTAAAATTTCTCCAGTTCTCTTGATAATGTCTTTTATAACTTATTTGAGAGGAGAGAATCTGAATCCAATCAAAGGTTATGGACCACACTTTGCATTTAGCTGTTTGTCTTTTTATTCACCTTTCATCTAGAACAGTTCCTCAGCATGTGTCTTCTATGCATTGAAATTTTTGAAGAACCCATGTCATTTGTTTAAATGTCCCACAATTTAAATTTCTTCCAGTCGTTTTTCTTAACAACTAAATTTGGGTGAAACATATTTGTCAAGAGCACTACAAAGGTAAAAGATAATGTAATGTCTGGCCATGAAAGATTACCTTCTGATAAAGAGCTGTACCCAGAGTCTGTCCCCGGAGTGTTCATTTTTCTATTAATAATTTGAATAAATTGCTAGGAAAGCACAGTCATTTGCTACTGTCACTGAAAATATGAAATCTTACAATTCATTTAAAATAATTTGGTTTATTAGGCTTTGGACCTGGATCCCTTAGCCATTTCACTTGTGTTACTCCTAATGAAAATTTGGGGTATCTGAATACTTTGTGATTAAATTTCCTTCATCCAACCCACCCACCCCTGACAGCTGATAGAATGACCAGACAAAAACTAAGGAGTTTCACGGCACCTTTGTCTTCAAAAGCTAACACTGATTTTTTTCTCCAAACATTATTAAATATATAGTATATTTATTATATCAACATTGCATCTTTGGAACATCCAGCAAAAAAAAAAAAGCAGAAAATTAAAATTATCTTTTTTAAAAAAGCTCTCCCAGTCCATTCCAGAGAGTGGAAGCTAAACAAAATTGTTTGCATTAAAATTTAAGAATAATTCTATAATTTAATAATAGTATTAAACTAATATAAATATATTTCATTATCAAAAAAAGTAGGGGGATACCTATTTGATAGAAAATAAACTCCAAAAATTCTCAAAAACATTCACAATCTACATATTCTCAACCCTCCTGGCAATTTATATGTGCAAATGGAGTTTTGTCATTTTTTTAGAACAAAAAATCAAGAGAGGATCCTTAATATTTCCTTTCTAATCCCATTCGTCATACATTATCCAGTGCTTGGTTCTGATTTGTAAATAGAAGACTACATTTGAAACACTTATGCCCAACAGGCCACTTACATTGAATAAAATATATGGATTTTGCATCCTGTTTAAAGCCTTTCTATGGAATGTAAAATAATATGCATTTATTCCTTGTCAACCCATCTAGTGTGGAGCTACCCCAAATGCCATTAAATTCATTTGCCTTTTAAGCATTTTAGAAATTTTTTGTTCTATTACAACTCATGAGCTTGGAATATTTTATGTCAGGATGCTTTGTAAACTTTAAATCTTTATCCAAATGCTGGGATAAAAAGGGTGAGTGTATTCAAATGGACATGGGTTAAAAATTCCATCTTACATTTATTGGTTGCATTACCTTTGGCAAATCACTTAACTTCTCTGAGCCTTAATTTCCCTTATAAAATAAAGATGTACATATTTAGAATTTAAGAGTAAATGTATGAAAAGTATACAACACAGAGAAGGTACTCAGTAAGATGCAACTATTTGTAATCTTTCAAAAATCATGACCACAGCCCTAATTTCATATACTAAGCTACTAATAACAGACTTGTTCAAATAGGTATATAACATACATATATTGTAACCTTTCTGAAAGGGCCTCCTTAGAAACCTATGGCTAATTTAGACACATATGTGCACACACAATTATACATACTGTGTATCAACAGGAAAATTTGCTTTAACTAAAGTTCTCCAATAATATAAGGAATGCAACTGACCTCAGGGAGAAAAAAAAAATAGCCATTTACTTTGTTTTCCAGAATTCTGACATGCCTGTATTTGATGACCTATGAAAGAAATACAGGATGAAAAGCTAGAAAATGGAAGTTCTGCTTATGTCCTACAGCCTTGAATTTGGCCCAAGATCACATGTACAATGTATCCTCTTAACATGCATATCAAACCCAAAGAGAGGAATTATCTAGAACATGGCAAAAGCTACCATTAATTCTGCATAAGTAATGCAAAGCAGCAATCAATACTAATGTGTAAGAAGACCCTTCTTGAATTCAGTTAATGTGTTTTGTTGTCGCTGTTGTGTATCCTCATTTTTAATTCAATTTTTAGTTTTACCTGCACCATTCAAAATAGTCAGGTGGTATTAAGTTTTTTCCTTCTTATCTGGCTTAATATTTTTCTTTTAAAAGGAAGCTGTAAGATTTTTTACCACAGAGGAAATAAATGTTTTTAAATGTTTTCCTTTTCCAACAGATCTATGTTATAATGAATAAAAATAGTAGCAGTATAAAAGTAAAAATATTTTACTTCATGCAGCCTATATAGTAAATATATATTTCAAAGGAAGGAAGGAAGAAGGGAAGGAAGGAAGGAAGGAAGGAAGGAAGGAAGGAAGGAAGGAAGGAAGGAAGGAAGGAAGGAAGGAAGGAAGGAAGGAAGGAAGGAAGGAAGGAAGGAAGGAAGGGTAAATTACAGCAATTTTTGAAATAAAATTGAAACTTTCCATGAGTGTTTAACTGCCATTTCCATACATCCCCTACAGCCAACTCTGAAATACAAATTTATAATAAAATAAAAATGCAGAGTATTCTTACATAGAAAAATTAAAAAATTTGTCTTTTTAAATAATTTTTAAATCAAAAGCTAATTCACTACAAGAATAAGACTTTGTTCTCTGACGAAACTTATGAATCTCACTACTTTAGTTTATATTTGGAAAGAAAATAGCTTAGCGGATAGCCCTCTTTTATTATCTTTGATGTTGAATTCTGCTAAACTTCCTACTGAGTGCAATTATATAAATTAAATAATTTTAATATAATTTTTCACAATAGGAAAACATAAACCAATTAAAAATAGCACTAAGTTAACAACAAAGTTTCTATACTTTGTGGCAAAATGCAGAGTATTATGTATCAGATTACTAAAACAAAATATTTATAGCTGTGACAAAGCAAGCCTTTAAAAGCTGCCATTTTTTTGTAAAACAAATGGTAAAATCTTTGTCTATAGTCAATATCACTCTAAGGTCTAAGTTAAAATTATTATGACTCACAGTATATATTCCAACCAAACATTATTGTAATGGACTCTGTGAGTGATTATACAAAATACAAATTTATTGTTTAAAAACTACATTAATGGCATTAAAATACAACAATAATTGCATTTTAAAATATATTTATTTATTCTGGTGCTCAACTCAAAGGCCCTAATCACATTCTAGCTTCTTTCTTAATAAGACAAGTAGGTTTGAACTAGAGATAATTCATGTGATTTAAAAATTTTTTGAAAACTGAACATCCTAAAGTAAGTACATAAAAGAATTTTCTTAAAATACTTTTTCTCCTCTAACCTCTTTCTCCACTTAATTTTTCCAAGATGGAGAGAAAAAAATGTTTACATTATCATCTCCTATAACCATAAAAATTCACCAACTTGTAGCCTTTTGAAATAGCATGGTTTCCTATGATTGTCATTTTTTGTCCTTTTGTGTTTTACAGAAGAAATCCCCTCTGGTCCTACAGACTATAATGCCCACACTCATTCATGGACAATTTCCTCATTACAGATTCTGGTGCAAATTAAATCATCTGAACAGAGGTGGAATACTGACCCAAACCCATCAAAATTTTCATGAAAAGCAGATAATCAGATTCCAGGCTACTTTTGTGGGGCTTTCATGGAAATTCCTTTTAACAAAAAATGATATAAAAATGATATTCACACAGCAAGGATAAGAACAGCAACTAAAGGTTTGAAAAGCCCACCAGGAGAGAAAATTCAACTCACTTATAATAAATCAACTGCTATATATTTTTCTACGTTTAATACCCAGAAAGAAGATGATATGAATCCATTTTCTGTTCAGATTCTTTTTAATTCTACAGATAAAAACTATCCTACTGTTTCCAAATGCTGTTTTATTTTAATGGTAAAAATAGCCACCAAAAAGATGGGGTTTCACTGTGAATCTCTTACCAAGTACGCATTATTATAAAGTATAAATATATCCATATACTTTTTTAAAGTAACTAATTGCTAACTTAGTTATTTTAAACCTAAAATATATTTGTATCATCAGTTACATTATCAACCTTCCCTCAATATAGTAAAACATCAAGTACCAAAATAGCATCAAAGAATTCCATGATTAAACCGATTTTATGCACATGACATTTCTAAAGCAATATAGCTCTCATAATGAACACCAACAAACTGAGTTTGTTTGGCCAACTACTAACCTGCCTAATTTCAAGTTCTTACTTCTTAAAAGCATGATACAGATTATTCATACACTCATAAAATACCACAAAGAAAGAGGCTTTTGACAGGCTAATCAAATTGACTCATAATAATCCTTCTATTTGGGAAGATGGGAAAATTATGATAAAAGATCTTAAAACAAGGTTCTGATATTAAATGGTATCTTCTACTTGTAGTAATTGCTCTAAACATAAACTTTAAAAAGAAATGAAATTATATCATCCATCCAATATTCCGTAACTGTCAAAGTATTACTCTATTTTGTAGCTTGGCTTTTTTCTTGAATATTTTAAAATTCTTATTTAAAACATTTAACTAACAAAATATATTAATGGTCTTATTTTATTATTTTAGAAAAGAATGACCCATATTGACACTTTAGAAAATTTTTGATAAATATAATATTATAGAAATCTTACAAAATATATTTTTACTTGAGATGTTTACTGTAATATTGTGAAGCTAGTTCTCTAATATGAGAATTCCTTCTTTTAGCAACAGTAACAGCCATTTTGGTTTTACTTTCATGCACACTCACTAACTCACTTCATTCACAAACGTATTTATCATTTCTGAATGGCAAAGGTGTTCTTTCTAATTTTTGCAGAACTGCAATAAAAATTAAAATTTATTAATGCAAAAGTCAAATTCTTACTTTATAATATTTTTAAAGACTTTGTGATAATCTAAACTTACAACTCCTAACATTAACCAGTATTTACCTTTTAATTCTTAACTAATTGCAGGCTTTAACCCATTTTTAAAAGTGAAATGATTACATCACTGTTTTGGATTATCCCAAATCATAATTATTAATAGCCAGGTTTTACTTTATTCTTATAATATACCTTATCTGCTAGCTGCAGCTGTTTTTCTAAATTGAAAGAAAATACTGATTATTAATTATAGCATTGTGTCTCACTCACGTACATGACCTTTCTGACTACTTATCATTCTGTGTTAAAGTAGCTAATGGTTTCCAATATAAGTTTAAATGTATGTACTCTAAGAGTTACAGTAAAAAAGTTATAAAATTATGGTATTTTAACAATTCCCTAAGTTTAAAGCTAAAACTTCCCTCATAGTTAGTCAATGTTTGTAAATCAATTTTTAGTATTCCTAAGGAGCAGGAGGAAATTGGAAAATTGAAAATACGAGACAAAACGTTAAAGTAAGTTAGGTTAAAAAGAATGCGTTATGTTGTGTTGGATGTCTTGAACCATGTCACTTATTGACCATGAACATTAGGTATCTTTCTTTCCTGGTGTGTCAGCAAAGCCACACACATTCTTTCTTGCTACAAATCTGTAAATCTGGAAAGGAGTAAAGAACATGAATAGAAAATCTCTTTATAGAATAAAAAAGCCTGTGGTGTTATTAAGGAGAACTGTAAGCCCTATTCTATTCATAGTAATTACAGGATCAGATCAGGTTAATGTGGGGACCTCGGTCAATAAAGTACTGTGGGTTCACCGCTTTAATCTCTTTCAGTCCTATAGTCTGCAGTGTTAACTGCTCTGCTTGACTCACCAAATCACTATAGGTAACATGGATGTCATGGGAATTTTTGGCATAGCGGAAATTTATATATTCAGTCAGTCACAAGTTTCAGAAGATTAAAAAAACTAATTTCTCAGAACAATTTGACAAGTTTTTTTCTCTTTCAACTGAAATAATAAAGGTCAAATTTCATTTCCAGGTAATGCCATTTTTAGTCCTTTTTTCACAATAAAACCTGTTTCCTTATTAAATTTTTCATCCACCCATTATTCACAGAAGATATTGCACAATCTTGATAAACATATAAATGAGATCTAAAACAGATTAGAATCTGGCCTTGTGCACCTTGAGATAATCCTTTTGTTTTTTTTTCTACAATTTTCTCTAAAATTTCTGTGGAGGATGAATAACCAAAAATTTAAAGCTTGGTATCTCATGCATGCTTAGAAATAATTTGGTAGGCTTTTCTCTTGCAAGTGTTTTTCAGGTTATATTTCTCTCCTGAAATTGTAAAAATTTTCTGCCAATAAAGGAATCAAAACCCTTTGCTAAAAAGTATTTCAAATTATGATTTGTTAAGGTTATGACATTTGGTGGGTTTTGTTTTTTCATTTTTTAATGGTATTGAGGGTTTGGCACCGAAAACATCTTACTCTTGAAAAAAATTGTAGGACTTTATGCTAAATGTACAGTTCTTTAAATACTTGTCTCATTGCACAGTGATCCATGTAATAATGTACATTTAAAAATTTTAAGACACTAAAAATTTTTAAATGCAGTTACTCCTTTGATTTTAATGTGAATGTAGCTATGAATGAAATATACTCACTCTAAGTCATTAGTCTTTAATGATTCTTTTTCTTCTTCAGGATTTTGGTAACTCCTGTTTCTACTGTTTCCATCTTAAATTATCAGTTACTATAAAACAGCTTATATTCGAAACTTAAAAGTACTAGACCTTGGGAGTAACCTATATGAAAGGTAAAGTAACCTTGAAAAGTAACCTTTAAAATAACCTTGAAAAGTAAAGGCAAGAGAACAGGTGCACCTGTGATTGTATCAACTTCTGGATTTCAGCTCCTGCGTATGTCACACTTCTCTTCATATCTCCCTTCAACTAGGAAGAGTGTTGATGAACAAAACAGAGAACCACAATGAACGAGGATTTGTCAAAAATACCCCAAGAAGGTATTATGGTATTGTTGTTAGAATGGAATAGCCCATTCTGGACCCTGGTCGTTTATGTTTTCACTACTCAATCACTTAGCTTGTGTACGGATTGCTATATATGTCCAGTATGTGTATATAAGTACTTATAACACCAATATTAAAACAGACATGCTACTTGTCTTCTCCATGCTAGTAAGCAGCACCTTGAAGGTAGACATTGTGGCCTCTCTTTTTCTTGAAAGTTATTGTGTACTTATTGATTTGAATAATAGTTATTATACTCTATGGATTTCTCTTCAAAATTTGAAGAGGTAATTATTTTGTGAATTTTAAATATTATCACTCAATATGAGTAATTTAACTGATGAGCATGTAATAGTATAATGAAAGTATAAATTGATTTTTCTAAATTTATGAAACTTTTTGGAAGAACTGACCATTTGATATAACAACAACAACAAAAATAGTGTATTTTAAAGCAGAGATCATACCAAGAAAGTTTTTAAAGATGGGTAACAACAAAAAAAAAGACACCCACAAACCTACCAAATATGCTAGTACTTGAATGATGTGAACTCTGGTAAGCGCCAGCGTGCAATATGGCAAAAACGAATCAATCAGTTCAGCTTAGTTCAGCCTCTGCAACTGGCCATCTGGCACAAAATCAACCGAATGTATCCCTGCATATTCATCTTCATTTTCACAAATGCTCAAGAGAATGTCATTCTAGGGCAAAATAAAATTAAATCACCATAATTTTTAAGACATCTTTCCTTTCATACCCTCTTGAGAATACTGTGTTTATATGTGAATACTTATTGTTATAGAGTTGTTGTGTAATTTTTAGTTGAGTGTATTCTTTCTTTTCTAAAAGTTAAAAGTATAACATTTAATTATGAAATATTCAATTTTTCAAATAAAACCCTTTTAGAGAGAGAAACTTCCATAAATAGGTCAGTGTACTTGTAGTTGGGTCAATAGCAGATCAAGAGACCTTAGTTACTTTCACAGACCATAATAATTTCAGAATTGAACTAAAATGAAGTTGGCCTAACATATGATTAGTTAGTGTTCAACATGATCAAAATACATTAGCTCACATTTCAATTTCTATTTGCATAAAATCAGAAACTAAAATTTCATTTGATCAAGTAAAATTTTACTTAATAATCATATTATTACATAAAATTAATCAACCAAACATTTTATCAAATCCTGAACAGGTAAGGCTAAGTACTACTTACTGCATCATTTTTGTAATAATTTTGTAATTCTATTAAATGTTTGTTTTCCAAATGGAAGCTAGCAAACAGTTTGCATTTGGACTCCTTTGGTAACTTAGAATTAAAATAGCAGAGTAAACCTCATACTCTACTTTTAAGTGTAATACTGAGTAAAGTACTGGATCAAGTTTATTGATGAATTCAGCCATTTAATTTTGTCCTAGAATGTTTTGTTTAAATAAAGTAAATGAATGTTAATTAACACATCAAAACATACTAAACAAGTCAAAGTTTTAAGTAACTTTGTTTCCCAAATTATGTTTGTAAATATAACAGACCTATACAAAATATTTAATTTTAAAAGGGTTGTGTTAAATTCTACTCACTATAATTTTGTTCGTTAAAATAAAACATTGTGGGAAGTATTTAATTTTCAAAGAATGGGAGGTAATCGATTTCTTCTTTGTGCTTTGCTCTTTCTTACATTATAAAAAAGTTTAAGTTGCAAATAATTCATTCTGTATTTGAGAAGTTTGTTAGCAAATAATATCTAAATTCAATGTATTATTAGATAATGTTTCTTTTGAGAATTATATACTGATCTACATCAGTCATGGTACTTTTTTCAATTTTTTCATCCTACAACCTTTTCTGTTTTAAAGGTACCTTGGCAATGTTTCCTCAAACAACTTCAGAGCAGAGCCAGCTAATGGCTTAGAATTGTTTCTATAGATCTTGGTTTGCATTTCTGTGTGTGTGTGGCCTTTAAGAGATGTTACAGTTTGCTGTTTTGTAAATTGATTCACAGTTTGAAAGCATTCTTTTGTTACTAAAACACACATGCAAAGTGGGGACTCTTTCCAGGCAAAATGCACCATCATGTTGAATGGACAAAAACTTGGAACCACAATCACTATTAAGAATCCTGGACTCGTCATCCTCAATCTGCTCACGTTGGAAAAAATCAGAGTCAAGTTTACTGTGGCTCATTTTTCTGTTGCATCATCTCTTTAGAAATATTGCCAAGTACATGCAAATATAAAATAAAATAAAATTGGCTATAAAAGATTTTGCATTTATTTATCTAGTTGTGAATCACTGTGCCCATATTAATGGAATCTTTTTAAGATTTGAAACTTTGAGTTCATAAACCTTACAAGTTTTAGTCTCTGAACATTTTTATCCTACCAAAATTCAGTAAATATTGATGAATAGCTTACATGTATGTATTTTATTTATATTTCTTTTAAACAATATAAACATTCATTCTCTGACTTAATCTTCACAATAACTTGCAAAAGAGTAAGTGCCTTTCCCCTCATTTAAAAAGCAAAGATATAGTCACAGAAGTTACCCAGCTTGTTCAAAGTTATTTTCTAGTTAGTGGGGGAGCTCAATTTACAGTGGGCATATCCAGACTATCAGAATTTCCACTGTACCACACTCCTGAGTGTTTCTGTGAGGCCAACCCCACAGATGAGCTTATTAAGCCCCCGTGTCCTTGTTTATCCCCCAGCTTTCTATGCACATCTCTGAGCTGGCCATAGCATGAATGCACTATCATCCAGAGTCCTCTTCCCATTCAATTACCACCACAACTACTTCCAGCCTTTTATAACCAATGTTTTTGAAAAACTTTAAAAGTACTACTTTCTTTCTCTAATACAGTCACTGCTCACGCCTCTCAATCTGGCATCGGTCTGCAATCTTAGCCTGGTGGAGCCACCCTCTTCCCTGAGCTCTTTTAGCAACATCAGCACCCCTTTTCAGGACATATCTGCTGTGTCCCCCACCAGACTGAGCTCTTCAAGATACAGATCCCACCCTCTTAACTTCTGCATAGTGCCTAGCTTAACTTAGCATAATGCCTAGCCCATCACACACCTTAACAGATATTTACTGAATAAAGAAATGAGTAAGATCATCTCAATAAGCTGAAAACGACATTATTTTAAGAAATGAACTGCCTTGGTGAAATAGCTCAATAAAGTAAGGTGAAAGTGAGACCTGAATGTGTGGGTTACACAGCAAGAGCCAAGGCAACAAGGTTAGAGGATGGCCCAAGATGAGGAGAAACTTGGCTTTTACAAGAGAAACGGAGAAAGAACAAGTAGAGGGAAGGAGCGTAGAAAAGTCAGTGATCCTTGCCACTGACATGGGCCTATTAGAGACCCCTGCCGGTGGCAGGTTCCATTGGAAGCTGTTTGAACTGCTAGAACCTAAAACCCTCCATCTCTCCCACTGAACCCTCCCACCCCTTGTTTCAGTAAACTTTCCCACACTCACCATTATTACATATAAGGCTCTTCGAAATTGCGAAAGGATCTGACTTTCTTATCTGGGCTTACTTGTTGCAGAAAAGAACTCATAGTCACAAGAACTGGGGATAAAGTACTCATGAGAGCAAAAACCTACCAGAAATTTAATAGAAATTCCAGCTCAGCTTTGATTTTCTAGTAACACACACATATGGGTTTAAGCCAATCTTAGATAGATGTTAAAATTAGAAACCCTAGCTGATATACAGATTTCATAATAAATGAATAAACAAAGTCAGTCAATATAAATAGAAAGGGAGGAATTTAATTTACTATTCACACAAACATTCATTCATTCAGTAAAGTTTTGATGAAGTTCAGGACCTACTGCCCCAAAATGTGACTCCTTGGCATTTAAGAAGACAGCGGAAGCAGAAAGTTCTCTCTGCCCTTTTCCAAGCCCTTCTCCCCTAAAGCAGGAAGCGGATTCTCTGATCTTCTTCTAGAGTTGGTCAAAAAACTTTAGTTTCAGAGGTGCCCACCCTGTACCTGGAGGGAAGGAGCATCCTCATCTCTGAAGATACAGAGACACACAGAAGCATCTGAACAAGCAGACCTTGCCAAGTTCCCCCCAGTTTATTACCACTGGGAACACTTTGTCTTCTAATTATGCTTCTGCATGACTGTCCATAAAAGTACACAGTTTTCCCTGTTTCTTTGGGTCTTCATTTCTGAAGACTCCAATGTCAGGTAAAACACATTAAATAAATGTGTATGTTTTTTTCTTGTTAATCTTTCTTTTATTGTCAGTGTCTTAGGCATGAACTTTGCACTGGATGAGAAATCTTTTCTCCCCCACACTTTCAATAAGCATCAGTGTATTCCAGTAGACAGAAACATAGCTGCAAAACAAACATGGCTCACTCCATAAAAGCTGGCAGTATAAGGGAAATATAGATGAGCTCTGCTAGATGCTGAAATGAAAGTACAGGATGTTATGGAAGCATATAAGAATAGCACCTAAATCTGACTCAAGTTATTAGGAAAGACTTTTTTGTAAATGACGTCTAAGCTGAAAACTAAAAGCTCAAGTCAAGGGATTAGTAAGAATATTTCAGGCAGATAAAACAGCATATGTGAAGTCCCAGAAACGAGAAGGAACCTGGCATATTGAGGCTTCAGAAGTAGGGCTACACGGCTGGAGCCTAGAGAGAGAGCTCAAATTGGTGAGAGATGAAATTGGAGTGATAAGCAAGCGATAAGTGGTGAAGGACTCATAAGCTGTGTTAAAGAGCATGAACTTTATTTTAAAGGCAATGTGGAGTCACTAAAATGTTTTAAGTGCGAGTGTACATGATTAGATGGCTGAGAAATATTACTCTGGCGGCAGTGTAGAGATGGGATTGGAGGGAGGCAAACTGGAGGTGAATAATTCAGTTGGATTAATTAGTTATCCAAGTGAGAAGGGGAGTGCTGAGTGAAGGAGGGAAGGAATTATGTGCATTGAGAGAATTTGAATGATTTGAGGGATATTTAGAGGCAATATCCATAGCATTGGGTGACTGACTGAATATGCACATGGGAATGGTGAAAGATGCATCCAAGATGATGCACAAGGCTGGAAACTATATGCTGTGCCTCACTGCTAGAAATCTCAGGAAAATCAGCATATTGGACAGTGAGGGGAAATCATCATTTGTTTGAAGATACATCAAATTTGATGTTTATATGAGAAATGCAAATGGAGGTCTCCAGAAGACAGTTGGATACAAATGGGAGCTCAGAGGAGAGATCCGGATATAGATTTATATTCAAATATAGATCTGGATATAAATTATATTATAGGCAAAGAGTTATAAGCAGGTAAATAGCACTTCAAGGCCAAATAGTGAATAAGGTCATTAAGGGAACATGTGACAGGGCCTTGGCCTCATCTCTGAGGAAAACACTTGAGGGAAAGGCAGAGAAAAAGGAGGTAGCAAACCATTCTGATTTAAAAATCCAAAGGGGTCAGAGGAAAATCAGGGGAGAGAATTGTCCAGGGAACAAAGAAAAAAGTTTCTTAAGAATAAAGAAGTGATCTACAATTCCAAACGTCACTCGGAGTTCAATAACATTAATCCCAAATGGTATCCATAGGGTTTTTCCACAAAGAAGGCATTACTGGCTTTTCTGAAGTTTCAATGGCAGAGTTAGTTAGGCTGGAAAACAATTCAGCATATTGAAGAGTGAAAGGAAGATGAAGGTGCAAAAATAATAGGAGTACATGACATTTAAAAGATGCTCAGCTATGATAAGGAAAGCATAAGCTAGAAGGAATGTGAAGATTTTTAATATATGAGAGATTTGAACCTGTATCAATGCTAATAGGAAGAAGCTAGTAGAGAAGGAAGACAGAAGAGAGATCATTAATAATATAGAGATCCTCCTACTTAGGTAAGAAAAACACAAAAACAGGGATAAGAGGAACTCAGAAAAGGGAAAAGACTTTATATAGTAACAAAAGCAGAGGGTTGGGGGAAGAGAATGAGGACATTCCTGCCCAAAGATCTCTAATTTTTCGGTGGAACAGGAACCAGTGACCATCTGCTAAGGTGAGGGATGTCAGAGAAGAGGATACAATGGGGATTGGTGGGGTTAAAATTTTAAAGAATGCTGACATGAAGTAACATTTGTGGAGAGAGTAAGCACTGACTAAGAAAGATGGGAGTACTCCACAGTGTCAAAGGTGCAGGTGAGGGTGGAGACCACAAATTTGTGTGTTACTGTACCTAATTCATTTTCTCCAGCAGCATTAAACAGCTTAGAAGTAGGTATCAAAAAGGCAGATACTTAAATTAATTCAGAGTGGAGAGATTATTTGCCTTAAGAATGCAATAGAAGGAAAACAGGGCCAAAAAAAATCATGATTTTGCCAAGAAAATAAGGTGATAAGCAATGATGTGTCAGTGAGACAAGATACACAAGCACTTGGCCCTCAGGAGGTTTCAAGGAGGGTAGGAGGGACCAGCGCCAAGATATTCCTGATGCCATACACTCTACTCACTTGGAAACAAATTTAAAATTGTGAAGCTATTTATTTTTGAGGGAAAAAACCACAATTACCTCTTGGGACACATTATCTGAATAAACGGTATCTCTATTACTGTGTAAATTTTAATTATATTCATTTAGGAAATGGACAACAAAGAAAATAAGTTATCAATCTTCCCTTAGCCATGGTACCAGTTAATCAAACGCACTTCCATAGGTCTTTAAGAGTGTCACCTGTTTAACACTGTTCAACCTGAAAGGAACTAAAAACCTAGTCTCTGTTATGCAAACAAATGTACACTTTAAAGGCATTTATTAAACCTATCATTAATAATGCCAGTTAATACTGAAAACATTGTAGATGGCTATTATTACTGGATCCCATAATTCCAATTTTATTTATTCATTTTTTGAACAAATGCATTGTACCTTGTTGCCTGACTCTACTTCATTAAAGGATCTAGGAAGATTTTCACTGCAATTCTAAATTCATTTATAGTTAGGCTTATTTTCAGTTATGCACATAGTTATGGCCACATTACAAAGATGAGTTGAAATCATATTCTGAGAGTCTTACAATAGCATATACTGACAAATCTAGATCCATAATTCAAATATCACAATATTCTATTTTATGTCTATGATACCATAAATCAATCACCTGAGCTTAACCTAAAATAGGTTTGCAAAAGCTTAGCATCACATTTAAAAATCAGGATTAATCTTTCTCTGTTACATTATTGTTTGATTACAGTCAGCCATCTGGTATTTTTGAGTTATAGTCAATCGCAACATTCCTGGGAGAAGCAGAACCCATAGAAAATCTACCCTGGTCAAACACTAAATACTAGACTTGCAAGGTGCTGTACACATGAACAATGCAAATGGCAGAACTGAGAACAATTAAATGGATTTTTTTTTTGCAATCTTCATTTGAAAGCTTATGTTCCAATGTTGTAGGTCAAGGAAGGTACTAAGTATACAATTCTCTGTCCATAGTTATTCGGTGTTTTTAAGCTCATCTATAACCAGTTTATTAAAAAGTAAAAGGGAGATATGAAATGAGCTCGTAGAGAAAATATTATATTGGAAAACATTTATTAAATGCAACATGTTATCATGATAGTTGAAAATACATTAAGTCAGATTTTCTCAAGTGCCTACACAATATTAGAAAATTTGATACTTGATGTAGTATATTAACTCTTTTATGGTAACTTTTAGTGAGTTATTTCTTCAGTTCTCGTGCATTAGTAAATACACCTCATAAAACTGCTTTCATCCAGAGAAATTTGAATTCTGTTACCTGTTAGTAGATAATACTATTTTGACAGTCAGTTGTACTTTCTTGAAAATAACTTATCTGGTCTCTTAAAATCTTATATTCCCTATTCCTATAACTCAACTTCCAACACTGATGAAAAGTCACGCAGTTGTACAGACTGGTGCAAAAATGAACTCATAGTTTTCAACCTGTTGAGTTCTGAACACTTCCTCATAACAGTTCTGTTTAATTAGCTTTCCTAACCAATTGTCACAATATTCTTTAATATCTACAATTGACATACAATGAACTGTATGTACACAGTTAAAGTGTATGATTTCATAACTTTTGCCATATAGAAGTACATGTGAAACCATCAACTACAATCAGAATAGTGTACATACCCAGCACCCCCAAAGGTTTCCTTGTACCCCTTGTTATTCCTTTCCTCTTATTCCCTCCATTCCCAAGCAAACTCTGATCTGCTTATCTGTCATTATACACTATTTTACATTTTCAAATTTTATATAAAGAGACTCATACAGTATGTACACTCTTATGCCTGGCTTCTTTTACTTTACATAATTATTATGAGATTCGGTTATGCTGTACTATTATCAATGGCTCATTCCTTTTCACTGGTGAGTAGTATTTTATTTTGTGAATAACCAATAATTTATTTATCTGTTAAACTTTTCATGGATGATTGATTTTTTTCAACTTTATGGCTATTGGAAACCTAGCTGCTATGAATATTCATGTATAAGTCTTTGTATAGACATATGCTTTCATTCTCTTGCAAAAATATCCAGTAGTGGAATGTCTGGATCATATGGTAGCTGTATATTTAGCTTTTAAGAAACTGCCAAAATGTTTTCCAAAGTGCTTGTATCATTTAAAATTCTCATCAGCTTTCCTTTGATTAGTGTTAACATAGTCTATTTCTTTCCATCTTTTTACTTTTAACCTATTTGTGTCTATGTATTTAAAGTGGGTTTCTTGTAGGCAGCACATAGTTGGGTCTTTGTTTTTTTATCCAGGCTGAGACTCTCTGCCTTTTAGTTGGGGTGTTCAAACTATTTAATTTTTTTTATGCGATCAAAGTGAATCTTCTTTTTTTTTCTTTATATATATATATATATTATTACGCTTTAAGTTCTAGGGTACATGTGCAAAATGTGCAGGTTTGTTACATATGTATACATGTGCCATGTTGGTGTGCTGCACCCATTAACTCGTCATTTAGCATTAGGTATATCACCTAATGTTATCCCTCCCCCCTCCCTTCACCCAACAACAGGCCCCAGTGTGTGATGTTCCCCTTCCTGTGTCCAACTGTTCTCATTGTTCAATTCCCACCTATGAGTGAGAACATGCAGTGTTTGTTTTTTTGTCCTTGTGATAGTTTGCTGAGAATGATGGTTTCCAGCTTCATCCATGTCCCTATAAAGGACATGAACTCATCATTTTTTATGGCTGCATAGTATTCCATGGTGTATATGTGCCACATTTTCTTAATCCAGTCTATCGTTGTTGGACATTTGGGTTGGTTCCAAGTCTTTGCTATTGTGAGTAGTGCTGCAATAAACATACATGTGTATGTGTCTTTATAGCAGTGTATTTTATATTCCTCTGGGTATATACCCAGTAATGGGATGGCTGGGTCAAATGGTATTTCTAGTTCTAGATCCCTGAGGAATCGCCACATTGTCTTCCACAATGGTTGAACTAGTTTACAGTCCCACCAACAGTGTAAAAGTGTTCCCATTTCTCCACATCCTCTCCAGCACCTGTTGTTTCCTGACTTTCTAATGATCACCATTCTAACTGGTATTAGATGGTATCTCATTGTGGTTTTGATTTGCATTTCTCTGATTGCCAGTGATGATGAGCATTTTTTCATGTGTCTGTTGGCTGCATAAATGTCTTCTTTTGAGAAGTGTCTGTTCATATCCTTCACCCACTTGTTGATGGGGTTGTTTGTTTTTTTCTTGTAAATTTGTTTGAGTTCATTGTAGATTCTGGATATTAGCCCTTTGTCAGATGAGTAGATTGCAAAATTTTTCTCCCATTCTCTAGGTTGCCTGTTCACTCTGATGGTAGTTTCTTTTGCTGTGCAGAAGCTCTTTAGTTTAGTTAGATCCCTTTTGTCAATTTTAGCTTTTGTTGCCATTGCTTTTGGTGTTTTAGACATGAAGTCCTTGCCCACGCCTATGGCCTGAATGGCATTGCCTAGGTTTTCTTCTAGGGTTTTTACGGTTTTAGGTCTAACATTTAAGTCTTTAATCCATCTTGAATTAATTTTTGTATAAGGTGTAAGGAAGGGATCCAGTTTCAGCTTTCTACATATGGCTAGCCAGTTTTCCCAGCACCATTTATTAAATAGGGAATCCTTTCCCCGTTTCTTGTTTTTGTCAGGTTTGTCAAAGATCAGATGGTTGTAGATATGCAGCATTATTTCTGAGGGTTCTGTTCTGTTCCATTGGTCTATATCTCTGTTTTGGTACCAGTACCATGCTGTTTTGCTTACTGTAGCTTTCCAGTATAGTTTGAAGTCAGGTAGTGTGATGCCTCCAGCTTTGTTCTTTTGGCTTAGGATTGACTTGGCAATGTGGGCTCTTTTTTGGTTCCATATGAACTTGAAAGTAGTTTTTTCCAACTCTGTGAAGAAAGTCATTGGTAGCTTGATGGGGATGGCATTGAATCTTTTATGTGATTATTGATATGGTTGTGTTTAAATGTATCATCCTGCTATAGGTTTTCTATCAATCTCATCTGTTTATTGTTCACTTTTTCCTCTTTTCTGCATTCTTTTGGACTAATACAGTATTTTTTCATTACACTTTGTTCCCTTTGTTGGCTTATTGGCTGTAACTCATTTATATATGTGTATGTGTGTCTGTGTTAACAGTTGCTTTTGGTTTATAGTATATATCTTTAACTAATCAGTCTACCTTCACTTGCACTTTGCCCTCACCACCATTGTGTTATTGTTTCACACATATTTTTTCTAAATATTTTATAAACCTCTTATTAATTTGTCATCACTTTTATTTTAAATAATCAGTTATCTCTTAAAGAGATTAAGATAAGTGTTTTATATTAACTCACATATTTAACATTTCTAATGCTCTTAATTTCTTTGTGTAAATCCAGATTTCCATCTGGTATCATTTGCCTTCAAGCTGAGGACTTTTAACACTTCTTTCATGCAGGTATGCTGATTAATTTTTTTTCGGCTTTTATTTGTCTGAAAAAGACTTTATTTCACTTTTATTCTAAAAGATATTTTCAGTGACAGTTTTTCTTTCAGTATTTCAAAGGTTCAGCTTTTCTGACCCCTTGTTTGCATTGTTTCTACCAAGAAGTCTGATATCATTTTTACCTTTTTTCTTCTGTATCACATATGTATTTTTGCTACGAGTTTTTAAAGATATTTTTCTTTAACATTGATTTTAAAGAATTTTGTTATCATGTCTTGATGAAGTTTTCCTCAAGTATCTTGTGCTTGGATTTATATTTTCCCTCAATTTTGAAAAATTTCAGCTATTATTTCTTCAAATATTTTTCTGACCCTTCTTTCAGAAATTCCAATTTTATATATATATTTCAGCTTTTCATTGTTCAACTGTTCATTGATTATTTAACTTTAAGTCATTTTGTTTTTCCATGTACCACCTTGGAAAGTTTATTTGGCTTTATCTTCAAGTTCATTAGTCTTTTTTTCTAACAGTTTTGATCCTGCTATTAACACCATCGAGTATGTTTCTCATCTTAAACAATGTATTTTTTATTTTTATAGATTTGATTTGAGTCATTTTTTTTACATTGTCCATGTCACCACTTAATATGTTCAATCCTTCCTCTACTTTATTTAACATATGGAATATAGTTATAAGTGTTTTAATGTCACCTGGTGAATCTATTATCTGTCATTTTGGGATCTGTCTCTATTTATTGACTTTTCCCTTATGATGTGTCATATTTCCCTGCCTTTTTGCATACCTGGTAATTTTTTTTTTTTTTTTTATACTTTAGGTTTTAGGGTACATGTGGACAATGTGCAGGTTTGTTACATATGTATCCATGTGCCATGTTGATTTCCTGCACCCATTAGCTCGTCATTTAGCATTAGGTATATCTCCTAATGCTGTCCCCGCCCCCCCCACCCCCCACCCCACAACAGTACCCGGAATGTGATGTTCCCCTTCCTGTGTCCATGAGTTCTCATTGTTCCATTCCCACCTATGAGTGAGAACATGCGGTGTTTGGTTTTTTGTCCTTGCGATAGTTTACTGAGAATGATGTTTTCCAGTTTCATCCATGTCCCTACAAAGGACACGAACTCATCATTTTTTATGGCTGCATAGTATTCCATGGTGTATATGTGCCACATTTTCTTAATCCAGTCTATCGTTGTTGGACATTTGGGTTGGTTCCAACTCTTTGCTATTGTGAATAGTGCCGCAATAAACATACGTGTGCATGTGTCTTTATAGCAGCATGATTTATACTCCTTTGGGTATATACCCAGTAATGGGATGGCTGGGTCAAATGGTATTTCTAGTTCTAGATCCCTGAGGAATCGCCACACTGACTTCCACAATGGTTGAACTAGTTTACAGTCCCACCAACAGTGTAAAAGTGTTCCTATTTCTCCACATCCTCTCCAGCACCTGTTGTTTCCTGATTTTTTAATGATGGCCATTCTAACTGGTGTGAGATGGTATCTCACTGTGGTTTTGATTTGCATTTCTCTGATGGCCAGTGATGATGAGCATTTCTTCATGTGTTTTCTGGCTGCATAAATGTCTTCTTTTGAGAAGTGTCTGTTCATGTCCTTTGCCCACTTTTTGATGGGGTTGTTTGTTTTTTTCTTGTAAATTTGTTTGAGTTCATTGTAGATTCTGGATATTAGCCCTTTGTCAGATGAGTAGGTTGCAAAAATTTTCTCCCATTCTGTAGGTTGCCTGTTCACTCTGATGGTAGTTTCTTTTGCTGTGCAGAAGCTCTTTAGTTTAATGAGATCCCATTTGTCAATTTTGGCTTTTGTTGCCATTGCTTTTGGTGTTTTAGACATGAAGTCCTTGCCCACGCCTATGGCCTCAATGGTATTGCTTAGGTTTTCTTGTAGGATTTGAATGGTTTTAGGTCTAACATTTAAGTCTTTAATCCATCTTGAATTAATTTTTGTATAAGGTGTAAGGAAGGGATCCAGTTGCAGCTTTCTACATATGGCTAGCCAGTTTTCCCAGCACCATTTATTAAATAGGGAATCCTTTCCCCATTTCTTGTTTTTGTCAGGTTTGTCAAAGATAAGATAGTTGTAGATATGCAGCATCATTTCTGAGGGCTCTGTTCTGTTCCATTGATCTATATCTCTGTTGTGGTACCAGTACCATGCTGTTTTGGTTACTGTAGCCTTGTAGTATAGTTTGAAGTCAGGTAGCGTGATGCCTCCAGCTTTGTTCTTTTGGCTTAGGATTGACTTGGCGATGCGGGCTCTTTTTTGGTTCCATATGAACTTTAAAGTAGTTTTTTCCAATTCTGTGAAGAAAGTCATTGGTAGCTTGATGGGGATGGCATTGAATCTATAAATTACTTTGGGCAGTATGGCCATTTTCACGATATTGATTCTTCCAACCCATGAGCATGGAATGTTCTTCCATTTGTTTGTATCCTCTTTTATTTCATTGAGCAGTGGTTTGTAGTTCTCCTTGAAGAGGTCCTTCACATCCCTTGTAAGTTGGATTCCTAGGTATTTTATTCTCTTTGAAGCAATTGTGAATGGGAGTTCACTCATGATTTGGCTCTCTGTTTGTCTGTGATTGGTGTACAAGAATGCTTGTGATTTTTGTACATTGATTTTGTATCCTGAGACTTTCTTTGCTGAAGTTGCTAATCAGCTTAAGGAGATTTTGGGCTGAGACAATGGGATTTTCTAGATATACAATCATGTCATCTGCAAACAGGGACAGTTTGACTTCCTCTTTTCCTAATTGAATACCCTTTATTTCCTTCTCCTGCCTGATTGCTCTGGCCAGAACTTCCAGCACTATGTTGAATAGGAGCGGTGAGAGAGGGCATCCCTGTCTTGTGCCAGTTTTCAGAGGGAATGCTTCCAGTTTTTGCCCATTCAGTATGATATTGGCTGTGGGTTTGTCATATATAGCTCTTATTATTTTGAGATACGTCCCATCAATACCTAATTTATTGAGAGTTTTTAGCATGAAGGGTTGTTGAATTTTGTCAAAAGCCTTTTCTGCATCTATTGAGATAATCATGTGGTTTTTGTCTTTGGTTCTGTTTATATGCTGGATTACATTTATTGATTTGCGTATGTTGAACCAGCCTTGCATCCCAGGGATGAAGCCCACTTGATCATGGTGTATAAGCTTTTTGATGTGCTGCTGGATTCGGTTTGCCAGTATTTTATTGAGGATTTTTGCATCAATGTTCATCAAGGATATTGGTCTAAAATTCTCTTTTTTGGTTGTGTCTCTGCCTGGCTTTGGTATCAGGATGATGCTGGCTTCATAAAATGTGTTAGGGAGGATTCCCTCTTTTTCTATCGATTGGAATAGTTTCAGAAGGAATGGTACCAGTTCCTCCTTGTACCTCTGGTAGAATTCAGCTGTGAATCCATCAGGTCCTGGACTCTTTTTGGTTGGTAAGCTATTGATTATTGCCACAATTTCAGAACCTGTTATTGGTCTATTCAGAGATTCGACTTCTTCCTGATTTAGTCTTGGGAGGGTGTATTTGTCGAGGAATTTATCCATTTCTTCTAGATTTTCTAGTTTATTTGCATAGAGGTGTTTGTAGTATTCTCTGATGGTAGATTGTATTTCTGTGGGATCGGTGGTGATATCCCCTTTTTCGTTTTTTATTGCATCTATTTGATTCTTCTCTCTTTTCTTCTTTATTAGTCTTGCTAGCGGTCCATCAATTTTGTTGATCTTTTCAAAAAACCAGCTCCTGGATTCATTAATTTTTTGAAGGGTTTTTTGTGTCTCTATTTCCTTCAGTTCTGCTCTGATTTTAGTTATTTCTAGCCTTCTGCTAGCTTTTGAATGTGTTTGCTCTTGCTTTTCTAGTTCTTTTAATTGTGATGTTAGGGTGTCAATTTTGGATCTTTCCTGTTTTCTCTTGTGGGCATTTAGTGCTATAAATTTCCCTCTACACACTGCTTTGAATGTGTCCCAGAGATTCTGGTAGGTTGTGTCTTTGTTCTCGTTGGTTTCAAAGAACATCTTTATTTCTGCCTTCATTTCATTATGTACCCAATAGTCATTCAGGAGCAGGTTGTTCAGTTTCCATGTAGTTGAGCGGTTTTGAGTGAGTTTCTTAATCCTGAGTTCTAGTTTGATTGCACTGTGGTCTGAGAGACAGTTTGTTATAATTTCTGTTCTTTTACATTTGCTGAGGAGAGCTTTACTTCCAACTATGTGGTCAATTTTCGAATAGGTGTGGTGTGGTGCTGAAAAAAATGTATATTCTGTTGATTTGGGGTGGAGAGTTCTGTAGATGTCTATTAGGTCCACTTTGCTTAGAGCTGAGTTCAATTCCTGGATATCCTTGTTAACTTTCTGTCTAGATGATCTGTCTAATGTTGACAGTGGGGTGTTAAAATCTCCCATTATTATTGTGTGGGAGTTTAAGTCCCTTTGTAGGTCACTCAGGACTTGCTTTATGAATCTGGGTGCTCCTGTGTTGGGTGCATATATATTTAGGATAGTTAGCTCTTCTTGTTGAATTGATCCCTTTACCATTATGTAATGGCCTTCTTTGTCTCTTTTGATCTTTGTTGGTTTAAAGTCTATTTTGTCAGAGACTAGGATTGCAACCCCTGCCTTTTTTTGTTTTCCATTTGCTTGATAGATCTTCCTCCATCTCTTTATTTTGAGTCTATGTGTGTCTCTGCACGTGAGATGGGTTTCCTGAATACAGCACACTGATGGGTCCTGACTCCTTATCCAGTTTGCCAGTCTGTGTCTTTTAATTGGAGCATTTAGCCCATTTACATTTAACGTTAATATTGTTATGTGTGAATCTGATCCTGTCATTATGATGTTAGTTGGTTATTTTGCTCATTAGTTGATGCAGTTTCTTCCTAGCCTCGATGGTCTTTACAATTTGGCATGTTTTTGCAGTGGCTGGTACCGGTTGTTCCTTTCCATGTTTAGTGCTTCCTTCAGGAGCTCTTTTAGGGCGGGCCTGGTGGTGACAAAATCACTCAGCGTTTGCTTGTCTGTAAAGTATTTTATTTCTCCTTCACTTATGAAGCTTAGTTTCGCTGGATAGGAAATTCTGGGTTGAAAATTCTTTTCTTTAAGAATGTTGAATATCGGCCCCCACTCTCTTCTGGCTTGTAGAGTTTCTGCCGAGAGATCAGCTGTTAGCCTGATGGGCTTCCCTTTGTGGGTAACCCGACCTTTCTCTCTGGCTGCCCTTAACATTTTTTCCTTCATTTCAACTTTGGTGAATCTGACAATTATGTGTCTTGGAGTTGCTCTTCTCGAGGAGTATCTTTGTGGCGTTCTCTGTATTTCCTGAATCTGAATGTTGGCCTGCCTTGCTAGATTGGGGAAGTTCTCCTGGATAATATCTTGCAGAGTGTTTTCCAACTTGGTTCCATTCTCCCCGTCATTTTCAGGTACACCAATCAGACGTAGGTTTGGTCGTTTCACGTAGTCCCAAATTTCTTGGAGGCTTTGTTCATTTCTTTTTATTCTTTTTTCTCTAGACTTCCCTTCTCGCTTCATTTCATTCATTTCATCTTCCATCTGCGATACCCTTTCTTCCAGTTGATCGCATCTGCTACTGAGGCTTCTGCAATCTTCACGTAGTTCTCGAAACTTGGCTTTCAGCTCCTCCATCTCCTTTAAGCCCTTCTCTCCATTGGTTATTCTAGTTATCCATTCTTCTAATTTTTTTTCAAAGTTTTTAACTTCTTTGCTATTGTTTTGAATTTCCTCCCGTAGCTCAGAGTAGTTTGATCGTCTGAAGCCTTCTTCTCTCAACTCGTCAAAGTCATCCTCCATCCAGCTTTGTTCCATTGCTGGTGAGGGACTGCGTTCCTTTGGAGGAGGAGAGGTGCTCTGCTTTTTAGAGTTTCCAGTTTTTCTGCTCTGTTTTTTCCCCATCTTTGCGGTTTTATCTACTTTTGGGCTTTGATGATGGTGATGTACAGATGGGTTTTTGGTGTGGATGTCCTTTCTGTTTGATAGTTTTCCTTCTACCAGACAGGACCCTCAGCTGCAGGTCTGTTGGAGTTTACTAGAGGTCCACTCCAGACCCTGTTTGGCTGGGTGTCAGCAGCGGTGGCTGCAGAACAGCGGATTTTCGTGAGACCACCAATTCAGCTGTCTGATAGTTCCTCTGGAAGTTTTGTCTCAGAGGAGTACCTGGCCCAGTGAGGTGTCAGTCTTTCCCTTCTGGGGGGGTGCCTCCCAGTTAGGCTGCTCAGGGGTGAGGGACCCACTTTAGGAGGCAGTCTGTCTGTTCTCAGATCTCCAGCTGCGTGCTGGGAGAACCACTACTCTCTTCAAAGCTGTCAGTCAGACAGGGACCTTTAAGTCTCTGGAGATTCCTGCTGACTTTTTGTTTGTCTGTGCCCTGCCCCCAGAGGTGGAGCCTACAGAGGCAGACAGGCCTCCTTGAGCTGTGGTGAGCTCCACCCAGTTCGAGCTTCCTGGCTGCTTTGTTTACCTAAGCAAGCCTGGGTAATGGCGGGCGCCCCTCCCCCAGCCTCGCTGCCGCCTTGCAGCTTGATCTCAGACTGCTGTGCTAGCAATCAGCGAGACTCCGTGGGCATAGGACCCTCCGAGCCAGGTGCGGGATACAATCTCCTAGTGTCCCGTTTTCCAGGCCCGTTGGGAAAGTTCAGTATGAGGGTGGGACTGACCCGATTTTCCAGGTGCCGTCTGTTACCCCTTTCTTTGACTAGGAAAGGGAACTCCCTGACCCCTTGCGCTTCCCGAGTGAGGCAGTGCCTCGCCCTGCTTCGTCTCGCACACAGTGCGCTTCACCGACTGTCCTGCACCCACTGTTTGGCACTCCCTAGTGAGATGAAACCGGTACCTCCAGCAGAAATGCAGAAATCACCAGTCTTCTGTGTCGCTCGGGCTGGGAGCTGGAGACCGGAGCTGTTCCTATTCGGCCATCTTGGCTCCACCTCAATCCATACCTGGTAATTTTTTATCACATGCCATGTGAATTTTATCTTGTTGAGTACTGGATGTTTTATAATTCTATAGATATTCTTGGGTGCTGGATATTTTTGGATTCCTATAAATAATCTTGAACTTGTTTATGAGTCACAGTTAAGTTAGTTGGAAATAACCTGATCCCTTTGAAGCTTTATTTTATAAGCAAGACTGTATCAGCCTTTAGACAAGGGCAAATTTTGCCTCACTGCTATACTAATATACTTTTGGGTACTCTACCTGATGTCCCATCAATTACAAGTTTCCCACTAAGGCATGTAGAAACAAGTACTTTTCCTGGTCCTGGGTGAGTGACAGTGATTGTTTCCTTAGCCCCTTTTAAGTGGCTCTTTCCCCAGCCTTGGCTACTTTCCTCATGTGTATGCAGAAAAATGGAAGGAATTCTGAAGATCTTCAGAGCACTTCATATCTCTCTTCCCTTCCTCTATCTCTCTCTCTCTCTCCCCTTCCTCTCTCTCTCTCTCTCTCTCTCTCTCGCTCTCACTCTCGCTCTCACTCGCACTCTGTCTCCCTCCCTTTCTCCCTCCCTCCTCCAGGACTCTAGAAACTCTAGTTACTTTGGCCTCCTCAAAGTTCTAATTTTCTTTCTTCAACTCAGGGATTTTGCTAAGCTCCATGTAGATTCTCCCATTTGAATTATGTCTGGGAACTCTCCAGACAGCAAACTGGAGCCATCACAGGGCTCACCTTACTTCCTCCTCTATCTCAGGGAAGGCATTACTGAACTTCCTTACCTGATGTCCAATGTCTGACAATTATATTTATTATATTTTGCCCATGTGTTTAATTATTTAAAGCAAGAAAGTGAATTCAGCCCCTATTACCCCATCATAATCAGAAGTAGAAATCTGCAATAGCTATATTAAATCTTCAATATTTTCTTCACTTGTAATTAATGGGGAATCAGGTAGGGTACTCAAAAGGGTGTTAGTATAGTGGTGAGGCAAAATTTGCCCTAGACTAAAGACTGATATAGTCTTGCCTATAAAATCAAGCTTCAAAAGGATCAGAAAGAAAGTTTCCCACTCCACCTCCTTCCCACTGTCTCTTAGATGACAACATTACTCAAAGCTTTATATGTAATTCATTAACTTCTTGTCTCTACATTCTACAATTTATATCAAGTTGTAACACTTTTCAATTCCTTCCCTTTCTCCCCACAAATCCTAACTTTTCAGATTCATCAGGGTCCTCAGTTTCTAGTCACCTCTTTCCTTTGCATCTTCACTGTCTCCCTCTTTCCTGGTTCTTTTTGCTGGCTGCTCCTTCTCAAGTATAGCTCTTCTATATGTTGTTATCCTCCAGATTTCTGTCTTTGGTTGTCTTTTCTTCTAACCCTAGATTCTTCATGACTGTGTTAGTCTGCTAGAACTGCCATGTCAGAACACCAAAAACTGGGTGGCTTAAATAACAAAAATTTATTTCCTCGCAGGTTTGGAGGCTGTGTGTCTAAGATCAAGGTGCAGGCTGGGCTGGTTTGTGGTGAGGCTTTTCTTCCTGGCTTGAAGATGACTACTTTCTTACTTTGCCCTCACATGGCCTTCTCACTGTGCACATGCATCTCTGGTGTCCTTCTCTTCTTGTAAGCACACCAATCATATTGGATTAGGTAGGGTTCCACATTTTTTTATGTCAGTCAGTCTTAATTACCTCCTTAAAGGTTCTATCTCCACATATAGTCATATTGGGGTTAGGAGTTGAGTATACTGATTTTGCAGGGACACAGTTAAGTCCTTAACACTGATCTACTTCATTCTCTCTCATTATTTCAATTGCTGACTAGTACCAAATCCAAATATCTACTCCAATCTTTCTCCTGAGCACCAACCAATATGTCTAAATCCCTACTGAACATTTTCATGTGGATATTATACCTATGCTTTATTCAATATGTTTGAAATTAAACCTTATTATCTATTCGCTCCACATCAAGTATCCTAAATTCACTTTCTTAGTAAATTGCACCACCTTTCATACAATCTACCTGCCAGAAAATGTGAGAGCAACTTTTTATCCTCATTCCTCTCACTTACACACTACATTTGCTTACCAACTCTTAGCAAGTCTATCTCCTTAATAACCTCTGAATCTGTTTCTTCTTCTTTATTGCCACTGTTACCACCTTAGTTCAAAAGTTCATACATTCTGATTGAGTTGCAATATATTTTGTCCCCAGGCTCATCTCCTTCTTACCATGTTCTACTCTCCTGTCATAATAATGCCTTTAAAAGACAAATTTGAAAATATTATTTACATATTAGCATTCTTCAATGATTGAATACTATCTTTAACCTCAGGATAAACCAATCAAAGTCCCTGTCATGACCTCTAGGGCTCCTTAATAACCTAGTTACTGCATGCCCCATGAATTTTTCTCTGCATTCCCTGTTTTTCTCCCAGCTCTCCAGCACCTATTCCTTATATTCTATAATGAGTTATTTGTAACTTGTCAAATGCATCTTGCTCTAGTAAATCTTTGTGACTTTGCCCTTGTTACTTTCTTTCAAGTAATATCTAAGAGAGACTATTTTCTTCCCCAAAATTCAACATAGAGGTTATTACCACCAATAGATAGCTACTGAACTGGACTTCTTTGTATTTCCCAGTCTGGAGTATGTTCTTCCTTACAGGCTTCTATGGCATTCTGTTTGCTCTGTGATAGCTGTAATGGTTTTTATTATTTGCCTGCCTTATCCTCTGATAGACATAACCTTCTGTAAAGTGTACATAGTCTGTTCCTCATTATCTATAACCAGCATCCAGTACAGTAGCAATTATAAATAAAAGTTTGTTGAAGGAGTGCCTTAATAGAGAGATGTGCTTGATCCCATTGATTTGCAGATGTATTCAATATAACCACAAAAGCTCTAAAATACATTTTCATGTGTTGTACAAGAAACTTGTATTTTATATTTCTATATTAGGAAAATAGCCACATTAGAAAATATATTGCTGAAACAATACCACTTAAGTTTTAGTCAACCAGTATTCACAACTTTACTCTCATGCAGTAAATTTCCTTATGCTTTTGTCTTAACTATAGGTCAGAGAGCTATTCAAGAGCAGATACAAAGACATTCATGTTGACTTGATGCAGCTTGTCATAATAGTGAAGCATTTGAAAAGCTATTCATCCAGGTTTCATTTTCAAGTCAGCTGGCTGATTACTTGATTCCCAATCCTCAGGAAATACTGTTCTTTGTAAGGCCTCAGGGTCCCTTAGAATCTTAGCTTCAGATTAATATTACAGTGTCATCCAATACCAACTCAGTGATATTTTCCTACCACTTTTTTTAAATCAAGCAACTCTTCTTTCCAAAATGCTGCCCAAATGCTTTTCAGACTCAACAGCTTCTTTTCTCCTGCTCCCTAACTTCCCAGATATTCACAGCCAATATGAGCATTTCTCTACCCATCTGTGCTGTTCTTGCCTTTAGTCTCCTCACTCATTTCTAATCCCTTCCTCAGACTACCCTTGTTCTTCACATTATCTTCCAACTTTAAGTGCAAGGTTGCTCCACTCCAGGTAAAATCATCACTATCACACAGGCTGCCTGGCACAGGAGACCTGCATAGAACAGAACACTAGCATTCTGAAACCTGAATAATACCATGACTATTCCTGCTCAGGGAAACTATCTCCTCTATGCAAATTTTTCAGAGGAACATTTTCAATACACCCTGCTTTGAGTGTGTGAATCACAATGAAAGTCAGTGCTGATATCACTTATGTTCAGCTCCTCCCCTAGTCACAGGGAGGGCTGTTGCTGCTGCAGTCCCATTTTGACAAGTCAGAACCACTTAGAGCCTTATGTTAACTGTGGTCTATCAGGTCTTGCAGCCCTTCACTTGCCCAAGCAGCTAGGACAAGTTCCATTATTCAGACTATTCCTAACTGTGAGACCAAATCAGATCTTCAGCTTCCATAGAAAGTTACTTTTGTTACTTCTCTGACCTGGAACCTGGGCCCCACATCTGATGTTTGAGTTTCTGGTTTGATACTGGAACTCTATCTGACTCATACCTTGCTGTGATAGTTAATTTTATGTTTCAGCTTGACTGAGCCATAGGGTGCCTAGATATTTGATTAAACATTGTTCCTGGGTGTGTCTGTGCAGGTGTTTCTGGAAGAGATGAGCATTTGAATTGATAGACAGAGTAAAGCAGATTGTCCTAATGTGAGTGGGCCTCATCCAATCTGTTGCAGCTTGAACAGAACAAAAAGACAAAAGAAGGAAGAATTCACTCTCTGTCTCTCTCTGCATGACTGATTGAACTAGGACATTCATCTTTTACTGTCCTCAGACTGGGACTAACCCATAAACTCTCCTGGTTTCAGGCCTTTGAATTAGGATTGGACCTATGCCACCAACTTTCCTGGTTCCCTAGTTTACTAGCTGAGGATAAAGGGACTTAGTCTCCATATTCACATGAGCCCATTTCTTATAATAAATGTGTGTGTGTGTGTGTGTGTGTGTGTGTGTGTGTGTGTGTGTGTGTGTATGTTTGTCATATTGCCTCTCTTTCCAGGGAGAATCCTAATACATTTGCCTAGTCTAAGAGTTTGTTCTATTTCTCCATAGCTGAGTCCTTATCTTGACAAATACATGTGGCTACTACTCCATACTTAGACCATTTTGCTACTCCATACTTGGACCATACTTGCTCTTGCCAATACCCTCCTTTCACACTGGAACCTTGTTCCCATTCTCATTAGCCATCTATAGTCAGGCTTCTTTAATGCCAAATGACTGCTGACGTTACCATATTCCCCTTATTATGCTTCTCTGCTCCCCTTCATGCAACTTCCAGCGAGACCACTTATTGAGAGATCATTTGCCTCCTCCTTTGATATTAAGATGCTGAGATCTGTCCATCAGAATGGATACTCTCCCAGGCCTATACCTATTTCTATTCTGCTAAGACCTAACTCGGTATCTGTTCCCTCTGATCTATAATGAGTATAAAGTGTAATTTGGGAACCAGTCACTACCCAATCCCCAAGAGTTACATAACATATTTTAACAAAATACTATACGGAACTTTTAAAATGAGGATATCTTCAGTAAATTTAAGAGATGTCAGTGCAATTTGGTTCTTGAGAATAAAGTACAGGTATGATAGTTTGCTGAGTGCAGTCCACAATTCAAAAACTAATCAAAAATTTGACCCTTTTCTGTTTCTAAACTTATTTAATTTTCCCTGTATAATTTGTATAATAAAGCGCTAATTACTTAGTGGGTTTTTTTGTACTTGCAATCAATATAAAATAATGAAAAGGCCCTAAAATGAGAAATAGTTATTCTGTAATGGTTAAAGATTATATTTAAAACAATTTCATTTCAATGAATGTATACATATAAAGTGATTATGTGTATACATACTTAAAACTAATCTAATACCTTTGACATGCTGTTTTCTCTTTCAGTAATATGGATATATAAATTAGCATTATATTATATATAATTATAATATATTACAATAAATATAATTAGCAATGAATTTTGCATTAACATAATATGTTGAACTCTACTAAACATAAATATCCTGATCTGTGGAAACAACATAGAATAACATAGTAGAAAAAGTAAATTACATTAAATGCTTTAAAATAAATAAGCTTTTATGGTGAACAAGGTAAATTATGATATGATGAGATAATGACTAAATACTAGTCTTCTTGACTGTACTTCCTATCCTTAAAGATTTAGGGCTCCCTTTTAGTCCCCAATATCAGAGATGTACAGTTCTCTCTCACTTTGTATAATCTTTCTCAAAAGAACTCATCAATAACCATAAATTCTAAGGCTGAGTTGTTGTTGTTTTATTTATTTTTTTAGGAGCACTTAACTACAAGAATGAAGAAATAAAGGGAGTGTGCGAATATGGATGAAAGAAAAGAAAGAAAAGAGACAGGAAAGAATTACCGTTTATTAAAAGCCTACCTTAGGTCAGGCACTATATTGATTCACAGATATTTTATTTAATCCACAAAACTATCTTAGCACTTATAATCTCCATTTGGTAGTTAAGGAAACTGATGCCTAGAGAAGTAAACTGACTTCTCACAAATGGCATGGTAGGTGAGTAACAGAAGCAAGAGAGGAAACCCAGATCGCCGTGATTATCAAGTCTATGCCTTTTCCACAAAAGTGTTTTGTGCATATCCATACATAATTCTAAGGTACATCCAATACATATATATGTATATCCAATCGACATAAATGAATATTCCTTAGTAGAAAATAGATGTGTAGCACTACCCAAAATAACAGAGGAGTCTTGCTAATTGATACATCTCTTTATTCAACACTTATTTACCAAGCAGTTACTATTGTGCTGTGTCAGTGTCTGGAAATACAAAACTGAAGGAAATCCTTCACCTCTGAAAGATTTACAGTCAAGAAGAGCAGAAAGGAAAGCAAATCCACAATTTCAATACAGTGTGATAAGCACGGGGTTGGGGCACATACAGACTGCCATGGGAAAATCAACAGCTGACTTGGAGACAGGCATGAAGACAAAAAGAGAAAGTTTTCGAAGATTTGGGTGATGTTCAGACTCACAAAGAACAGATAGAAATCCTCCAAATGGAGAACTGCGAGGACATTTGGGATGGGGCACATGTGCAAAGACAGGGAGGAAAGAGGACCAGACCTCTTGAAAAATGCAGGTTTGTTCATAGGAGAGATATGAGAGATCAGGTAGATATGAGAGATGGATACGAGAAATCAAGGAGAAGGGCAGGAGGACTCTCATTCTGTTGGTTTGAATAACTGAGTTAATGATGGTGCCATCTTTGGGGGCACAAAATTATGTCATTCCTCCACTGAAAACTCTTTAATGACTTACGTTGCTATTTGACTAAAGCCTAAATTCCTGAACATGCCCCATAAAACTTCTGCCATTTTCCCAGCCTCCCCTTCAGTGTTGTCCCTCTCTTTACAAAGCACCTGCTTTTTTCCCAGCCCAGGGTCTTCACACCTTCTGATCCTTCCTCTTGCAAAGATCCCTCTACACCCCTTCACACACATCCTCTCAGCCTAAATGTTACCTACTCAGGAAGGCTTTCTCTGGCCTCTAGATTCAGACAGATTACCCCCATGATATCTTCTCATAATACCTTCACCTTTACCTTCATAGCTCTTACCACAGTGGAAATTTAAAAATCATTTTGATTAGTATATACTCAATGCCTGTCTGACAAAATATGTGCCTGTTTTGGTCACTTTTTATCTATAGTGCTTAATCCAAAATGAATTAATTTATGAGGACATTCTAAGTATATGGAGTGGTTGGTTGTGACAGTAATACAGAAGGAGTTTGGCAGTAGGATTTGAGTTTTGGGATAAACATGAATATAAGATATCTGTGGAGCATCCATGTAGAAATGTTTATAAGGCAATTTATCTTTTTAGAATTTTTATTTTAGTATTTAGGTGAGACTTCGGCAGAGCACAAATTTAAGAGAAATTGGTAAATAGACAGCGCTTAAAAGTATGGGAATTAATGAAATAAGCCAGAGAGAAATAGAAGCAGGGGGAAAGCATGATCATTAGGTACAAAAGCATAGTAGGGGCAAGTAGAGAAATAAGATCTAACAGGAGTGGCCTGAAAGACAGGAAGAAAACTGGGGATGTGGCATTAAGTAGTCAAGGGGAGAAAATTTTCTGATATGAAACACATAGTAACACAAAAAACTTTTTCTTTGCACTTGAAAGGAGTCAAGTAACAAGGTCTGAATATATAGTGTTGAATTTTGCAATTCTGAGAGTCACTGACAACAAAAAGAATACTTTCTAGGGGCTATGGGAGGAAAATCCAGTGCAGTAATTTATGTACCCAATCATTTCACAAGTCTTATTGCCTGTCTGTTAAGCACTAGGGCTTGTGCTTCTCGATGGGGATACAACAGTAAACAAAATAGGAAAGCTTCCTATCTTCATGGAGTTCAATGCACTAAGACCAGGGCATAGATTTAGCTTTGTTTCAATACAAGCATTTTAATCTTTATTTTCTTATACCCAGCTGCTTCAGACATTAATGTGGCCTGCCTGACTCTGATGGGCATGGGTTATTGACTCCAGAAAAGAGTGTAAAAAATGTTATAATCAGTTATAATGGTACATGTAATTGTACATACAAGAACTGACCCAGTCATGAAGGTCAAGAAACTAGTGAGTCAGGAAAATTAGAGATGACAATAATCAAAGAAAGGAAATGGTCGCTATAATCAAATGGCATGATCCTCAAAATCGAATGGGTTTTAACAGGAGTATGCACAAATGAAAACAGCAAAAGGAAAAGTAAGTGAATTTAACACCTATCACACCTCCTGTTTGAGGATGGGAGAAGAAACAGCCTCCACTTAGTGCAACAGCAATATTTATTGTAAAGCTCAACATATTTTTTGTACATAGACTGTTTCTCCCCTTTACAGCCTCCATCCACCCCTTATTCTTAAGGGGAGATCCATCTGAGCCTGTGGAGGATTGGGTGGGCTTTGCCAGGCCACTTGTTCTAGGTATCCATTGAAGGAACACACACAGCTAAGAGGACCACCATGGTGCTACCCTCTGGATTTGCCTCTGCTTTTTGAAATTTATGTTTCTAACTCATATCCTAAACCATTAAAGAAAGTAAATAAATCAACCATATCGCCCTACCAATGTTCTCAAATTTTTGCTAACAGGCCCACCTACACTTCCCGAAACACCACGAAAGCCTAAAATATCAGTTTCTCAAAATTTCCTTTCCAAAATCCATTACTTGGTAATAAACTGGGATTTTTTTAACCTTTTTTTATGAGATAAGGAATTCTTGTTGCCTGTCTTTTCACTTTATTTCTACATACTTTATTAATGTTTTTGGAAAAATTATTTTGAGATGTTAGTCTAGAATATTTATTTAGGGAATAGCATCTGATGCCAAGTTATTTGCCAATAGAAAGGTGATAAACATAGTTATTTGCCAGTTGTAATTCAATAAATTATGATGTGTTTAGTAGCCATTAGTTTGAAAAAGACTACTTTTTATATTATTGTGAAGTTATCTTTTAAATCATTAAAAATGAGATTGCCAAACTTCTGGGCTATTTGCATTCTGTAACTGCCTAGAGTTTCATATGAAGAATGGTAATATTTACATTGAGAACAAGAAATATTGTTAAATAGAAGCAAAACAGAAGCCAGTGGGTATGCCTTCTTTTTATCAGGTGCAAGGTAGCTGGTGAAATACTCCAAACGAAGCATCACAGCATTTTCTTTAAATGTACGTGCTCTTTTATCTGATCTTTTCTTTATTATCTTCCTTCATTCCTCTCCTTGCTTTTCCTTAGTCATCCCCTAAAATCATGCTTTAATCACGCTTAGCATCCTTCCTGTCTTCTGATTTTTCTCCTAATCTTCAAAGTAAGATTAACTGACATATTGAGAAAATTTAAATTGGGGGAAATATACAAAACAATTTATATTAGTATTTTAAATATATCAGTACACATGAAGCTTTCCTATAGTTTTTTTTTTTTTCTCCTTCCAGGTATTGTTAGAGAGCCCCCTTTCCTTATAGTGTTGTTATCTGCAAAGCCAGTGCTAGTGCAGATGGCCACAGAAATTTAAAAGAACCTTCCCAGGGAAATAGTCAGCCTATGCTTCTCCTAAGGAAAGTCAGAGAGGATTTTTATTAGAACAAAAGTAGAAGGCAAAAGTCTAGAGTAGCTTCCAATACTATCTCAGCAACAGAGTAAAGACCAGGGAGAATGCTTTATAAGACCATCACAATATCCTCCACACTGAATACTTTCCAGACTAGTTCCCAAGAAATTATGTCTGGATTTTAGGAAAAATTGGCTATAGAAAAGTAACTGGTAAAAACTATTATGTGGGCTCTCCACTTCACACTGAGAGCATGAGGCGGGAGTATGAAGCAGCCTCTGTCACAAAGGGCCTCATCAGTGGAAAACAGACTGTTTCTTTATTTGAATCCAAGACTGAGCCCAAAATGGAAAGAATGGAATAAACCAGGAGCAAAACTCTCCCAGATCTCCCAAGACTGGGAAGGGCAGCAGGCTTCAGCAAGCTCCTAAAGACATCAGGAGCAATGATGGTATTAGTCACAGGAGAAGAAGCAAGGGGAGCTATCACCACAGCAACTCAGAGCAGGTACAGGCAAAAAGCAGTGACCATGAGGGACAGTTCTTCCAAGCACAAGAGCTAACTCGGTGCTGAGTCGGAGGAATTGAGGAAATATGCTGTCTTCACAGAGTCAACGAAAGTAGATCCAGAGAAACTAATATCTTTGAGCATGACACTGTCTTTGCCTCTATGGTAATATTGCCATGGCCATAGTTTATATAATTTACTTAAGGTTTGTTATTCTTATATTTTTAATCCTGATGAGGATTAATGATTATGGCAGCCAACATTGATTGAATACCCTTAGGACACTATACTAAGTCCATATGCATTATCTTATATGTCCTTTACAACAAACCTAGAGGGTACGTATTAATACTATCTGTATTTCATGGATTAAAAAGAAAAAAATTGAGGCTCAGAGAGTTTTAAAAACATGTCCAAGTTTACAGAGTTAATATGTGGTGACAGAGCCAAAATTCAAATCTGGTCACTCTGGCCACAGAGCCCAAACTTTCAACCCCTTTACTGCCTGGCTAGGTTCTAGAAGCTGAGAGCTGGGAGCTGGCAGAATTGCCATGTACTTGGAATCCATTTCAGAACTAGAAGAAACCCAAGACATAGAATGGAAAACAGCAGCTTTACAGAGGAAAGAAAGGTATGTTCACTTCTTGAAGCCTATAACAGAAAAGAGAAATAGGGCATGAGAAGGAAAGCTAGTCCTAAAAATGTAACCTGAACCTTCTCAGTAGGAGTTATTAGTCCATTTCCCTACTGCTACAAAGAACTACCCGAGCCTGGGCAATTGATGAAGAAAAATAATGTTTAATTGACTCACAGTTTTGCATGGCTGGGGAAGCCTCAAGAAACTTACAGTCACGGCAGAAGGTGAAGGGAAAGCAAGGCACATCTTACATGGTGGCAGGAGAGAGAGAGAATGAGAGAGGAGGGAACTGCCAAACACTTTTAAGCCATCAGATGTTGTGAGAACTCACTCACTATCATGAGAACAGTATGGGGAAAACCAACCCCATGATCTAATCACTCCCACCAGGTGCCTTCTTTGACATGTGAGGATTACAATTGGGGGGGGGACACAGAGCCAAATAATATCAGCAGGTAAGCCCCTCATTGTTCCTCAGTGGCTCCTATAAGGATACCACTAATTCCTTTTTTTTTTTTAAGGATGTGAAACACAAATTACAATACCTAAATATAATAATTCAACAAAGACACAAGTCCCTGCATCATCAAGTGCTCATTAAGAATGTGTTCTATTCTCAATCTATCACATCCAAGCCTGGCATGTCCACTGATGTGCAAGTCTCTGCATGGGAAGCTCCCTGAGGGCAAGGGCAGAACTCTTGAGTTCAGCATGCAAGGCTTTCACAAGCTGTTTCTAGTCTATGTGTCCACTTCATTTCTTATCATTTCTCCCTTTTGTCCTGAATATCATGTTCTCTCTTCTCCCTGGAAAGCATTTTTCCCATTTCTACTTGGCAAAATTCCCATCTCACTTTGAAAACCCAGCACAGATGTTGTTTATGAGCAGTGGCAATGCCATGAGTACTTAGGCTCCAACAAGTAGAATCAGCCTCCCTCTCAAACACAGTATCAGGACAAGGTCATGGACCCTCTGCTATCTCCAGCCAGCCTGCAAGCCCTCAGCCCCTCACATGTATGAATACTAGAATAATCACTGTTTCCAGGCACCCTTGCTCTGTCCTCTAGGATGACTGTCTCTTTCTCTCTGTTCCCACAGTTTTTAAGTATACCTCCATTATACCACTCATCACAACATATTTTAATTGTTCTTGGCATATTGATTTTTCTATCTGAGAGCAGGAATTAATACTATACTGATTAAGTAGAGTGCTTAGGACACAATAGCATTCAATAAATGCAGTTGACTTGCTGGTTCAAGACATTCTATCTGTTCTAGCCTGACATACAGCACTTAGAAATTTTCACATAATTATTAATATATTTGCTCAATAGAGCATGCATAAAACACATAAACAAGAAAAAATAACCACTATTAACCAACAACTTCTTCCAAGTGTGCCTTTTCTACATTTGTTTATGATCTTTCAGTTTACATATTTCCAATCTTCTCACTTTTTTTGGCAAATGATACCCAGTTTTTCAAGCCAAAAATCAAGTAATTATCCTCACTTTTCCATTTCTCATATCCTCTACAGCCAATCAATCATCAGATTCTGTTGTTTCTACTTCAAAAATATATCTTAAATCTATCCATTGTTCTTCATCGCTAGTCTTAGTCCCATCCGCCGTCTCTTGGGCGGATAACTGAAATAGGCTCCTAATGTATTTCCTGGTTTCTCCTCCTGCCTTTTTAATTTAATCTTCATACAGCAGACAGAGCTATCTTCTTTATAGTCTAATAAGACACACTACCCTTCTGAAAATGTTTCAACAACTTCCTACTGCCTTTAAAATAAAATCCAACCTGGCCTCCGTGATCTGACTTTTGCTTCCTAAACCAACTTCATCTCCTACCTCTCTCTCATTCTTTGACTGAGCGCCAATCACAATGACAAAATCAAGCTTGTTCCGACTCTGGGCCGTTGTGCTTTCTTTTCCCTCTGCCACGGTGGCTCTTTGCTCATGAGCTCCTTTCCATCCTTCAGAACTCATATGAAATGTCACTTCCACTGAGAACTCTTCCCTGCTCACTCCTCTAACATATTCTGTGCCTGTCTATCACATCCTCTTGTTTATTTTCTCCATAGCACTTACCATAATCTGTAATTATCTTGTTTATTAGATTTCTTGTGAAATTCAACAAAATGAAGTCCCCAACAAAATGAAAGAACTGTCAGGGCAGAACTTTGTTTTTTCTTACACACTGACTCTCCAGGGTCTATAAAATATTAGGCACCCTCTATGAATTTCTTGAAAGAACTGATGAATACATATTTAATGTTTATTGTATAACTTTACATTTATATAGTAAGCTCTTTGCAGGCAAAGACCATGTCTTATTTGGAAAGAATTTGATACACTACCCTGAAAAGTACTATGTGATGACAGATACAATAAATGTTATCATAGATTTTGAAAAGTCTATCAGGATAACATTTAAAGTGATTCCAATCTCAGTTTTCATGGTAGAATATCAAGCCAAAGAAGCAGTAACACAAACTTCTGACATATATATATATATATATATATATATATATATATATATATATACACACACACATACACATATATGAATGAATGAATAGGAATCTACATATATATGGCCTTAAATAATATTAATAAGAGGTGAGAGTCTGGGAATGCTTTGAAAAATCTGAAAAATATGAATGCTTTTTGCAAGAGCAGGTCTCTGCTGTGTTTATCTCCCTTTGTGCTCTAAGCACCCGTGGATGTCAGCAGTTCTGTTTTTAAGAGGCGGTTGATGCCTAGAGGATCACGTGATCAAGATAATTGAGTTTAGTAATTCCACAAGAAGAAAGTCCAACTGAGGTAATGTACCTGAATTTAGTACGTAAATTAAAAGTTTGAGCCTCAGCTTTCCCAGAAGTAATTTCTTCTCTCATCAGGGAATGTATATGCTATAAATAAGATTATGTAGCTCAAAAGCTAATTGTTTGAGAACTCCTAATTAAAAGTAATAGCTAATGAAAGGGTCACATTAGTGACTTAATGTTAGTGGTCACATTAGAATCTTACATTTTATACAAACCTGGTTTATTTTTTCTTACATAGCTGGCATTAGTGGATAAGTAAATTATTCTTGGATAGCTGCAGCAGCTAATACATGCTGGACCTGGATCAAAGGACATTAAAGAACAAAACAAAGAAAGCTCCACTCCTAACTCAGAGATTCTTAGAATTAGGGTGTAATTCTGTCTGAACTAAAACAAACAAAGGGTCTCTGAAAGCATCCAACAAACATTAGGAGCAAATAGTAGAGTTCTTTGTTTTAAACTGAATGTGTAAAGAAATGTGGACAAATAAGGAAGCTAGAAAACAAATTATATGCTACCCTCTCCCACAGTCTCTGCATTATACTAATGTGTTCCACACAGGGTGGAATTCGGGTTTAAAAACGAGAAAGTGTTTCTTCCATCAACAAACCTGGCCTTGGATAGAGGCGTACAAAACAGATTCACACATCACTGTCTGACAAGATGTTCACTGATAATTTTAGCAATGCTGAAGAACTTATTGATACACTTTTCCCTCTTAGAAAAGCATCTTAAACTCATGGGAAAAAAGTAATAAAGTACAAAAAGCAAATAGAGAATTTGAAACTTTGCAAGACATTGGGTGTCTGAAGTAGGACATCTTGCAAAAGGTCAGGCAATATGGTGGTGCTTATAAACAATTGCCTTATTTTCATCAAATTTTTACTGAAATCTTTTGGACATAAAAACGGTTCCGTAAAAATAAGCTATTTTCAATATGTTAAAAACAGGTTGACCTTTAGTTAAAAATTAAAGAACAAAGTGACAAATGATATAGCTTTAGATATACAAACACATAAGGCTTTCTCACCAAAGGCATTCCTACACCCTTTACAATGACTATTCAATGGAGAAGAAAGCCATCAGCGATCGTTCAGTCTGGGTGTACTGCATTATTCATAAAAAGCAGTTTCCATTATTTGTTAAATATATTTACTAGTAAATATGCTAATGAAATAATAGACTTAGGTATCTAATTATTCTGAGTTTTGGGCTTTGATTATCTGGGAAAAAATTCCTATTTCTACAAGAATTTTAAATATATCTTAACATGGTTGATTTATTCACTAATCCACTCATTTGTTTAACAAATATTTATGGAAGGCAGTTATGCAGAGGGGCAGGAGATACCCACAAAGGATGATTGGAAACATTCCATTGAAAACGGCTTAAGGGTATTATATCCCTATTGTATTATATTCTCTCTGTGTAATATTTCAAATTTTATTTTCTCACCCAAAAGGAAGTTAAATATTATCTCTTTATATTTGTTTTTGCAGAAAAAGAAGAAGCTAGATCAAAAAAATGAAAAGGAAATATAATGCAGCAATAGAACTAAACCTATTAATTAAGAAAGTCAAGCTGGGGGACAAGATGGACAGAAACCCATGATGCCTTTGATAAGCAAAAAATCTGAAACACTAACCACCACACTTAGGGCAACAAAATTATTTCCAGATCCCACTTACTTGTGGTGATAAGATTTCTAATTTATCATCAGAGATCTTTAGGACTCTGGAGAGAGTGGGCTTAAGAGCAAAATTTCTCAATGGTGAAGACAGCTAAATGAGGCCAAGTAAATTAGAGACATAGACAAAGTTATTCTTAGACCACTGATGTATGTGCCCTGGAAAGCAAACCCTATTCCCACGTAAAAGCTGCTAGTCATATCCATTACCACCTTGGCAATATTCATATAAAACCTGAAAGTCATAATGTTTAGGAAATTGTGAGGGATAAAACAGATTCTTCCCTTTCACATCTGAAAAATTATAAGCAAAGTATATAAATGCCTGCCTCTAACCACATCACAAAGACTTTTTTAACCTTTAAATATTTATACTGAACTGCTCTTGTCTAGGCAGGGAAGTCATGCTGTCTAGATATTTTGAAAAATATTTCAAAATTGTATATGCTATAATATCATTTCATTGATTCACCAGACTGTATAAATTACAGTGGTGCTTAAGTTTGTACTTTTATACTCAATTATGACAATATAGCACAGATAAATTTAAGAATATTTATGTGTTAAGATGATATTATTATCATAAAGTATAATTTTTAAAAATTAAATAAATGTCCTGGTTTGTGTCAAAATGCACGCATGATTTTAAAGGAAATACGGAAAGCTACCAATACTTGATGTACAAAAAAAGAACAGCTTATAAACAACCCCACTATCAAAGCTCTAAAGACAATTAAAAAAATCTATTCTACATATTCCAAGAGAAGAGGACTGATAACTAAGTACAGACCCTAAAGCTGTCATTAAGTCCTCTATGTTCGCAAATGCCAATCCTCAACTGGGGAGACAATTAGCTCTCCATCATGTAGGCCACTAATACTAAGAGAACACCAAATCCCAAGATCTTGCACAGAGATATCCTTTAAAAAAAATTAAGAAAATGCAGACCTACATTCCAGTGAAGTGGATGATTAATAAAAAACTTGCACCTAAGAGAATGTAAAACTAAAAAGTAAAGCATGACTATTTGGGTCAGCTGTTTTTTGATCTGCTTCAGAATTGAAATCAGGTAACATTAACATAGTTATTTCATACTAAAGCAGGCCAGCCCCTTTATTGTCAACCAAATTTAAAACCGTTACACAATGTTGATATATGCCATTATACAAAATATTATTTTCTTTACATTACCGATATATTTTACTAAACCAGGTTAATTTTGAAAAAATATGTAGCATTTCAATTTCAAATGAACTGCCACAGACCATATAATGCCACCAATAAGAGTGTAGTATATTTACCCCACATGTACAGAAGTGAAGAGCAATAGCAAACATAGCTAAATATCTAGAATTTAATGTCACATTTTTTCTTGTGAACATAATGGATTCAATTCTCTTTACTATGCTTGAAGAAGATTCTACAGGAACACATAAACACAACCTACTCTAATGTATGGGCCTTTGGTACTACCATGCTTAGTGTCTCTCTACGTTATGATTTCAGAGCACATGTCTTGATACTATCTTTACTCACGCTTTCATTCAAGAAATGTTTGTTGGTTCCCTCTTTCAGGCCAGGTACTGCTCTAGAGGCTAAGAAATATAGGAGTACAATCCACAAGTTTCCTTTCCTTATACAGCTTACATGGCTTGAGGGAACGGGGAATATTACACATGGAAAAAAATGTTTTAAAGATAATCATAGATTGTGATAAAGTCTATGAAAGAAAGGAATAAAGAATTAATATGATAGTTTAGTTAAATAGTGTAATCAACAAAGGCCTCTTTAAAAAGACAAAAAATGAGAAGGAGGCAGTTTGTAGAGGGTCATAGGAAGACTCTCCTAAGTAGAAAGAACAAGTACAAAGCCTTTAAGGCAAAGAGCAACTTGATTTTTTTTTAAGAACCAAAAAAAACAAAGGCCAGAATAGTTAAAGAAAAAGTCTGCTCCTGATTTGTGCTTTTAGCAAAGCTACCTGCTTTCCCATGGTAAACAACTAAAAACTGGTCAAAATCTAGGAAGAAAACTGTTTTCAGACTTGAAAACAGGCAGTGCAAAACTGTGATCCCTAAGTGAAGGGAAATAAGTGAGATGATTCCATTGCCTCCACTCTCTTCTGGAAGTTACAGACCATGTTTGGAGGAAGGAGAAATAGGAACTGAGCATGAGCAGGTTGAGGTAGCTTCACTTGGCATAAAAGAGTACTAGAGAGGAGAGAGAAATATATTTTAAAAGCTCCAGATCTGAATAAGAGTCTCTTGCCTCTTTGAATACAAAAATGCGTATGTGTAGGGTAAAACTTTAAAATTTCAAACAAAGAGTAACTCTCCAAGGGCTGAACAACTTCCAGAGCTCACATAGAGCAGGAAGACATTTGCGTTCCTATAAGCCAAGTGGAGAGAGTTTGTTCAATATCTAGGGCATTCTGCAGAACTACTCAGTAGAGAAGGATTCTGCATTAGAAATAAGGCTAAATTAGTTCTAGAGTAAAGGCCTCTTTAGATCCACAAAAGGATGAAGTTGCTCTGCAAGTAAGCGAACTGCCTGCCAATACAAGAAAAATAACAAACTCCAGACACTCAAATATATTAAAAAGAATAACAAACTTTAACTCTTGCCCAAAAACAAGCAATGAAGAAAGGACACCCTATTGAATAAATGGTGCTGAGACAACTGGCTAATCATATGCAAAAAAAAAAAAAAAGAAAAGAAAAAAAAACACTAAAATGTAAGACCTGAAACTATGAAAATCCTTGAAGAAAACAGGAAAGCCTCTTCTGGACATTAGCTTAAGCAAAGAATTTATGGAAATGACCTCAATAGCACAAACACAAAACCAAAAAACAGGCAAATGGGATTTCATTAAACTAACTGAAGAGTTTCTGCACAGCAAAAGAAGTAATCAACAGGTTAAACAGGCAACCCACAGATGGGAGAAATTACATGCAAACTATGCATCCCACAGAGGACAAATATCCAGAATCTGCAAGGATACCAAACAAATCTACAAAAAAAAATTCCATTAAAAAGAAGGCAAAGGACATGAACTGACATTTCTCAAAAGAAGCCAATAAACATGAAAAATTGCTCAACATCACTAATCACCAAAGAAATGCAGATTCAAGCCACAATGAGAAACCGCATCATGCCAGTCAGAATGGCTACTATTAAAAAACCAAAAATTATAGATGTTGGCAAGGATGCAGTGAAAAGAAAACACTTACACACTCTTGGTGAGAATGTAAATTAGTTGAATCCCTATGGAAAGCAATATGGAGATTTTGCAAAGAACAAAACATACAACTACCATTTGACTCAGCAATCCCACTACTAGATATCTACTCAAAAGAAAAGAAATTGTATCAAAAAGACAAATAAACTGGTATGTTTATGCAGCACAATTTACGATAGCAAAGTTATCAAATCAAGCTAAGTATCCATCAACAGATGATTAGATAAGGAAAATATAGTGTATGTAAATCATAGAATACATGCAGCCTTAAACAAGAATGAAACCGTATCCTTTACAGTAACATGCATGAAGCTGGAGGCCATTATTCTAAGTGAAATAACTAAGAAACAGAAAATCAAATACCAGATGTTTTCACATATAACTGGGAGCTAAGTAATGGGTACACATGGACATAAAGATGGAAATAATAGACACTGGGGACTTCAAAAGGAGAGGAGGCTGAAAGGTGAGTGAGGGTTGAAAAATTACCTATCAGATACAATGTTCACTATTTGGATGACAGGTTCACTAGAAGCTCAAACCTCACCATTATACAATATATCCATGAAACGAATCTGCACATGTAGCCCCAGATCTAAAATTTTAAAAAAGAAGTAATATCAGTCAATAGAATCATGTCCATAAATGACAGAAGTGATGAACTGAGCAATGATGATCTTCAAAACAGCTATTATAAATATGCTTAAAATCTTAAAGAACTATATGAGTATAATGAAGAGAGGAATAAAAACTATTAAGAAAAAACAAATGAAACTTGTAGAGCTGAAAAACACAATATCTGAAGTAAAAATTCAGTAGATTGGTAGATTAGACATTTTGGAAGAAAAAGATCAGCGAATCTGAAAGGATAACCTTAGAAATTTTCCAATCTGAAGCACGCAGAAATAAAAGGCTAAGAAATAAGAAAAAAAAAGAGCCTCAATGACCTGTATGGCAATATTAATGTGTTAATGTGTCTAAAAGGCATCCAGTTGGAGACACAGAAAGAAGGGGCCAGGAATAATATCCCAAGAAATTTGCTAAAATTTTTCCAAATTTGATGAAAAATTAAATCCGCAAATGCAATGAGCTCATCAAATCCCATACAAATGCAGAGTAAACCAGGAGCAGCAGCGTCATAAATTATTAAAATCTACTAATAAAGTCAAAATCTTAAAAGCAAGCAGAAAAAGAGCAAACGTTACTTAGAGGAAAACAAAGATAAGAATACCTGCCAATTTCCTGTTTTAAGCTCTTATTTTAAGTTCAGAGGTACAAGTGCAGGTTTGTTACATAGGTAAACTTGAGTCATGAGGGTTTGTTGTACAGATTATTTCATCACCCAGGAATTAAGCCTAGTATTCATTAGTTATTTTTCCTGATCTTCTCCCTCTTCCCAACTTTCACCCTCTGATAGGCCCCACTGTGTGTTTTTCCCTCTATGTGTCCACATGTTCTTATCATTTAGCTCCCACTTATAATTGAAAACCCATGGTATTTGGTTTTCTTTTCCAGTGTTAGTTTGCTAAGGATAATGGCCTCCAGCTCCATCCATGTTCCTAATCACAATAGCAAAGACATGGAATTAACCTAAATGCCCATCAATAATAGACTGGTTATATAAAATGTAGTACATATACACCATGCAATACTATGCAGCCATAAAAAAGAATGAAGTACTCGCCAATTTCTAACAAAAAAAAAATTGCAAGAAGACAATGGAGATAAATCTTAGTGTACTGAAAGAAAAAAATATAAAACTATAATTTTATATTCAACCAAACCATCTTGCACACACATAAAAAAAGAAATAAAGGCATTTTAAGCCAAAAAATGCTGAGAGAATGAAACCAGCAAACCTGCACTAAAAATAATAACAAAGAAAATTATCTGAGTTGAAGGAAAATAATGACAAATGGAAATTGGGATCTACACAAAGGAGTAGAGTGCAAGGGAGGGTAATATAGGGATATACAAAAATTTAGTATTGTGTATTAAAAAATTAACACATTTGACTATTTAAAGCCGTAACAATGTATTTTCAGGCTTATAACATATGTAGAGATAAAGTATATGAAAAAATATATAAAATCAAGATAGGGCAAATGGAAGTATTTTATTGTAAAGTTCTTGTGTTATACGTGTAGTATAATAAGAGATGAGTGTAGAGTATGACAAATTAAGGGCACATACTATAAACCATAGAACAACCACTAAAAGAATAAAGGATTAAGCCAGGCAAGGTGGCTCATGCCTGTAATCCCAACAATTTGGGAGGCCAAGGCAGACAGATCACTTGAGGCCAGGAGTTTAAGACCAGCCTGGGCAACATGGTGAAACCCCATCTCTACTAAAAATACAAAAATTAGCTAGGTGTGGTGGCACATGCCTGAAATCTCAGCTACTTGGGAGGCTGAGGCAGGAGAATTGCTTGAATCCAGGAGATGGAGACTGTAATGAGCCAAGATTGTGCCACTGCACTCCAGCCTGGGTAACAGAACAAGACTTGGTCTCAAAAAAGAAAAGAAAAAGGATATAAAATAAGCCAATAATAGAGATAAGATTGAATACTAAAATTTATTCACTTAGTTACAAAGCATAGAAGAAAAGAATAAAGAACAAATGAAACACAGAAAATGAATAGCAAGATAGCAGTCTTAAAACTAACATATCAATAATTACATTATTCAATAGTGGAAATATCCAATTAAAAGGCAGATTGTCAGACTGTATAAAAAAACAAGACGCAACTATATGCTGACGAAAATAAAGCTACTTTATAGAGACACAGATGGACTAAAAGCCAAAGTTTGTAAAAAAATATGCCATGCAAACTCTAAATGTGACAAAGCAGGAATGACTTTATTAGATAAAGACTGATATCATACTTCAAAAAATGATGTTACTATAGATAAAGAAGGATGTTTCATAATGATAAAAGGAACAATTCATCAAGAATACATAACAAGACTATTTGTCTCTGTGGCTAATGACAAATCTTTAAAATGCATAAAGCTAAAACTGAGAAAACTGAAGAGACATATAGCCACAGTTTCAGGTAAAGATTCCAATGTTTCCCTCTCAGTAACTGAAAAAAAAAAAAGGTATGCAGTAAGTAAAAAAGAAGGAAGGTTTAAATTTCCACCCAGGAAAGTTAAAAGGCAAGAGCAAATTAAACCGATAGTGTGTAGAAAGAAGAAAATAATAAAATAAGACTGGGAATAAATGAAGTAAGCAACAGAAACAATACAGAAAATCCAAAAAATCAAAGTTGAATCTTTGAGAATAAACAGATAAATAAAACTGTTAAACCTCTAATTAAACTGGCCAAAAGGAGAGAAAACATAAATTACCAATATCATGAATCAAAGTGAATCTATCACTACAGATGCTAAAAATATTAAAAAAGAGAACATTATGAATAATTTTATGCTAATTAATTCGACAATATAGATAAAATGAGAAAATTCCTTGAAAGGTACAGATTATACAATGGGCAAAAAAATCTAGGAAATCTGAATGGATGGAGGTAGTGAATAAAGGAGAGAATGGTACAAAATTTAGTCCAAGAATAAAATAAGAATCAGATTATGTAGAGTTTCATAGAAAAAGATGAGGAGTTTGGATTTAATTCTCAGTGTAAGACGCCACTGAGAGAGTTTAAAGAGCGGTGCAGTCTAATTTCAGGGTTTAAAGATTACTGGCTACTGTGAAAAGAACGAATTCTTTAGACACAAGATTGAAAGACAGAAGATTGAAAAGAAGGAAGTTAGGAAATTATTTCAGACAAGAGATAATGGTGGCTTAGACTAAAGCAACATCAGCAGAGAGGGAGAGAAGTGGGCGGAATCCAGATATATCTCCAGCTTAGCTCAGATATCACAGAACTAATATATATGTATATAGACACAGACATATATTTCTTTTTCAACATACTTGTTTTCCAGGAAAACAAGCATTGAAGTAAATTTTATTTTCCCATTGATTTCTTGAGATGTTTCTTCTCTGAGAAAAATTATTTCCATGTATGTAATAAAATTACAATCAAAAGTAAAGCTATTAAAATGTGCATTTTTATCTTTGGAAAAAAGTGGGAAATACAACAAAACACTAATAGCGACTATCTCAGGGATATGGTCTTAATGCTGATTTTGTTCATTCTCACATTATGCTTAAAAATCATAAGCATAAAATATTAGAGTTATTTTTTAAAGACTAGAACAATGTTTTTGGCCATATATTATAAAATACTGGAGTTAATAGATTCTAAAATACAATAGTAAACTTCTAAAACATTAACAATAGTGCTTTGTTGCATCTAAAATGAGCTACAAAATCATACTAAAATAGTCCTAAGGAAATTCTCAGCTGCCTAGGGCATAATTTCCACTGAAGATGTGATTAATCATAATGCTTTATCACTTGACTATTTTTAATCAGCACGCCACAAATTGCATGCCATTTTATAACTGTATCAGCCTTGAACATCTTGGCCTCTGTATAACAAGATATTTTACTGAAGAAATACCTATGTTGTTTAGTTTAGAATCCTTGGATGAATTGAGAGATACCTAGAAATAAAGACTGAAATAGCCAGCTGTTACTTTCCCATTCTGTAGCACTGAATGGCCAAGGAAAGGCCACCCTTCTCCTAACACAAATAAGAAAACCACTTTAAAAGTCTTTCTTGGGAGAGAGTAACTGAGGAGATATAGGTCATGGGATTCAAAAGAGCAGATATGTAGGAAGAACAAGTCTAAAGATATGATGTTAAAAATGAGGACTAAATTTAATAAAATTATATTGTATTTGGGATTTTGCTATGTATGTGTATCCTATAACATCATGCATAAGACTTAAATATGCACCATAAAATTTATTTTAAAAAGACAATATCTGAAGGCAGGCTAAAGAACTGCAACATCAACAACAACCTTTATAGGTTGAGTTCTTATCAGACACAGAATACTGTGGTGCGTAATATATGGGGTCATAAAAAGGTTTAAGTAAGGCTTTGGGAAACCTGGCAATGAACCTAAACCTTCAGAATGGCTCCAGAAGCAAAAATGACCTTCTAGAAAAGTTTGAGAACCTGGTTATAAATAAGATCTGATATCTCAGTTCATTGCAAACCTAATATTCTTTCTTCTCTTCTTCCAGCTCAAACATGCATATTCTCAGACTTAGAGTGCCTAGAATCATCCTGGAATTGAACCAGCCACTAGGAATAGGGTGCATTTCAACTTCCACAAATTACTATGAATATGCACAAACTGAAGATGATAAAATCTTTTATCTCTATTTTGTGCATGGTAAAAATGTATGCATTTTTTATATATGGTTAAAAAATGAATTTTGGAGTAAGAAAATCTGGAGTTTGAATTTTGGCTCTACCACTTACTTTCAAACTGTGTAATTTTAAGAAAGTTTTAATAACATATAAATTGTTACATGTAAATTATTGTCAAGAGAAATGCCATAATTGATACATAATTTCAATTACTATTTTTATTATGCATAACCATCCTAAGAAATTTAGATACTTTTGTATTAGTTTAGCCAAACAAAAATGCATAATCCTTTGAAAATGAACATATATACACTTTAGATTGACATACATTTTATATCTGGGTTTACAAACACAGTCAGAATACATTTTAGTTTTGAATTGACTCTGTTCCCACTATAACCATTAGGTTAACTCCCCTGACATACTGTAAGGTACTGTGAATTTGCTGATTGCATTATAAAGCTATTATGCTATAAAAATAGACTAAATTGTGGTATATTGTTACCCATCTGAATAATTTAAAGTTTTTGCCACTTTTGGAGCCAGAGAGACCTGACTCATTCAGGTTACCCTCCTGTGGGCTGGACAATGTGGGGAGAGTTTGTTAACTCCTACTCTTTAAAAAAATCTATTATCTGAAGCTTTGTTATAAGGAAAAAATAATATAACGTATTTGGAGTTACAAAAATAAAGTGAATAGGAAATAAATGTTAGTGCCCTTCTCCCTATTATCATTTCCTCTTTCCCCCATATAATGAAATAGTTATAATATGAATATGTAAAAATATTTTTTCTTAAACTTAAGCCCAATACATCCAATCAAATACAAATATACCTGAGAAATATAAATGTTACCTTGAAGGGCTGAAGGTACCTATGAGAATGGGAAGAAGTGCCAGAGTCAGATAAAATGTTCTCTGTGAGCAGACCACCTCCACATGCTAAACAACAGGAGCATGCAGTAAACTAAATCATGTTCAAAGGATAACCAGGTTTGCAGGACAGAGTATCAATCAATGCAAATGCAATAGTTTGGGATGCAGTAAAAGTCAGAAAAACAGGAGAAAAAACATAACAGCAAAAGGAGAAAAAATGATAGACTGGCTGTTTTTAAAAACTCTGGGAGAGAAAATTTTAGGGTAGAGACCATATTACAATGAAACTACACACTCCCCATGTTTCTTTAATTCATATTAGTCTTGGAGGACTAACCAGCCCACAATCTCTTCATCTGTGATAACTGAGAAATTACTGTGAGATATAAGAATGTTCGCAGTAAAAAAAACATATGTATTTGGAGTTACATATGTATTTAGAGTTTTAATGTATACTAAATATAAACAAATATACTGTAATTACTAGTATTTGTCCTAAGGTCTCTTTCCCAGTGTGTGAAAAACAACTTGTTTGTGTTTATCCTTTTGAATCTGACATTGTCCACATCTCTTCCCTTGCTGACCACATATAAACTTATTCCATCCAGTAAGTTGTATTCCTGCTCCTGGCAGGGGTTATCTGCTTCAGTATCATTTCTTTGGCTTTCTGCTCTAGTTACAGTGAATGTCTTGTAGCACAGTACATCTCTGTCAGGCCAAAATCAATCCCAACGGATTATAAAAGTTATGTGAAGTTAATAAATTTGCACATTTATAGCACTTTACTGTACATTCATAGCATATACTCTTCTATAGCATAGGCTCAAATTATCCCCTCTCAAACACAAATGCTTACAGCATCAGGCCTTTCTGAAGTTCACCTGAATCACTGGTTTGCAATTTACACTTGATCAGTACATCCCCTAAGAGAACCCTAATTTGAGTCTTCAGTGCATTGTGCATGGGAAAACAAAATCTAATAAGCATGTCACCAAGATTAGAGACTATACTTAACCTGATAAAAAAAAATACTGTGACATTTTTCATAAATGTACTTATTTTTGCATTAGACAAGTAATGTCAAGAAATCATAATTTTGCTCATGCGGCATTCCCAAATACAACTTAATGTTCCTGTATCTTCAATTTTGACTCCTTTTAATTTTTCCTTAATTAATCATTTCCCACTGATAGCTCAAGAAAGAGATTTAACATATGAAAACTTAATAGATTTACCTGCTCAAGTGTTATAGAAAGTTTTGACGGTCTCAACTAGAAAAAATAATGCCACTTTTGTTTTCAACTGAAGAAATTAAACTTGTTTTCCTCTGAAACATTCATGAAATCAACTTGTAAAGATGACAATCTAACTTTAGATTATTTATTGCCTTGTGTTGCAACTCATGTAAAAAAATGAAGCAAGTTATATAACTGAAAAATTATACTTAATAATGAAGCATTATATATTACAATAATTTTGTTGCTAGAAACCGAATTTTTCTTCTCAAAGAAATGTAACGTTAGTTGTTAAATAATGAAACAACTTGATTTAATAAAATGATTGTAAAAATGAATAACCTAAGTAAGATTACTCTGATTGTCCTCTAAATCCTTACTACTCAAAGTATGGTCCATATATCTGTATCACTGGGGAGTTTATTAGAACCTCAAGTTCCCAATCCAAACACACAGAATCACAATCTTCAGTTTAACAAGATCCCCAAGTGATTTGTGTGTATATTAAAGCAGAAAAACATATATAAAAGAAAAATCAAAGTTGTAATTATCTTACCAACTCAAACTATCAGAACACAAATATGACCAAGTTTCACAAAATATTACAATTTTATTTTAATCTGCTAATATTTTAATTTCCTAATATCAGAAAACATCAAGTTTTGCTTAAGACCAAATAAACTCATGCTTTATTTATTGGATTAAGTCATCAACAATCTACAGTTTCTGTAGTTTTGAAAACTTCTTATATTTTTAGATTCCAATCTGTTCCATTTTACATTATTAATTTTCTATTTCCTGTTTTGTTAAGGAGAAATATAACAATAATAAACAAAATTAGAAAGAGTTAATAGTATATCCCATTTATCATTAGTAAGTTTTTTAGTTAAAAATCTAAACTTGGGACCTATCTTTATAACACAAGCAAATATCTATACTGGGTTTTTTGCTCTATTGCTTATGCCACAAAAACTAAATATTAAGAACCTTAAAATATGGTTATATTCTAGAATGTTCATGGGAGGGTGCCTTTCTCTCTGATCCTAAAATGGGCTGATGGCTTAAATTGAATCAAGTCGAGGCAAGAGCAGTCAGCCAAACCTTGCTGTGTCATGAAGGGTTCTTCAAATCAGTACAGTTCATTTTGAAAGGGACTAGAACCGAGGAACTAGATGATGGTGTTTCTTACCCTAAATTCTTGCCTGACTTACAAATGTGGAGATAGGCAGATAAAGACTATCTGAATTAGGGGCAGTCATGACTGCTTCACTTGGGATTGTTACCTAAATTGTTATTATGGAATTCTTTACATGGATATGTAACATTACTATAACCACACCAATCCCCAGACAACATGCAAGGGGTCAAGTCATAGGCATGTTAGCTGTAAAAATGTGTATTTTCAAGTGGCCTTTTAAAATAAGTAATATATTAAGCAACAAAATAAATACGCTGGTTGGTGGAAACTTTTCAGCATGTCACTAAAAATGTCAGATGCGTACTACCAACTGAATATATATTTAGGTAGATATATAGATGCACACACACATATATGTACACACTCACATATATACACATATATATGTATACATACACAAATATATTTCATAATGTCTGATAATCAAATATGTGTTGTATATTATAGAATTATTGCAGTAATACTCTAAAATTAAGGAGGTCAAGATTCGAATGACCATTTTGCTGTAAAAATCATCAAGAAAAATGACCTTGCAGGATTTGAGGCTGACTAGCTCTGTAGAGTCCAGACATAAACTTTTTCTTACCTTTGCCAGCAGAAGTGACCATACCTCTCTGTTTTATAATTTTATTTCTTTTCTGTTATTCAATGTCCAAAAGTAATCAGCACACTTCTTGGCTTAGTAAACCATTTACGTATACATATACATGTACATATTCACACACAAATGGCATTTAATAAAAATAACCATACCCTGTTAAGTATGGTATCATAATGGGAACTATCATTTTAGATACAGATGTTTTTATACTTCCACAAAAAACATCCTGCCAAACTTGCCGCCTCTCTCTAATCTTTATTTGCATTCTTATTTATTCTTGTGACTTCTATTCTTATTTTGCACATAAACTCCAAATATATATAATTGCCCTAAAATCCCCTCCTAATATCCTGTTGGAAAGTCCCATACATTTATGCCATGGCTATATCTAACTCACTGTCCAAAACCAAAGTCACCCATTTGTTTATTCTTCCATTCCATAATATTTATTGAGCAGTTACTCTATTCCAGGAACTGTTTTAGACACTAGTGAATAAAACATAAAATTCTCTGCTCATGGAGCTTCCATTACAGAGGGAAAGGAAAGTAATACAGACAATAAATAATCACAATACATACTCTGTAAGATGGTGACAAACAATATGGAGAAAACAATGAATAATTGGATGAGAATAAAGAATGCCAAGGAAAGTGAAATTTTAAAGAGGTTGTTAAAGAAGGACTCACTGAGAAAGTAATATTGGAGCAAAAATCTGAGTCACGAAGACGGGATGGAATCTAGTATACAAGTGGAAGTGTGGGAACAGGTTGTTCATTTATAGTAACTAGAAGTTCAGTATATGAGCACAGCTACAGGTAGGTGGCAAGACGGGTGGTGGGAGCTTGTGGACCCTCTCTTCTGTTTTGGATACTCTCTTCTGTTGTGGATACTCTCTTGTTTGCTGCTGTCTTCTCAGTGTATTAGAAAGCTTCCTGCTAAGAGTGAGAATGATGAAGAATGTCTTGGAGGTATGGAGATAAAGGGAAGAAAAAATTGTCTTCAAGAAATGCAGAAAGAAATTGTAGCAGGATTGTTAGGCAGTAGGACTAGTATCACATTTGATGCTAGTGGTCATGAATTTTAAATGAGGCCAATTATCCTGGTTGTGTATTCTTATCTGGCTAATTTAACTACGGAGATACAGGCATGAGGTAGATGAATATTAGGCTTTAACTATGGTTGAGGTTTGGTCAGGTGAGTATATAAAATTGGAGTGGAGCAAGGGAGTTTAGGGAATTTGCAAGGGAGTGATTGTAGTAATTGATATTGGAAGTTGCTATGGGCAAGAAAGCGAAGAGTTGAGAAGAGGGAGATGCTGTGAGGAAAAGTGATTGAAGGATCAATGGATTATAGGTCCCCAGTGAACCAAAAAATTGTTGGAGCTGGGTATGAGAGGAAATAAGCTAGAAAGGTAAGAACAGAGACTTGAAGAATAGACTTCTTGACACTGAGATTATGGAGAGGTGCTAGATGTTGATAACTGGAAGGTATAGGGCATAGCCCTGTGAACAATTGGCCCAGAAGGAGAGCAGGACAAAATCATTGGTGAAAAGAAGGAACTGAAAATACAGGGCATTAGAAGGAACATTATAAGGATAATGAAATCACCAAGAATTATGTAAGAAGTAGAATTGGGACCAGTGACAATAAGCCAGGAGTTTATAAGCCAATAAACTCTTCAGGGAATGAGGAGTGCCTGGAGGGTTTGCAGAAGATAGCAGCAAGAAGGAGTTGCAGGTGGTTTGATGGCATGTGATTTAAAACTGGGAAAGTTTGAGAAAGGAGAAGGGAGAATGGGCTGTCGGGGCAAGGAGGAAGCTCTCCCTGCCTCCACCCCTAGTGGTGAAATGTTGTGGGAGAAAAATAACTAAAGCTTGAGAGGGTTCATAAAGAAACATGTACTCAGGGAAAATCAGGTTCAGTGAAAGCAAGAAGGTAAAGGAAAGAGGTTCCTAATAACTATGAGTTCCAGTGGAAGGGTTTCAGAAATGAGGTGGGTGAGAGATGAGGTCAGAAAAGAGGTTGCAGAGAGATGTGGGGAACTGAGAGTCTATGGAAGGAGAGATGACTTCAGAGTCCAGATTGTCCTAAAGAGACTAAGCAGAATTGAATTCCATAGTGAAATTTGTTCTGATCCTCTCAGGGTGGTGCAATTTGGTGGGCCAGAATGGTGGGGGCAGGAAAAAGAGGAGAAAAACAACAAGGGGAGACTCTTGTTTATTTCTTGTGTAATTTTTGGCTTTATTTTATTTTTAATTGACAAATAATTGTATATAGTTATGGGGCTCAGTGTGATGTTTTGTTACATGTGCACATTGTGGAAAGATCAAATCAGGCTAAGTAATGTATCACATCACCTCAAATATTTATAATTTCTTTGTGGTGAGAACATCAAAAATCCTCTTTTTTAGCTATTTTGAAGTGTACAAGACATTATTATTATTAGCTATAGTCATCATGCTGTGCAATAGATCACCAGAACTTATTCCTTCTGTCTAACCAAAACTTGGTACTCTGATTAAGATTTCCACTCTCCCCATCTACCACACCCCCATCCTCTGGTAACCACGATTCTACTCGCTATTTCCGTGAGTTCAACTTTTTTAGATTCCACATATAAGTGAGATAATATGGCATTTGCCTCTCTGTGCCTGGATTATTTCACATAGCATAATATTCTTTAGGTTCAACTATGTTGTCTCAAGTGACCAAATTTCCTGCTTTTTAAAGGCTGAATAGTATTTCATTGTGTATATATACCACATTTTTAACCCATTTGTCCACTGACAGACACTTTAGTTGTTTTCATATCTTGGCTACTGTGACTAATGCTACAATAAACATGGGAGTGCAGACATCTCTTCCACATACTGATTTCAACTATTTTAGATATATACCCAGAAGTGTACTGTATCATATAGTAATTATATTTTTAGTTTTTGAGGAACTTCCATACTGTTTTCCAGAGTGGTTGTGCTAATTTACATCATCACCAACAATGTACAAGGGTTTCCTATTTTCCACATCCTTGCCAACACTTATGTTTCATCTTTTTGATAATAGCAAATTCAACAGGTATGAGACAAAATCTCACTATGGTTTTAATTTGCATTTCTCTGATGATTAGAGATGTTGAGCATTTTTACATCTACCTGTTGGCCATTTGTATATCTTCTTTTCAGAAATGTCTGTTCAAGTCCTTTCCCCATTTTTCATAGATTTATTTGTTTTCTTGTTATTGAGTAGTTCCAGTTCTCTATATGTTTTGGATATTAGCCACTTATCTGATATATGATTTGCAAATATGTTTTCTCAATCTCTTGGTTGTCTCTTTACTCTCTTGTTTCCATTGCTGTGTAGAAGATTTTAGTTTGATGCAGTCCCATTTGTCTATTTTTGCTTTTGTTTCCTGTTTATTTGGGATCTTCTCCAAGAAATCACTGTCCAGACCAATGTCATAGAGCTTTTCAGCAGGGTAAGACTCTTGACAGGACCAAGCATATATCCAACATTCTATTTTGTCTTGACAATAGAGGTTTGGAAGCCAGGGCAGGAGCTATCTTATAGACATAAATATAGAACTCAAGCTCTAACTGCTTCTTGCTTCCAGAGCTTGAGAGCTCAGGAGCTCTTGTTCACTCTACCTATGAAGGTGAGGATGTGTGAGAGCTAGAAAAGGGTTGTCTTGGAGCACCTGAAGCTCATCAATATTCAACATCTCATATCTGCTCTTTTGCCTGTATTTTCTGTTAACAGTGGCTCCATTTTCCATTTTGACCAGGTTGGAAGATAAGAGTTCCAGACATTGCCAACTCTTGATTCTATGCCCCTAGTAACTCTTGCCCTTCTCATTATTGTGTTATGATGAGTGCCAGGTGTATACCCTAATGGAAAAATTATTTCAGCTAGAAATAGCCAATTTTGAACATTAGTGCTACCATTTACTAGCTCTGAAAACTTGGGCAAATTATTTGATCCCTCTGTGTCTCAGTTTTTTTTAAATAATAATGTTATTCTCACACATTTCTACAGAGCATCATTAAATAACAAATATAAATCCTAACACAAGTGGCCAGTTTGTGCCATTGTGGTAATGTTTATAATGATAAAAGATAAGCAGCAATCTAAATGCTTATCATTAGGGAATTAAGCTAAAAATTGTGATATATCCATGCATTTGGAAACTATGTAAATGTTCAAAAAATGCGACAGTTCTTTAGTATACTGATTTAGAACAGCCTCCAAGAAATATTAAGTGAAAAAAGCAAATGGCATAAAAATGTGTGTATGTGTTTATATGTACATGTGTATATTTGCAGATATATACATTTGCGCTTGTATATTCATAGATTTTTTTCAGTGTAATATGATACAGTGAAGCCAGACTACTTTGGTTTAAATCTCAGCCCACTACTCCCTAGCTGTGTTACACGGGAAAAGTCATCTAGCCTCTGTACCTTAGTTTCCTCAGTTGTAAAAGAGTAAAAATAATATTAATTATTATTAATTATTCATGATAATAGTATTACCTATGGATGCTGTGAGCATTAAATGAGATAAAAAATTTTAAAACACTTAAGAATCTTGACAAGCATTAGTAAGGGATTTATACACGTTAGCTATTACTATTTCTATTACACAAGAAATGAGTAATATTAGTTGCCCCTGAGGAAAAAATTTGGAGATGAAGAGAGAAATAAGAAGGAGGTTTATTTTGCATTGAATATTGTTTATTGCCTTCTAAATTTTGTATTTGATAAAACGTATTACCTATTTTATACCAAGTAATTTAGCACATTTTTAAAAGTATCTTACACATAATAGGTCCTTCATAAATGTTAATTACCTCCCTTTTAAATTCATTTTCCTGTAAATAATTGAATCTATCTTTTACTTACCTTAAAAAACATTTGTTAAACTTGACTTACATTTAGGTATTTATCTTTTAAGGTATATTTAGCAGTCATGGAGCACTGGCGATATAAAGTGAAAGTATTATATTTATTTATAATTTAAGAGGAAGAAGTCTGTCCATTACTAAGAAATGGCATGATGCCTTGTAATCTGAGGTTTCTTAGTAAATGTAACTTAAGTAGACAATGATGATAATGACCCACAAATGGTCACATTCTTCCACCTTCTAAGTCACCCCGTTTGTTAGTAAGTAGGTTAGTGTGGGGAAAATCTCATTATACTGATACTATTTCCTTTCAATATCATACAATTCAAAGAAATGTTGGTCTTCAAGCCAATTAGACACCTTATTGTCTTTCATAAAAGTACAGATCAGTACAAATCTATCAAATTCAAGGTTCTTTTTTTGTCTCTTTTGTTTCCATTTTCAAAGGTTTTGATGAACTAAATAATGCTCCAGTTTTTAAAGATTTTGATAAACTAAATAAAATCCAGTTATTTGGATGCTGCCTTTGGTCAGCTCAGGTGGTGGTATACTCTTGCTAAGTGACTTGACGTCTCTACAGTCTGTGAAGACTTGTTTAAAATGGCATAATTTTTAGGAACCACAGAATCTCATAATAGTAGCACTGGAATTCTATGTCCAACTTCACTCAATTAAAAGATGTGGACATTGATAGTGAAAGACACTGAGTTACAAAAATAAGTAGTGCCTTGAGGAAGTTCAGTCTTCTAAATCTTATCTCATAGAATCTACATTTACAGTTAAAAAGTATTCTAGAGACCATGAAGGCCCATCTCTTATTAGAAAAATGACAATGCCAAGAGGGAATAGGAACTTTAATATGATCAAAAAGTTGATTAAAGGCAGCTGACACTAGAACTTTGAGGGCTTCATCTCTTGTCAAATGTTCTTTGTTTAAAACCATACAATTATGATTTTTAAAGGTTCCAATTTTAACAATGAAAGTGATGAAGTATTTTGAATGTTTTAAAATGTTTAACGAAGGACATTGGTTTTGAGGTTGACATACTTATCAACAACAGTAACTACCATGGCTTCCCATACTTTGACAAAACCTCAGATGTGTGGCCTTCTGGTCAAGGGTCTGTGATTTCATATTGTTAGAACATTCATTATATCCCCGAGGGTTGCAGCTCTCTATAAGTTTGCTGTGGCTGAACCAAGAAAGAAGGAATATACAGATTTCTACAGAAATTATGATTCCATGAAAGATTTTGAGGAGGTGAAGGAGGCTGGTACCTTTCAGAGTGCAAAGTGATTTCAGAATATAAAGAATCTATTCAGGTTGAAATACCTAGAAGTTTGTCACTGACCTGTGTTCCTGAATTATGAAACGTGAATATGTGGGCCAAGAAATAGTTTCTCTTGATAAATAAACAATTAACAATTTTTTAACATTTATGTAGTACAAAGAACGAGTTTATCTCTCAACTGATAATATTATATATTTAGTAAGTATTTATTAAATGCTTACTATCTTCCAGTACTATGCTAAATTTCTGCATACGTTTTTTTCTTTGATTGTCACAACACATGAAAGTAGGCATATAGTTATCCTTCTATTACAGGTAAGGAAAACAAGTCACCAACCCAGACTGTTTTTGCCTGCCTAAACTTGTTCAATTCTGTCTGATTTTGTAGACCTGCTCGGAATTAAATCCTCATCTTGTGGATGTTTTGTTTGATTGTTTGATTGTTTGATTGTTTCTTACCTCTCAGAAGTCTTCTGCACTAAATAAATGATACTTATGGTCCCCTTTCCTAATCACCCATCTCAGTTGGCTCCTTCTGTGCTCCTACACTTGCTTGCTTGATTGGCAGTGTCTGGTGAACTCCTGTATAGCCAGAGATCTGATTCTGATCCTTTTGGAAGGCCAAGCCAAGGCCTATAGATGCATTTTAAAATGCTTACAGGAAATAGCCCATACAAACTCCTTGTTATTTGTTCAAAAACAATTAATTGTCTTTTTTGTACAATGAGTTATTCCTTTTCCTACTTCTGTTTCTCTCACCACCATTCTCCCAGAGCTATAAAAAGGGAAACCTTCAGAGTCATCTTTTATTTCTTTCTTTCCATTACTTTCTCCCCTCCCTCCTGCACTAAATCGGTTTCAAAGTTATAGGCATGCTACCCTACATCCATCTCTTCCTCTCCATTCCAAACTCTGTCACATATTCAGGCCTTCATTGTCCCCTGAATACACTTTTGTAAGAGAATACTAATTGATTTCCTTACCTCCTATTATTCTACATTTTTAAAGAGCCCTATTAGCTCAGCTGTCAATTAACTATCCTAAAGCTCTGATCCAAACATGGCACCTCCTAATTCTAAAATCTTCAAATCTTTTGTTGCATATAAAAGTTTTTATAATATGTTCTCTGTCTTCCTAAGTATTCACATTTCTCCTATGCACCAGAAAAACTGAACTGTTTCCAGAACAGCCTTGATGCTTTCCTTCATGTCTTTGCTTTCACAGTCCACATCACTTAGAACACTCCCCTCTCTCAATCTCTCTGTTAAAATTTTATCCATTCACTGGGTCTATCTTAATTGTCACTTTCTCTTGATTTCCCAAACTGATTTGAAAACCCACTGAAGCTCCTCAAGAAGCACGATCTCTTTGCTACAATTATGGCATTTCTTCTGTGCTTTACATTATAGTTTGTTGTTGTTCATGAGCTGGCTTCAAATATTTGAAAGCCTGTCATGAGAAACAAGTATTAAACTTGTTCCATAAATCTCCAGAGTAGAACCAAGACTAATGACTAAACTATACAAAAGACAGTTTTTAGGTCAATGTAGCAAAGAATTTTCCGACATCCAGAATTGCCCAAATATTGGGCTGCTTCTGAAGGGACTACATTCTTGTCATTGTAATGTTCAAGCATAGGCTCAAAACACTACTTTTAGGGGATGTGGTAGAAAAGATAGATAAAGTGGACCAGATGGTCAATAATAGTACCTTCAAGCCAGGGATTGTTTTGAAGTTTACATTCCTAAAGGCACTTTAGAAACCCAACTAAATATAACCTTGTTATTGATTAGTATTTGAATCTGCTAAGAAAATCAAGCCTGATTTTTAAAGTCTACTAACTCTCAACTCCCCAACATCAGAATAAAAATAATTTATCCAGAAAACAAAATTACAAAAGTTTGGAGTGCAACTATGAGGGGAGAGACAGATTTTAATTTTAGAAAAGGTTAACTGTATTCTGTTGCATAAGTAGTATCTTATCCCTTAAATATGTATAACACAAATATACACAAGAGCAAATTTTTGAATATCCATGTCAAAAAATAACTTCTTAAATGGTTTATAAAATCTGTGAAGCATGTTTTCTTCTATTATATTGTTGTTTATTATAACATGTAAATAGGGTGCTGAGGACTCCAATAACAAATAGAAAGTAGTTTTGCCTTACTTGGCTTTTCATATATTGCATACTGAGGACCTTTAAATACAGTGCCTATGCATACTTTGACATGTAAAGGAATTCTGTAGCGTCTCTTTTTACATAACAGTTGATTTGACAACATTCACAGAAGATTATGATAGTCTTGGAACTTAATGGTGAATTCCCTACCAGAAATGTGAGTTTTCTTTTAAAATAGAAACATAAAAATCATTTATACCATTGTAGAAAACATTTCCTAAAGAGTGATTATTTTAAGATCTTAATAGATAAATGAACAAAGGCTAAAAACAGTCAATTCACACAAGAAAAAATCTGACATGTAAACAAACACAGAAAAATGTTCAACTATGCTAATAATCAACTAAATGCAAGTTAAAACAATGAGATACCATTTCACACCTATTAAATTGACAAACAATATTTTTAACAAACAATACTCAGTACTGGTGTGGCTACAGTGAATCTGATGCACAGTGTTGGTGGTACTGTAAATTAGCATAGTATTTTTTAGGATGCTTTTTGGCAGTACATATTAAGATTCATTAAATGCTCTTATTCTTTGACCTAGGAATTATAAATTTCAGAATGTATCCTAATGAAACAAGAAAGAAAAGGCTATTTGCATTTATGTTCATTGTAGTATAAGTAACAAATAATATTTCCAATTGTAGCCAAATGCTTTTACATAATATTTTTATCCAATTAAATACTCCGTAGCCTTTAAAATTATACTTTAAAAGATTATATAACAATATGGAGAAAAATGATAGGCATGTGATTAAGAGTAAAAAGCGGCCAGGCGTGGTGGCTCACGCTTGTAATCCCAGCACTTTGGGAGGCCGAGGCGGGCGGATCACGAGGTCAGGAGATCGAGACCACGGTGAAACCCCGTCTCTACTAAAAAAAAAAATATAAAAAATTAGCCGGGCGTGGTGGCGGGCGCCTGTAGTCCCAGCTACTCGGAGAGGCTGAGGCAGGAGAATGGCGTGAACCCGGGAGGCGGAGCTTGCAGTGAGCCGAGATTGCGCCACTGAACTCCAGCCTGGGTGACAGAGCGAGACTCTGTCTCAAAAAAAAAAAAAAAAAAAAAAAAAGAGTAAAAAGCAGGATTTAAAGCTACACCTATATTATTGCTACAACTCTGTAAAACCTGCCATATGGACAAGAACTAGAAACAAAATTTGACATCTTGCAGGAATGGTATTAAAAGAAACTATGCGCCTTGTGTTTGCTGCATTACCATACTATTTCTGCATTAAAGTAAGAGCAAGGTAATGCTTGGTTTTACTATGTGGAAGGAAGCAGTACAGAATAGGTGCTTCAGCAAGACATATCAAACTCTTTGGTGTCAGGTTTTTTGGTGTGCATTATAAAGCTTTGAAGACAGGTTCCCTTCAAGTTCTTTCTAACTTTATTGCTCCATGATTCCAAATGATCTGAAGGAAAGATTATATTCAGAAGCCTCTGAATTAGTTAAGGGAAACTCAGTTTTTCCTATTGTTCAATTAATCTCTGAGGATAATTGTAAGATCTCAAAAGCACAGTAAAGTGGTAGGTAAACTTTATTTGGGCTCACAAAAATACCTACCATATATTGGGTGTTTTCAATTTACCAAACACTAAACTTGTATCTTGGACCTTTTTCTTGGCTTCGTTACAAAAAATAAAAAATAAAAGCAATCTCCTAAGAGTTTACTTCTTGTCATTTTCCAAATGTGTAAGCTGATGCACAAGAGAGAATGAGAAATGTACTGAAGGTCACACAGATCTTATTGGCACGTCCAAAATCGGAAGTCAGATCTACCTCCTCTCCTGTTCATATTCTTTATATCATAATAGGCTTCCTCTCAGAATGGTATTATTTTAGGGGAAATATTCCAACTTCAAAGGAAAGATTTTAAAGTCAGTCAGTGCATCAAGTAACCAAGTACAACACAACAAAGGTATCTAGAGTCACCGTAGCCTATTTGCTGAGCACTGTGCTAACATGCTGTTATGGCCAACATTTCCGCAGTCTGGAAGTAATAGATCATGGTCTCCTGTCCTTTAGCATCTACTGAAGGAAACACTTCATAAATTTATAGTTCTTCTAGCTAGGCACAGATATAAAACTTGAGGAAGTTTGTTTCCTCTGCACCCAATCCGTTCATTCTGTATGCTCCTACCCGAGGAGTCAAATTTAACAGTGGTCAAACAATAAAGTTGAAGGAATAAGTATTTAACAGTGAAATCTAAGACAGCAGTTAGTTAATTGGCAAGGTACTAGAGGAAAATAAACCTTGTTGGAATTCCTGAGCTCACATAATTTAGATAGCTTCATACTCTTCCTTGGAATTACGTGTGATATCAGGTCTTTCTTTCAAGAGATGAGAAAATAACTAGAATGCTGTGATCCTGGAGAAAATATAAATTAAGATACAGATACTTTGTTTTATTTTTTTAATTATGGAGCATTTGAACTAAGTGAGAATAAGGTAATTTTGCAGAACACCAGAAAAGAGATTACCCCCGGGAACATTTTAAGGAGATAGTTTTAAGTCATAAAGCTATTACAGCAAGTGTTAAGTATTTGAAACTTGTTACATATTGGGAGAAATATCAAATATAAATAGGCTCAAGAAGATCTCTGATAAGATAGTAGTTAATTATATATCAGGTTAAAGGAAAGTAAGAAAACTTTAAGGGAATTTTGAATCTCAGAAGTTGACAGCCATATCTTCTCACAAAACCTTATTTGATGTTATTGCCAGAAATGTAACTGGGAGCAGGGCTCTGACCCAATACAGCAGTTCTCAGGCTTATGTATGCCTATGTGTACACAGATAATAATAGTCCATGTGTATATACAAATTTATTTTGACATACATAATTAAGTCCGTATATATATTGTTCGAAATGCATGTATAACTGGGTAACTAGAACGATTTGCTTATAACCTATAAACCTTTAAATTAACATGTTATGTTTCTTTCTGTATTGCTTGATTTAGCATTCATTATAATGTCTACTGTTCCTTTAAGCCATAAACCTTCATCTCCTCTTTGGAAGCCTACATACAGATCTAATTAATAAACTTTATATTTAAAGTAGTTTTAGATTTACATAAGATTGAACAGAAAGTGCAGAGATTTCCCACTATCCCCTCACACCTCAGCCCCTGGCGTGTAACACACACACAAAATTCCACTGTTAATATCTTTAACTGGTGTGGCATATTTGTTGCAATTGATAAGCCAATATTGTTACATTATTATTTACTAAAATTCATAGTTTAAATTAGATTCATTCTTTGTGTTATATATTTCATGAGTTTTGACAAATGTATAATGACATGTATCTACCACTACAGTATCATGCAGAATAGTTTCACTGTCCTAAAAATTCCTGAAGCCTACGTATCTTAATAGAGCAATCTGTCTGTTAGCTGGATGTTGGCTTATCATGACTGGTGATGTTGTTTCCAAGCAGATAACATGTTGAACTTTTACAAAGTAATGGAGAAAAATCAATAGAGCTCCATATATTGGAAAGGTCAATACCTAGGACGAACTCTTGCTGGGTCAACTGCTAAGCACATATTAATATCATATTTGGCCTATTGAAGAAGGAAAATATGATGACTGCATTTAAGATTTCTGAGTATCTAACTGTTTGAATCAGACAGAGGTTTTGCCTAATATAGTTAAGCATGACACCAAGAACCAAACAGATAATCATTTGATAGATTCCAAAGTTTTAAAACCTAGCTAGCAGCACTCAATATATAATATGTTGTCCAAGTGACCTTTATTGTTCAATATCAGTCTTATGAAGGACAGATAATTTTCAATGACATATTGCAACATTATAGCAGCATATATAGAAAAGGCCATCAGGGAAGACAATAGTGATATAAAAAGTGAATAGGCAATGTCCCCTATATCTAGGCAGCCATTAACACTTAAAGATTCATTAGTGAATTTATTTTGATAAAAATATTTATTTATATTAAGAAATTCTTGGCTGGGTGTGGTGGCTCACACCTGTAATCCCAGAATTTTAGGAGGCCGAGGCGGGTGGATCATCTGAGGTCAGGAGTTCGAGACCAGCCTGGCCAACATGGTGAAACCCCTCTCTGCTGAAAAAAATAAAAATAAAGTAAAATAAAAATAAATAAACAAAAATAAGTAAAAATTAGCCGGGTGTGGTGTTATGCACCTGTAATCCTAGCTACTAGGGAGGCTGAGACAGGAGGATCCCTTGAACCCGGGAGGCAGAGGTTGCATTGAGCCGATATTGTGCCACTGCACTCCAGCCTGGGTGACAGAGCAAGACTCCATCTCAAAAAAAAAAAAAAAAGAAAAAAAGAAAAAAAAATTCTTGCATAAAAGGATTACATGATCAATTGTTGTACCTCATCATGGTTTGTACCCACTCAAAAAAGAATGCTGCTGCGTTGGTACATGACAAACTCAGGTGAGATTAAGCGAAAAAAGGAAAGCCCCTTTTCTTTGGAGGAAAGTTGTTCTAACATGAAAGATTGATATTCTAGTGGACAAGGCTTTCAATTTTATCATTTTCTGTTTCTACCCCAACCTACTTAACGCTACTAGAGAAAGCCACAGAACCATGCTATTGGACCTACTATAAATTATTAATAGACTATCTAACATCAACCAAACCTTCCACACTGCACAGGCATTATTTTAATTGTTATTTGCCTCCCTATTTCATATTACATTCCAGCTGCATTAAACCCTTTTCAATCATCTCAAGCCTCCAACCACAACTACCGCACTGGGCTGGTGACATTTTCACTTATAAAAAGATGAAGACTTTCCAATTAAAGGTTCTCTACGTGCTCATCATCCACTCCACCAAAGCCCCCATACCAGGGAAACATATGGTAATTCTTCACCCCAGTACCCTCTATCCTTATCTATCTTTCCTTCCTTGAGACTTGTTTCATTTGCCATCTCCCCTTTATTGTATTTTCACGCTCTCCAACGCTATGTATTTTTTATGCTATGCCTATACATTTAATCAAGTTTCTTTTGGCCAAAAATTTATTTTTCATATTTCAGCTTTCATTGTAGGGTCATCTATACTGAATCTTTTAAAAAGTCCACAAGTAGATGGTCAGGCTAACTACATACTGTAAATTATATATTATATATTGTGCATTATATATTAACTTAGTTTAGAAGTTGCCTGGAAATAGGCTGAAAATTCTCTTGCCAAACAGAGGAGGAGATGGATAAAGGTAGAGAACCCTGAAGATGGTCATGCTTCTAAGTACTAGGAGTCAACTAAATTGAAATGAGACTTTCAATTATTTCTCAAGATATCCTAGAGAATACGCATAACTCCCAAAAAAGTTCTCCAGTACCTTAGAACTAAAAATCCCATATCCAGTTTTGACCTTACCCCTCCTAGTGACAGTCTTTAAAATCTGTTTCAGGTCTCTAGAACCAATGAGTGAGGCTAATCAAGGATAATGCCTTTTACTCACTCTAGTAAAATTAATACACATAGAAATTGGTCATAGTATAAGTAAGGTCTCTCACTCCAAATGTACCTAAGCATTTTTCCAAGACAAGTATACTAGCCTACCAGATCCTAGAGGAGAGACTGGGAGCTGAGATTACTGCCCACAGACTGATATTAAAAAAACAAAGTGTACAAATGCTCTATTTCCTTCAATCCCACTTTGAATTCTTCTGCCACTTTTATTACTCACAGAGAGTAACTCATTGGCTGTAAGCCCCACAAAGCAGAAAGCTGTAAATCAGAGTAATTCTCATCAGCACGACTCAGTAAGGTTTCATCCCAGAGAAGATGAAATACATAGATACAATTTGTCCTTAGTATTTATGCGGGATGCTCACAGTTAGTTTTATTGTCTTTGGAAAACTGAACCAAAAGCAACAACAATGTGTTATAAACCAGTTTCTTTATATGCATTATCCCATTTAATCCTCACAACAACCCTACAACATGAATATTTTTAATCCTCATTTTATACATGAAAATGTGAAGGTCACTGGGTAGTTTTACTTGTGCAAGACGATAAGTGGCATCATGAGGATTCAAATGCAGCCACCTCATGTCATATTTGGGCATGCTAAAGTCCAAACATTTTCAGAAACATTGTTTTCATACTTCATAAAAATGATAATGATTAATGATTATTGAGGATTTATTCTGTAACAGACTGCTAAATTTCATTTAATCTTCACTGGGACCCAATGGGCAGTTACTATTTTTATTTCCAGTTATAGTTAAGCAACTGGCTCAAAGTCTGTATTAGAAGCAAAGCTGTCTGATTCCAGAATCCACATACATAACTACTGTTAAAAGATTATAAAGGTGTTACCCTTCCCAAGGTAAGATCATGTTTGACATGGTTTCCTGAGTATCTAATACAAACACAGGAGAACAAAAAATCCATCATGGCAAAAAGTTTTTCCCCTCCCAAAATCCATGTGTTCCCACAGAACACAAGACATAGCTTGGAACAGGTCTCATAATACGGACATCTTCCCTGTCTTGCTCCTGAATGAGCTCCACCTTAACCACCATTTCCTACTTCATAAAAAAAATTAAAAAACAAAAAAGCTAATTTGGTAAAGAGAGGTCCTGAATCATATGTGAATGTATTAATGCCTTTGCCCCTATGTCTTGGACTTCTTATTTTCCCTCACTAGAGCTAAATTCTGCCTTTGATTTATCCAAAACCCAATTTAAGCCACAGTTTCATGTGTGTGCCAACCCAAATCCCAGGATCCTCCTCTGTGCTATTGACACTTTGTTGCAAGGTCCTAGAACACTTCACAGTTAAACCTGGTAGTATCAGTCACCACATATTAATGAATGAACTTAATGGGTTTTTAAAGTGCATTTACAGTGTTCAATTGCTATCTTTCCCCAGTGTTTCTAGTCAATTTAAACAAGATTTGAGATACTTCCAATCACCATTCAACATGATTCTGCAATTTATCTTATTTGTTATCCCAAACCTACAGATTTCTATGGAAGGTTTTTCTCTGTTCTTCGTGGGTCTCCTGACATATCTTCATTTAAATATATGGTTCCACAGTAGTGCTAGGGCCTCATATACTCTACAAAAACTTCAGTATTGGCCAGGCACAGTGGCTCACGCCTGTAATCGCAGCACTTTGGGAAGCTGAGGCAGGCGGATCACGAGGTCAGGAGTTCGAGACCAGCCTAACCAATATGGTGGAACCACGTCTCTACTAAAAGTACAAAAACTAGCCGGGCATGGTGGCACACACCTGCAATCCCAGCTACTCAGGAGGCTGAGGCAGTAGAATCGCTTGAACCCGGGAGGCAAAGGTTGCAGTGAGCCAAGATGGCACCACTGCACTCCAGCCTGGGCGACAGAGTGAGACTCTGTCTCAAAAAAAAAAAAAAAGAAAAGGAGAAAAAAAAAGAAAAACTTCAGTATTGAAAGATGTTGGGAATGTAAGGAATGTCTATAATCCCAATGGTCCCAATTGCACATGATCTCTGCTTTTGTCCATGCTGCAGTGGAAACCAGTGGGCATGAGTACATCTAACAGAGGAAGCCATTTTTGCAACTCACTTTATAGGCAAATTTCTTGCCAAAGTCCTCTGTAAGTAACCATTCTGCGATGTCATCACATAATACACCTTGGCTCCTTTCTATTGAAAATCCTCCAAAATTATGATATCAGAATATAATTTAAGGCAATAGCCATAGGTTGCAGTTAAAGAAATACTAAGAAAATATAAGAACTACAACCACTATTTATCATGATATGGTGGCTGGCAGATATTAAAGGGTTTAGTTCATGAAGTAAGTTTTTGAAGAACATAAGGATACTCCATAAATAATACAGTTGCTTATGATGAATAAAAATAGTCCTATGAGCTTCTTGTTTCTTCTTGCCAATGGAATAAAACACCACAGTATAAAAACAAATAGTTCAAGTTAGTGTAGGCAGCCACACTTTGAGGTGTGTAAACAGTCCTGAAAAATCAGTTGAAAATATGCATTAGGTCTTTTGCAACTCTTTCAATTCAGAAGGGTACTGGAGGGTTTATTTGTTTATTAAGCAAACACTCAAAGTATGTTTACTATGTGCCATGCAAGTTTTAAATGTTTACAAAGATTAACTTATTTAATCCTTATGCCAACCATGTGAGGCATGTACTATCATTAATATTATCTCCAATTAACAGATGCAGAAACTGAGGCACAGAGAAGTTAAATAACTTGCTCAAGATCATACAACTGGCAAATGTTGGAGCAGTCAATCAAATACAGGCTTGCAGGCTCACAGTCCATGCTCCTTCCCACTGTACCATGCCCTTCCCTATTCTGCAGGCTACTTGTGGTTTAAAATGATGAATGCTTGTGGTCTCTTACTTCAAGTGTCTTTTCTGTGTGGTTTTTTTTCTGACACAGAAAAAGAATAAACATCATTTTTGTCTGTCATCAAATATTTATTCCATGACTGTAATATAAAAGGCACTGTACTAGGCATTGGGGATACCATGGAAAATAAGATAAGTAAGGTCTTTACCTTTAAGAATCTCATATTCTAGTGGGAAATATAAGCCAACTGAGATACATATGAAGTGTCATGATAGGGGTAGAACAGCATGCTGGGGCTACAAAACGGCACCCAAATTAAAGCCAGTGTGGGAGGCTTTCTGTAAGCAACCCAATCTAAGTGGAAAGACCAAAAATTGAGTAAGCAAAAGTGGTAAGAAAAGGAGGCATCAGCGTATTTTAAGAAATGGAGGTAACTTTTTAAAAAGTTCAGCCTGGCTGGACTGTAGAATGTGTAGTGGTGCATGAAGGGAAATAAGACTGGCTAGGCATAGAGGAACCAAATAAAGCAAGGCTTCTTAGGTCTTGTGGAGAAATAGCAATTTTTTTTTTTATCCTAAGAGCAATGGAGTGACTTTAAAATGTTTAAAGCCAGAGAACAAACATAACCAGCTTTGCAGTTAGAAAAATCCTTTGGATGCAGCGAACAGATAAAAATTACATCTGGCCAGGCACTGTGCCTCACGTCTGTAATCTCATCATTTTGGGAGATGAAGGTGGGAGGATCATTTGAGGCCAGGAGTTCAAGACCAGCCTGGACAACATAGCAGGACCCTATCTCTAACAAAAATTTCAAAAAACAGCTGCTCATGGTGGAGCATGCCTGTAGTCTCAGCTACTTGAGAGGCTAAGGTGGGAGGATCACTTGAACCCAGGAGTTCAAGGTTGCAGTGAGCTATAATCATGCCACTGCACTCCAGCCTGGGTGGCATAGTAAGATCCTGTCTCTATTAAGAAAAGAAAATTACAGCAACCCTGAAAACTAGGACCAATGGTCTGGGCATTAATACAGCAACAAATAAAACAATATTAAGAAGCCCATGTGCTCACCAAACCACGCTGGACCACTACGAAAGAGCATACGAAGATGACTTCCTCACAACCCACTGCCTGCTTCTGCTCACAAAGCAGGACAACGGTGCAAGCAATCTCTGTTGCATGGCTGCCAGGTTTGCAGCAGCCAGAGTGGTGTCTGCCCCATTCCCTGATCATCATCAGCACTTTTGCACTTATATCCATGAAGGGAGTACATCTCTCTTGAAGCAAATGACAAGAAGTAAAGGAGGGACTAAGAATTTAGAACCTTCACTACTAAAGAACTAAAGTGCTGAAACAAGGGAATCATTTAAAAAAAGTTTCTAGGCTCCTTAGGTATTCAGCAAGTCAGAAAATTCAGTAGTGGGCATAAGACAAAAACTCCTCTTAGTCCAGCTAAGTTATACTTTTTCATATTACAATCATAGATTGAAATGCTATGCAGATATTTAAAAGTGGAATACATGCCATACACACACACATTTCCTTACACATACGGATGTGTAAAGAAATATAATTCAAGATATATAATTGGAGTACAGTGCTTTGAGCACAATCTCTTAGGACAGAAATGTTAATGAGAACAGGAAAAAGTTTCTAAAACAAAATTAAACCAACCAACCAAACAAAAAAGGCATTACACAAAAATAAAGAGATAATCTGCACCAAAAATTGCTTATTTATAAAACAAATATTATGTGAGTGTCCACTTTGTACCAGACACTATTCTAGGTGCTAGGAATGTAACAGTGAACAAAACAGATAAATTACACAAGAATCTTTAACTTCTAGGGGCTCACATTCTATTGGGAGAAGGCAAACAATAAACGGAACAAATAAATTACATAGTATGTTAGAATATAATAAATGCTATAAATAAAAATAAGGCAGGCTGGGCACGGTGGCTCACGCCTGTTATCCCAGCACTTTGGGAGGCCAAGGCAGGCGGGTCACAAGGTCAGGAGTTCGAGAACAGACTGATCAACATGATGAAACCCCATCTCTACTAAAAATACAAAAATTAGTCAGGCATGCTGGCATGCGCCTGTAATCCCAGCTACTCAGGAGGCTGAGGCAGGAGAATTGCTTGAACCTGGGAGGCGGAGATTGCAGTGAGCCGATATCATGCCACTGCACTGCAGATCTGTAAGGAGATCTGGGTGACAGAACAAGACTCCATCTCAAAAGAACACACACACAGACACACACACACACACACACACACACACACAGGGTATGGAGGAACTGAATTTGGGGGTTGTGATTATAAATGTGTGGTTAGGGTAGGTCTTATTGAGAAGTTAACAACCAAGGAGGCCAGTAGATCTAACTCCTCCACCACACCCTTCAGTGAAAAGCTTAAAAGGTGATCATTCTTTAAAAAAAAAAAAATAGGTAATTTATGGGTGTTTTTATTATTATTATTATTATTATTATTATACTTTAAGTTTTAGGGTACATGTGCACAATGTGCAGGTTTGTTACATATGTATCCATGTGCCATGTTGGTGTGCTGCACCCATTAACTCGTCATTTAGCATTAGGTATATCTCCTAATGCTGTCCCTTCCCCTCCCCCGACCCCACAACAGTCCCTGGAGTGTGATGTTCCCCTTCCTGTGTCCATGTGTTCTCATTGTTCAGTTCCCAACTATGAGTGAGAACATGCAGTGTTTGGTTTTTTGTCCTTGCGATAGTTTACTGAGAATGATGGTTTCCAGTTTCATCCATGTACCTACAAAGGACATGAACTCATCGTTTTTTATGGCTGCATAGTATTCCATGGTGTATATGTGCCACATTTTCTTAATCCAGTCTATCGTTGTTGGACATTTGGGTTGGTTCCAAGTCTTTGCTATTGTGAGTAGTGCTGCAATAAACATACATGTGTATGTGTCTTTATAGCAGCATATTTTATATTCCTCTAGGTATATACCCAGTAATGGGATGGCTGGGTCAAATGGTATTTCTAGTTCTAGATCCCTGAGGAATCGCCACATTGTCTTCCACAATGGTTGAACTAGTTTACAGTCCCACCAACAGTGTAAAAGTGTTCCCATTTCTCCACATCCTCTCCAGCACCTGTTGTTTCCTGACTTTTTAATGATCACCATTCTAACTGGTATTAGATGGTATCTCATTGTGGTTTTGATTTGCATTTCTCTGATGGCCAGTGATGATGAGCATTTTTTCATGTGTCTGTTGGCTGCATAAATGTCTTCTTTTGAGAAGTGTCTGTTCATATCCTTCACCCACTTGTTGATGGGGTTGTTTGTTTTTTTCTTGTAAATTTGTTTGAGTTCATTGTAGATTCTGGATATTAGCCCTTTGTCAGATGAGTAGATTGCAAAATTTTTCTCCCATTCTCTAGGTTGCCTGTTCACTCTGATGGTAGTTTCTTTTGCTGTGCAGAAGCTCTTTAGTTTAATGAGATCCCATTTGTCAATTTTGGCTTTTGTTGCCATTGCTTTTGGTGTTTTAGACATGAAGTCCTTGCCCATGCCTATGTCCTGAATGGTATTGCCTAGGTTTTCTTCCAGGGTTTTTATGGTTTTAGGTCTAACATGTAAGTCTTTAATCCATCTTGAATTAATTTTTGTATAAGGTGTAAGGAAGGGATCCAGTTTCAGCTTTCTACATATGGCTAGCCAGTTTTCCCAGCACCATTTATTAAATAGGGAATCATTATCCCATTGCTTGTTTTTGTCAGGTTTGTCAAAGATCAGATAGTTGTAGATATGTAGCATTATTTCTGAGGGCTCTGTTCTGTTCCATTGGTCTATATCTCTGTTTTGGTACCAGTACCATGCTGTTTTGGTTACTGTAGCCAGGTGGTATAGTTTGAAGTCAGGTAGCATGATGCCTCCAGCTTTGTTCTTTTGGCTTAGGATTGACTTGGCAATGTGGGCTCTTTTTTGGTTCCATATGAACTTGAAAGTAGTTTTTTCCAACTCTGTGAAGAAAGTCATTGGTAGCTTGATGGGGATGGCATTGAATCTATAAATTACCTTGGGCAGTATGGCCATTTTCACGATATTGATTCTTCCAACCCATGGGCATGGAATGTTCTTCCATTTGTTTGTATCCTCTTTGATTTCATTGAGCAGTGGTTTGTAGTTCTCCTTGAAGAGGTCCTTCACATCCCTTGTAAGTTGGATTCCTAGGTATTTTATTCTCTTTGAAGCAATTGTGAATGGGAGTTCACTCATGATTTGGCTCTCTGTTTGTCTGTGATTGGTGTACAAGAATGCTTGTGATTTTTGTACATTGATTTTGTATCCTAAGACTTTGCTGAAGTTTCTTATCAGCTTAAGGAGATTTTGGGCTGAGACGATGCAGTTTTCTAGATATACAATCATGTCATCTGCAAACAGGGACAATTTGACTTCCTCTTTTCCTAATTGAATACCCTTTATTTCCTTCTCCTGCCTGATTGCCCTGGCCAGAACTTCCAACACTATGTTGAATAGGAGTGGTGAGAGAGGGCATCCCTGTCTCGTGCCAGTTTTCAAAGGGAATGCTTCCAGTTTTTGCCAATTCAGTATGATATTGGCTGTGGGCTTCTCACAGATAGTTCTTATTATTTTGAGATAAGTCCCGTCAATACCTAATTTATTGAGAGTTTTTAGCATGAAGAGTTGTTGGATTTTGTCAATGGCGTTTTCTGCATCTATTGAGACAATCATGTGGTTTTTGTCTTTGGTTCTGTTTATATGCTGGATTACATTTATTGATTTGCATATGTTGAACAAGCCTTGCATCCCAGGGATGAAGCCCACTTGATCATGGTGGATAAGTTTTTTGATGTGCTGCTGGATTTGGTTTGCCAGTATTTTATTGAGGATTTTTGCATCAATGTTCATCAAGGATATTGGTCTGAAATTCTCTTTTTTGGTTGTGTCTCTGCCAGGCTTCGGTATCAGGATGATGCTGGCCTCATAAAATGTGTTATGGAGGATTCCCTCTTTTTCTATTGATTGGAATAGTTTCAGAAGGAATGGTACCAGTTCCTCCTTGTACCTCTGGTCGAATTCGGCTGTGAATCCATCCGGTCCTGGACTCTTTTTGGTTGGTAAGCTATTGATTATTGCCACAATTTCAGAGCCTGTTATTGGTCTATTCAGAGATTCAACTTCTTCCTGGTTTAGTCTTGGGAGGGTGTATTTGTTGAGGAATTTGTCCATTTCTTCTAGATTTTCTAGTTTATTTGCATAGAGGTGTTTGTAGTATTCTCTGATGGTAGATTGTATTTCTGTGGGATCGGTGGTGATATCCCCTTTTTCATTTTTTATTGCATCTATTTGATTCTTCTCTCTTTTCTTCTTTATTAGTCTTGCTAGCGGTCTATCAATTTTGTTGATCTTTTCAAAAAACCAGCTCCTGGATTCATTAATTTTTTGAAGGGTTTTTTGTGTCTCTATTTCCTTCAGTTCTGCTCTGATTTTAGTTATTTCTTGCCTTCTGCTAGCTTTTGAATGTGTTTGCTCTTCCTTTTCTAGTTCTTTTAATTGTGATGTTAGGGTGTCAATTTTGAATCTTTCCTGCTTTCTCTTGTGGGCATTTAGTGCTATAAATTTTCTGAAGGAAGCACTAAACATGGAAAGGAACAACTGGTACCAGCCACTGCAAAAACATGCCAAATTGTAAAGACCATCGAGGCTAGGAAGAAACTGCATCAACTAACGAGCAAAATAACCAGCTAATGTCATAATGACAGGACCGAATTCACACATAACAATATTAACTTTAAATGTAAATGGGCTAAATGCTCCAATGAAAAGACACACACTGGCAAATTGGATAAGGAGTCAAGACCCATCAGTGTGCTGTATTCAGGAAACCCATCTCACATGCAGAGACACACATAGACTCAAAATAAAGGGATGGAGGAAGATCTACCAAGCAAATGGAAAACAAAAAAAGGCAGGGGTTGCAATCCTAGTCTCTGATAAAATAGACTTTAAACCAGCAAAGATCAAAAGAGACAAAGAAGGCCATTACATAATGGTAAAGGGATCAATTCAACAAGAAGAGCTAACTATCCTAAATATATATGCACCCAATACAGGAGCACCCAGATTCATAAGGCAAGTCCTGAGTGACCTACAAAGAGACTTAGACTCCCACACAATAATAATGGGAGATTTTAACACCCCACTGTCAACATTAGACAGATTAACGAGACAGAAAGTTAACAAAGATACCCAGGAATTGAACTCAGCTCTGCACCAAGTGGACCTAATAGACATCTACAGAACTCTCCACCCCAGATCAACAGAATATACATTTTTTTCAGCACCACACCACACCTATTCCGAAATTGACCACATAGTTGGAAGTAAAGCTCTCCTCAGCAAATGTAAAAGAATAGAATTATAACAAACTGTCTCTCAGACCACAGTGCAATCAAACTAGAACTCAGGATTAAGAAACTCACTCAAAACCGCTCAACTGCATGGAAACTGAACAACCTGCTCCTGAATGACTACTGGGTACATAACGAAATGAAGGCAGAAATAAAGATGTTCTTTAAAACCAATGAGAACAAAGACACAACACACCAGAATCTCTGGGACACATTCAAAGCAGTGTGTAGAGGGTGATTGTTAAGGTTTCAATCCCCTTCTTTATTTTCCATGAAGAAGAGATACTACATTTATTTTACAAATGTAAAGAAACAAAACAAAACAAAACAAAATACTGTGATCTACAGGATTGACTGTGAAATCTGAAGCTCTGCTCCAGGTCCCAGTTATTATATAGGCAAGTTTTGCCAACATTTCAGAGGAAAAAAAAAATTATCCCAACTGTAGATACACTTCCAGAAAATGGAGGGGAAAAGGGAATGCTTCCCAAATCATTCTTCAAAGCAAGTAAATCTTGATTCTAGCATCAGAAAAGAACTTCCAAAATTATAGGCTCATTTATTCATAAGAACAGATGTAAAAATCCCAGCTAAAATATAAGCAAACCAAAAGTATATATAAAAAGGTAATATACCTTGACCATGAGTAGATCCCAGGAACCTAAACATGATTAGATCTTTTAAAATCTGTAAATATAGCTCATCACATTAACAGATTAAAGGGAAAAAATACAATAATTATAAAAAATGCAGAATAATTGGAGTGGAAGGTGGAAGGCATATAATGCCTGAAATGGGAGGGGAGCAATGAAGGGGATGGTCTGGCTTAGCAGGAGCCGGTTGAATGCCAGGAGCAGATCTCCATGCCTTTCTCCTACCCTCCTCTGCCCTCCAGTCATCTGTCTAGTGCAGAGGGATTCTGCTATCTACTGGAAACAAATAGAAAAATCAAAAAAAAAACTATATTAATATCCCTTTCTAAATTTAGCACTTAACACTTGTAAGTTGTAAAACACCAAACTATCTTTAGTACAATGAAATATTTTACTGCATATGATAAAATGCAGTCTTCTTCATTTTATGTTTCTTCAACTAATAAATTATTCAGATACATAGATTATTCATAAATGTACTAATATAATATAAATGTGGTTGTAGCATTGACATTATACATTAGGCTCAACAATGTGTTTTATTTATAAACTGTAGACTGGTTTATTTCTTCCCCAAACTCAAAAACAGAAATGAAAGTAAACTCCAGATATTGGATCTTACTTAAATGATCAGACTGGTATGCTTGAAAAATCTTTTCTTGGCCGGGTGCAGCGGCTCACGCCTGTAATCCCAGCACTTTGGGAGGCCAAGGCAGGCGGATCACAAGGTCAGGAGTTAGAGATCAGCCTGACCAATATGGTGAAACCCCATCTCTACTAAAAATACAAAAATTAGCCTGCCATGGTGGCACGTGCCTGTAATCCCAGCTACTCGGGAGGCTGAGGCAGAAGAATCTCTTGAACCCAGGAGGCAGAGGTTGCAGTGAACTGATATTGCATCACTACACTCCAGCCCGGGCAACAGAGTGAGATTCTGTCTCAAATAAAAAAAAAATTTTAAAAAGAAAGAAAAAGAAAAATCTTTTCTTGAAAGAAAAAAAGAATATAGAGATGGGGAAAGAATAATGTTTGGCTAATAAAATCAGAAATATACTACTCTAAACAGAAGTGTCTCAAATTATTCCAACAAGAGAGTGGATATGTCATGTCCATAGAGCAGGAAAAAAATGTGATCTCAGGTGAACAGAAGAAGGAAAAAAGGAAATTTTCCTCTCAGTGTCATATTTTTTAAAAGACCCAGCCTTTGGGAAAAGTTGATAAAATGCTTTAACCTGACATCTCAATAGTAATAATGGTAACAACAAGTAATATCCTAACATTAAAAGGTGGTGATGGGGAAGGGAAAATCAACCCAGCACCTAAATTGACTCCTCCAGGGACTGGTAGGCATTTTGTGTGGTTGGCTTCATAGTGGATGCCACTTTGGAGAAGAGGCTGGAAAGCCATGTTGGGGCCCTGAGGCTTGCCATGCTAAGGAGATTTTACTGTATCCTCACCCAAACCTGTGTCAGTTTACAGGAAGGCAAACAATTTCCTGTTGCTGTTTATAAACAACCAGTGCTTTGGCAATAGGTTGACACATGTGTCTCTCCACAGATGTTAAAAGTCAACGTCTCACACCTGAAGATAGTTTCAAGCATACCTGATTCTCTTAAATCACCTCATTCAGGAGACCATGCATAAACATGGACAGATATGTCTCTTTTGAATTCACAACTTCTTAGCACTTTCTTGGTTTTTGAACTTTCTTATATTTTTCCTCTTAGCCTTTTATATTCTCTTTTCTCTAACCATTCAAAATCAAAAGAACATTTTAAAAGGATTGAGATCCTGTTGACCACCTCGATGAAAAAGAACTAGGGTTTCCATGGGTCACTGGCCGCTTATCTGTGTGCACAGCTGAACAAAAGCGGTATCAGGTTAACTTTCAAATTATCTGAACCCACTGCAGCTTTTTTTTCCCAATGCTTGGGTTCTTTACCAATAACACCTTAAGAAGTTAGTGTGGGGGAGAAAAATAAATCAAGAATCAGAATATCTCAACTTAAGCCCCACCTTTACCTCTAATTAGCTAGGTGACATTGGGAAATTTACTTGTCTAATTTGAAGCATCTATAAAATAGGGATAAAGATAATACTTGACTTATGGACTTTGTGGTGTTTTACATGAAGATCAGGGCAAACAATGTGGTATATAAAAGCACACTGTAACATGCAGGCTGTTATTATAATTATTAGATATTATAAATGAATTACCTCTCATCTATGATGAGGATCCTGAAGAAAAACATACACTTTGAGATCTTTTTCTGGTGGCAGTGTTTTGCTTTGTTTGTTAAATAATTTCAACTTTTATTTCAGATTCAGGGGTACATGTTGCAGGTTTGTTACATGGGTTGATTGTGTGATGCTGAGATTTGGGGCATGAATGATCTAATCAGCAGGTAATGAGCTTAGTATCCAATACTTAGTTTTTTAATCCTGCCTCTCTCTCCCTGCACTAGTTAGTAGCCTCCAGTGTCTACTGCTGCCATCTTTATGTCCATGAGTATCTGGTGGCAGTATTGTTTTCATCAGAGTCACTTACATTGTCTAGACTCCCTTATGGCTGGACACAGTTACAGGTGTGATCCACAGTGTGGACCAGTCTCCCTGGGAAGCCATGTAGCCCAGAGGGAGATCTACATAGTAGTAGCTTCAGCAAGATGAACCCCAGGCATTGATACCTCGAGGACCTTCTGGTACTGAGAAGCACAGTGCTTCAGGCTATCCCAATCTAACAGGAGATGCCAATGGTATTGTTACCCTGGCTCAGTCAGGTTTGGTAAGATGATAAACTTCGCATATATGTAGCACAGACCAGTTTTCAGCAACTTTAACATCTCATTTGGATGTCAAAACAATTCTGTGAACCTATTATTATTATTCCCACTTTATACATTTAAAAACTGAGGCTGAAGTTAGATCTGTGACTTGCCCGAATTTGTACAGCATGTTAACTAGAAGAGCTAATAACCATACTTAGATTTGGATTCCAGGTCCCTATTTCTATATTTTAGGAATTTCCACAACTCCCTAAGGGAAGATAGCATTGAATCTATAAATTACCTTGGGCAGTATGGCCATTTTCACGATATTGATTCTTCCTACCCATGAGCATGGAATGTTTTTCCATTTCCTTGTGTCCTCTCATTTCCTTCAGCAGTGGTTTGTAGAAATACCTTATTTCTTCCACATGAAACAGTAACAATATGCATTTGAAAAGCAATAGGGGCCTTGTTAGAATATTATAATGCCAAAGCTTCACAACTTGCCTCGCAATCTGGAATCCAGGATCTCTGAAAGTAACTGGAAAATGACCCACTGGTTATAACCACTCTCAACTGTGCAGAGTGTCTGCAACAGATTGGTCTTATTGGAAAAATATAAAATTAATTCTTATTAAGCACTGGTCATTGCCACACACCTTATTTATGTGATACTCACAATAAGAAAATGTAAGCGCACAGAGATAAATAATTTGCCTAGAGTCACTCTTCTGGTAAGAGGCATACCCAGAATTCAAAACCAAGCCTTTCGGACTCCAAATTCTTTGATCTTTCTACTATAGCTTTCTCCCAGACTCATGAAGCAACAATTTAGACATTACCTCTGGGAGCTTTCTTGAGACCCTTCTCAATTATAGATTCATGATGAACCTGGTGGTTAGGTATATAAGTCATAAAAATGAGTGTTCTTTATTGATTATCAAATACTCGTATGTATAGTTTCTAACCCCTTCAACAATTCTCTATATTAGATATTACTATCAACCCATTTTTTGTGTGTGGAAAAACCAAGGGTCAGAAGTCATATATTTCACCATACCACAACTTTGCATGCCCACAGCTTTAACCCTAATCCTCCACAATCTATTTGAATGTCTCTTTCTTTCTTCCCACTTGCTTGTTATTCACATCAAAAACAAACTAAAAGGAATAATTTTATAGTATTAAAATATGGTATTCTTAATAGATTCCATTTTTAGTTCAGCTAATACTTTTGATTTTTAGCTAATAGAATGTTTTACTTTTGCACTGTGGTTTGAGGCAATTTTATAGGAAAAAATGCTTTTATAAAATGAAAATAATAGATATTTAAGATCATGTTTTTGACAAAATAAAAATCTAACGGTTGACCCTAAGCCTTATGAGAAAAAGAGTAACAGCTGAGCTCATCAATAGTTCAGTCAAAGGTTGGACTTCCCAGAGAAAAAAAAAATGTAATTAGGTACACTTTTTTTTGTATGTGTTCCTGCTTAAACAAATCATCTTTTTACAAAAACCTAAATAATTAAATAAATTTATTAGTTTCTCATTGATCTATTTAGATTTGTAAATTATGTTCAGGTTGACTTTTGCTTTGCTTTGTTTTATTGGGGTGGAGGGAGGTGGTTTATTTTAAGCAAACTGTAAATCCTGAATGAAGAAGGCCTGAAGAGATAGATACTTAGATTATGCTTAAATCTCTTCATACAAGACCAAACTTTTTAGTAACTTGAGTGCTTTACAAATGAAAGAGGCTTCACAAGTACACTCCATCCCTCAGAAATATCTAGATACAGGGTAGGTGGTCATTTGGATATCCTAATGGATAATCAAGCATCTGATAGAGGAGTGAGGTCCCATTCCAATCTGACAGCCCATAAAATTCTATGGAATAAGTATAATTTCCACTGGTAAAAAAAATATGCCTCCCAAAATTTTACTAACGTTATTAAATAAATGATCTATCTTTAGACTAACTCTTTGATTTTAAATAACTATACTGAGGACCCCACAGCTGTGGCCACATATGGGACCATCACAGGATGTGGAGTAGCTGTGAATTATAGGCTTATTATATTTTGAGAGGATCAATTTGATCCTAGGTTGCATACACATACAGCTATCCTATAAAGCATCATATTTATAAACACTGAACCTTTCTGGGGCCATGCCTCAATAGCTCCTTTTGCTTTATTTTTCGCCTTTACTTGTCAACACATTCACTGCTGCCAGCGTTGAGACAATTTAGCAGCAGGTTCAATACTGTAGCATTTGTGACCGTGAATGTTGGTCAATATTGGAAGAGAGATCAGAAAAAGTGATGAAATTTTCTCATATAGAAAGGTCATCTACGTAGAGTATGATGTGGCCTAAACTTACAGAAATGGCCTGAACGTCCTCCCCTGACCATCCTCTCTCCTAGGTCTCTGTGATATTCTCTGTTTTTAACAAGCAAAAGCAGCTAATCCTAGAGAAAATTGTACACAGGCATTACTCATTCTTTTCAAAAAAGGCAGTGCATTCCATGTGAAAGAAAAAAAAAGGCAAAAAGAAGAGAGAAAAGTAGGCAGAAAGGAGTGAAAAAGTGAGGAGAAAAGAGAAAGAATGGAAAGACAGAAACATAGGTGTATCACATAATGGGCAAAAATTATTGATTCTGACTACCAGAGCAGTACCAGAGACCTGCACTCCCCCAATTTCATTTAATTTTTGCCTGAGTATACTTACATGAGCCCTGTTGAGATGTCAGGGTCTGCTACTCAGCATACGTGGCACACTAAAAGTATTTGGCGTGAAGACGATGAATTTTCAAACTAGTTCAAGAGTAATTGAAAACGGAATTCTGCGAAAAGCTAACGTGTATCCTTATCTCCACGTAAACACATCAATACTCATTTTAAGCCTGCCAGCTATCTATGCGCTAGGAAACACTCAATACTGCTCCTTGTACACTGAGCAGATCATTGAGTTTTCTCTCAAAACTAATAGTACAATCATTTGCAACAAGAAATTCTTCTTTGTCTGATGAAATAGTACCAGCCCTGAGCCACTCACTTATTTTTCAGGAGATATGGGAGTTCAGTGTATGAATTTCATACTATAAGAGGAGCTCAGACTCAGGGCCAGAAAATCACAGATCCCTGAAGCTGCAAAAGAGATCATTCAGTCAAACCCCATTATTTTGTAGGTCAAACAGATGAGCTCTTAAAAGTCATGTTAATACTCAAGTTGCCAGTTACTTTTATTTTCAAAATTTACTGCTCTCATCTTTCTAAACAAGTGAGGCTCCACAGTTGTCTGGGGGAAAAATCTCCCTGGGATGGCAGCATATCTCCTGTTCTACCTGATTGCTTTAGTCATAAATATGTTTCCATCTTTTGTAGTTAGAATATGATGCTTCGTGTGATTCTGGTCCTAGTTAGGGCAAAGGTTAATGATTTGGGAAGAAAAATACAGTTCTGCTTCAAATTGCTAAGACCTGTCACCACAAATAAGCAGTTAGAAAGATATATGAGAATCCACTATCTCATCTGATCCTTCAGAAATCAAATGAGAAAGATAATATTTTCCTATTTTACAGATGAGAAAACAGAGTCTCAAAGTTCAAAAACCTACTCAAAAATCACACAACAAACAAGTGGTAGGTCTGGGAACTTAAAGTCACAAGAAACAAACAGATCCCAGAAGGAATCAGGTGGCCATAAGATCAATCACATGCTGCTGGAATTAATCATGGAAAAAAGGGATAGCAGTGAAGTGGATAATCGGTGGAAGTACAAGAGATTTTCTGAATTGAAGAGAAAGAAGTTGACAGGATTATTGCCACAGATGTTCTCAGTAAATCAAGAAAGCTTATCTGTTAAGTGTAAAAGAAGTAAGAACAAGGCAGAGGACAGAAGGAGTAGGGAAATGAATTGGAACTGCTGCATCCAAATGTGATGTAAAGTCACAGAGAACAGGAAAGGTCTAGCTAAGGACAGATTGCATATATTTCTATAGGACTCAATTAGTATGCTTTTATGACCTCCTACAACTGGCAGGACAAGAGCTGGGAACTCAGACAATCAGGCTTCATTAGATGCCAGGACTGGCACACCAGATCCACTGCAAGATCGAGAAGATGCAAGATTATTGCACTCTCAAAATGTCAGTTTAATTACTGATCATGGGGCCCAGAGGAGACAGGAATTCAAAAGAATTCAAAGGTAAATAGATAGTGCTGGGGAGAAAGAATTTTAAAATTAAAACTAGAATACCAGTTTATTTGGTGTGAGAGAATGTTAAAGGTTCAACGTATAAAAATGGATGAGGAAAAAAAGCACTGAAAATAATACTACTTGATGATGACGATGGTGGTGGTGGTGGTGGTGATATTATAACATCTTAAGATATAGAAGATAAACCATTCTAGATAAGGAAGAGATTCCACAAGAATAGTTATATATTGGCAAAGTGAAGGTGAAAACATAGGGACATTAAAAAAAATCAAGTATCTAAAAATCAAGTCAAAATTTTTATGTATGTTTGTAGGTGTTAAAGAAGATAGGCAAACTACAAGCTAAGTGCTGAAACTATCAAGATGGACAAAAGTATGTCATAGAACTGGGTCAATGAATAATGCAGGATAGAAAGAAGATGGTGAAATGGATAAGAAGGTGTTTAAAATATAGGAAAAGGTGATTTATATATAAATCATACGACAAGGCAAGTCTCATGGCAGCATCTTTTTCTATTCCAACACATATGCAAGGAAAACAGATGTAGCCACTTTTAGAAAGAGAACTTGATGGTGTCAGGGAAAAAACAGATCGTGATTAAGCCTGGAGAGAGGGACAGAGGCACTCAAGCACAGGGTATTCCACAACTTTCCAGATCCACAAGATAGGTGTGCCAGGCTCTCAGGGCACAATAGAGGCAGCTTCTACAACCCTTTCATATGATTTTACTCCTTCATTAATTGAACATATATGCCAGGAATATATGGGAAGAAACCAAGGATTGTATACAGATATGCAGTTCTCAATAGAATAAAGTCTTCTGTGGAAATCTGTAAAAATCTAGATAATCTTCATAACATCACATTTAAGGATAAACTAATCAGTCTCTCATTTACAAATTAGGAAACTAAGATACAACCAATTAGTCTCAGAGACACAGCTAGAGGCCAGGTTTCAGGGTTACTAGTCCAGCACTTTTAGACTAAATTATGCCGTATCACTCTAGCACCACACCAGGCTTAAAGGGCATGCCAAAACAAACAAACAAACAAACAGTATGTGTGTTGTTTTCTCAATTCTAAGATACCTTCTTTACAATCATTGCTTTACTCTCTCCTGCCAGCTCTGCTTTTCCCCATAAGCCATTTCACTTGGAAAAGGCAAAGAGTGAACTGATTTGAGATTTACCTATTATTTCCTTCAGTTATTATCCTATAATGAAGAATTACCACTCAATGGGTGGTAAAAATAGAAGCCAGGAAGAACAAGTTAAGAACCTAACAAATTCCAGACATCCTTTTCATTCCTTTATAGCGTCTAATAAAGTGTTTTTTTGAAGAGTAAGTAACTAATAAGAATTGACTTTTTTAAGTTATAAGTGTCTCTTTAGTAAGAATCTGTAAGTTAAAAATTAAATGCCTAAAATTTAGTCCATAAGAAATTACAGTAATATATATTTAACTTTTACATTAAAGAACTATTTCCATGACTTTTAGCTTTCATAAATATTTAAAGCCCATATGGCATATATGTAATATGTGTTTCTGAATCAATACTATTGGAATTAATATATCAGCATACCACATGCTGACATTTCTATAGTTTCGGGTACTTACTGTGCCTGGCTTTTTCACCATAGGGCAGCTGTTAAAAAGCAATGGTATACCACCTAGAAATGTTCTGTATTATCTCTTAGATCACAGAAGAGAATTTGAAGGCTAAAGATTTATCTCTGGAAGCAACTGTCTCATTTAATTTTATATATATATAAATAATTAAATAGATATTTAATTATTATATATGTATTTAATTATATATAATTTATATATAATTATATATGTATTTAATTATATATATTTAATATATAATTAAATATATATATATATTCCAGAATATCTTCCCATACAACGTTGTCTTTTCTTGGTGTGGTGGATCTGGCAAAGGCCAGATTCCTGCAAATGCCATCTGCTAAAAGCCAGGACAGCACAGTCTTCCTACAGAGACCTGAACAGAACCTGACAAAAGAAGTCCAAAGACAGGTAGAAGGAGTCACAGCCTCTTCCCAGGATCCTGGAATTGCTCCATGTCTACCTCCTATACCTTCCCCTATGCAGACACACACATTCACACACACCGCATTTAACCCTCTCATCTACCAGAGACACACAGAATTCTCTCCAACAATCACTGCAAAAGTTAGAGCTCCAAGAGTTTCCTCTATGCTTTGTCTGTAGACACAGATACTCACAACAAAATGCACTTCTACAACAAGGAAACCCATTGTTATAAACTTAAGTGTCACAGGAGCTGGGCAATTGCTTACCTCAGATCATTTTAATGATAATTGAAGGAGATGATTGAGTATACAGTTTGAGTGCTTCTTCCTGGTTGAACAGATTACAGTTCTATTCCTAGAACTTTCCTGCAAAGGAAAAAAGGTACAGAATTCTCATTCTTGTTCTTGGTACTTGTTAATACTATTCTCTGCCTTAAACAAAGCTCATCCTTCAAGGTCTCTCACATATTCCATCTTCAATGCAGTTTTCCTTAAAGCCATCAGAAAGAATTAATTATTCGGTGCTAATGTTACATAGCACATTACTTCTTATACCAAAACCCAACTTCATATATGGTTTTGGTGTATTTCTATTAAAAGTTGGTCAAGATTCCTATTTTACTTCCAAAGTGCCTCCTATGTATATGTATGTATCATATATAATTCACTATACTATCTGTAATTTATCTGCTTACACATCTGTCTCTTTCCCTACCTTCCCTATCTCCCTTCTCAACATGATCTTTTTGAGAAAAGGACAGGGATTGTAGCCAATTTGTCTTGGAGTCTGCTATTTGGCCAGCAAGGCTTCCTGGAGATTAAATGTTGTCACTGCCAGTAGGTTGAAAAACCTGTCAATAGCACCTGACTTCCGCTAACTAGTCCTAGATCAAGCTTCAGTATTTATTGCCATTTCTCTGCTAGGGTCTTTGAAGAAAAATGCCTTATGGAGCAGAATCTATAAACACTTTGGAAGTATCACCCTTCATATCTCCTTAAGAATCTTGATTGGCATATGTTCTCTGACTTGAGCCACATTCTACCAATCAAAGCAACCTGTGTATTTTGTTGCCTCTCTGTCTTGTTTCCTTGTTCCCTTGACTGCTCCACCAGGGTCAGTTTCCAAGCTTGGTTTTAGGATCTGCCCCCTATAATATGCTCTGTTTTGTTCACTGTCTTCTCCTGTTTAATTAATCAACCATGGGACTCAAGGGATCTTCAGTACACCCTTATTTCTTTCCTTTCAACTTCTATCTTTATTAATCTTATAAGCTTTTACAGCTTTAAGAGTCAATAAAATTTTCACAATTTTATCCCATCCTATCCTCTCACTGGAGCACCTTCCCTCACCTCCAAGCAAACTTTCTATCTTCATTATAGCCTCAATCATACATTTATAATGTAAATTTGCATGTTAGAGAAAAAATATCTCACTGCTATTTGAAAACATTTTAAAAGACTTTAGATCCTACATTGACATTTCCACCATTCTACCTAAGGCCTTCTTGTGGTAGGAGCAGGGACTTTGGAGTCAAAGAAATCCAGCTGGAACACCAGTTTTATGATTTGGATTATTTACCATTGCTGCATCTTAATTTACTCCTCAGTAAAGTGGGAGCAAACACATCCAATTATTGAGTTATTCTATAGGCTCAAGATTATATGATTATAAGCACTCAACAAATGGTAGCTATTTTTGGTTAAAAAAAAAGAGAGAGAGAGAGCAAATCTCTACCTCTTGGATAGGCTCATTCAGTATGTAGTAGCCATAGCAAATCCAACTGAAGAGACAATGACAGTCATTTTCATCATTATGGCTTCTAAATCCAACACCTTGTATATTATTAGATGAAATGTGATCTGCTTTCTTATTCGCTTTTATAAAAACCATCTGCATATAAAGAGATGAGCAGGAACATTTTATAAAATATTAGGAAGTTTAGAATGAACTATTTTCTGGAACTATCTGCTTTTCCCATCCCTGCACATTGCTGTGTCTCTGCAGATAGTGGTCTTGCCATCACTTCTGCCTAGAGCAAAGATTTAACTACTCTATAAAGATGGCAGAGCCAAATAAAAGGGATTTCATTAATTCAGATAATAAATTAATTTCAGCACATCTCCACCATCCTGATGAGAGACTAAGCATGAAAAGATATCTACAAATCTACTGCAAGCTCAAAGTGCTTGCTCCCCAACTATGGGCACAGAGAAAACACAATTGATTGTATAAATCAATAAAATGAACACTGTGAATCAATAAAATTAGAATGATGAAAAAGGTCATATTCTGGTTCTCTAACTTTTTGTTTGATTCTACTATGTTCAAGAACTCACACTCAATATTTCCCATGAGTAGCACTAAGGGGAAGATGACTGAAGAGATCTCCTACTGAAAGAAGGGCTTTGGCAATCTTAAATCTTATTGGGTATACTCCAAGACAAAGGATTTCCATAATATCACCCCTTAAAGAGCACCTATTTGGAGTGATATATATATTGGAGACAGAGTCTCACACCATTACCCAGGCTGGAGTGCAGTGGTGCAATCTCAGCTCACTGCATCCTCTGCCTCCCAGGTTCAAGCAATTCTCCTGACTCAGCCTCCCAAGAAGCTGGGATTACAGGCACGCACCACCATGCCCAGCTAATTTTTGTATTTTTAGTAGAGACAGGTTTTTGCCATGTTGGCCAGGCTGTTCTCAAACTCCTGACCTCAGGTGATCTGCCCGCGTTGGCCTCCCAAAGTGCTGGGATTACAGGCATGAGCCACCAAGCCTAGCCCAGAGTGTTTTATATTTTACACCTACTGCCTGCACACCTCTCACACAACATTTATGGTAGAACATAAACCTTGAACAGAGACTTTCAAAAACCCTCCCCCAGCAAGAACTTTTCATCCATTCATTTATTCACTCACTCATCAATATTCATTAAGCGGTTTCTCTGGGCCAGATACTAAACTAATTACATGGATATAGTAAAGAATAAGAAAGACATGTCCCTGCTCTTCAATAGGGGCAACAACATCACTTTGCACTAGAGGACTCACCATGCGCTATGAGGTTAGAGGGCTCATAGGTGAAATATCTGGGAAGGCCTCATAATGTTTCCACTGAGGATATGAAGAATGAACAGAAGGTAATCATGTGAACAGGGAGTGTTAAGAGATTAAGCAAGAGATAAGCAGAAACCAGGATTTTTTAAACTCATGTTAAGATGTTTAAACTTTACAATAGCTGGAAGATTTAGTGCGGGGTGGGGGATTTGATAAGAATATTGTTCTACTTTTCAATTGTCTATATTTTCTGATTTTATGGTCATAAACATGTATATTGATTTTACAATAAAAAGACAATAAGGTTTACATTTTAGTTTTTAATTAAGAAAAGTAGGAGAGTGAAAGTAACAGCAGAAAAGGAAAGCTGAGTCAGAAGTAACAATGGTAATTTTTAAAAATATACATTATTATAAGCTTACTAGAGATAGACCAGAAATTTAGCTCTAAACTTATTAGAAACCAATTTAAAAAGGGAAACTTCAATAGTTTCATAATATACAAAATCTGTGAACAAGAAAGCCAGAGTGGCTGAATAGGATGAGTGGGTAAGAAAAGGAAGGAAAGCAACTGGAAGGGGTAGGTGGTAGGTAGATCATGTAAGGCTTCGAGTGTCATTGCAAGGACTCTGGATTTTATTCTGAGTGTGACAGAAACCTTTGTACATTTTTGAGCAGTGAAGTGATGTGATTTGATTTACATTTTAATAGCTCACTCTGTCAGCTCTGTAGAGGAGGAGCAGGAGAGCCAAGAGTAGAAATAAGGAGACCAATTTAAAGACTGTTGCAATAGATCAAGAGAGAAATGATGGTGGTTCCATCCAAGACAATAGTGGTGAAAATAGAAAAAGGTGATCAGATTTAGGAAATTATTTGAAGGTAAAGCTGATAGGGTTTGCTGAAGGATGAATAGAGGGTGAGAGAGAAAAAGGAATCAAGTGCATCTTTTGATGTTTTTCGGGCTACGCCATTATTCTGCAGATCTGAGAAGGTTCTGCAGGACCTCCAAGGAGGTTCCTTCTCTTCCCACTCCTCCACTTATCTTCTCTTGGGTCATTCTAAGAATGTTTTCTCTACCTTACTTACTGCAGCCTTCTTGTACCAGCTTAGGTTCAGCCCTGGAAACATTTTCTTTCTGGAGTAGGGGGTTAGCTGTGACTCTCAGGGTAAACTTGGTCTTAAGACTTTAGTTCCTCCTATCAGAAAGAAGGATCAGATCTTTGAGAAGTAGTCCTGAAACAGTTATGTCTGAGTCCTAGCCTGCTGTCACCTAGCCAAGTAAGTTGCCTATCAGAAATTCTAAGACAATAAATCAAGCCCTTTTCATAGATTATAATTATAGGGTTGGGGTTTATGAGAATTAAATAAGAAAATGGATTAGAAAAACAATTGTAATGAACTGTGATGCTCTTCATTGCAGCAGGGCATTAAATGCTACTAATAATGATAATAATGATGGTAATAGCTACTATTATGAGAGTACTTAATGCCAGGCACTACATGAGGTGCTTTACATGTCATAATACTGAATGCTCAGAACAGCTCTATAACGTGGGAATTATCCCCATTGTATACAAAAGAAAATTAAGGTTACACTGGCTAAGATGTTCACTCAAACTCACACAACTAGTAGATAATGGAATCATCATTAGAAGCTAGATTTTCTTTACTCTCTATGCTTTGAAATTCTAAATCTGTTTTTATCAACCTGGTTAGCCATATCCTGCTCTCAACATACCAGCTAGAGAAAGGTATGCACTGGCTTACAAGTTAACAAAGGCACAATGCTCAGACGCCATTAGGTTGGTGCAAAAGTAATTGCAGTTTTTGCCATTAAAAGTAATGCCATTACCCAGAATTCCATTACTGCAACTACTTTTGCAACAACCTAATAGAATTATCCTAAGACAGAGCTACAAAACTTATTTAACAATATAGGATTGGTCCTTCCTCACAGAGAAATATTCTTGGGCCAGAAGAAATGAAAGGTTGGAAATAAAAATTCTATCTATCCTTTTTTTGTTGCCCAAGATGGCTATCACAGAAAGAAAAAGGAGTCTTTATGTTTCCTCTCTTGAAACCAGGAAATAGCTCAGGCTCCCCAAAGTCTTCATTCCTTCAGCAATCTTTAACAATGTGGCGTCACTGATATGATTCAAAGATGTTTTATTACATAAAGCTCACAAACCAATAGAAGTGACATGCATAAAATATATTTGCTGAAAGAGGTATATATCAAAGTGCACAGATACCTAAAGAATGGGGCAGCTCCCTCTGTGTGGGAACTAGGTGGCAAAGAGGCAATACTCCATGTAGGATGTCAAGGGGACCTATTGAGGAATTTTAAACACAATCAGCTTGAGTGTTAGGAAATTCACTCTGGCAGCAAGAAAAGAGAAAATATTAGAAAAGGATGAAAAGAAAGACCACTGAGGAGGCTATTACAACATTCCACAAGAGAGATAATGAATGTCTGAACTAAGACAATTAAGCCAGGGACAGGCAGGACAAGAGGCATTATTGAGGTATTTCATGGCAGAATTACAAAAAGAAAGAAAGAAAAGAAAAACTACTTCATGCCCATTTAAATATTCAGATAAGGGGAGGAACCATGGGTGATGAGGAAGAAGATTCTCCCACGAACATGATCTTCCCCATAGCTTTTTAAGATACAATTTGTACATTCAGTGCATTAGCTTGAGGTTTGGGTGGATAGTTAGCCCTGTTTTCTTCCAATGCAAACCTATTTGCATTTATTGGGTTTCTTCAAGTTACATCATAAGGGAGGCTCTGAACAAGGTCAGCAGAAAGACTTCCTGAGAAGAATGGCCAATAATACCACAATATCAAAACTCTTCAGGAGGATTTAGATGTGTTTCCTAGATGGTTGCTTAAGTGAGATATCATATGTAAACTGCAAATAGAGTGCCTGTCACATTAGAGGTACTCAATAAATTTTAACTATTTTACTATTAAGGTTCAGTCATCCACACCGATCACAGGCTTTCTCTAGATGGCTAATTAATCATGAAGCATTTCAAGCAACATTTATTGAATATGTGCACAGCTCTCTGCAGGCAATACTCCCTGGCACGTAGTTTGCCCAGAGTTGACTCCTGCAGAAGCACTTGAAAACAGTAGGGTAAAACAATAGGGAGAGCATGAGCCTGGAAATTTAGAGATTTGGCTTATAGTACTAGGGACACAAAATGTTAATCCAGTGCACTCTTCCTATAGTTGAGGAAACTGTCACTTTTCATTGCCTCATTCAATTTGTCAGAGGTGAAGCCAGGCCTAGAAACAGGGGCTCCTGACTCCTGGCCCTGCACCTTTTCCATGATAGCACATACATGTGAGGCCCATCCTCTCTGGAAGGCCATACATGATCTAACTCACATTCTTGTGCAGATGACACTATCATGACAAATTAATTCCCAAAAACCTGAAACAATTCCTTGAATTTAGGTTAAGCAGATCATGCCACTAATGCCTAGGCAGATGTTACCATGCCTTGAGGAAGTGCACACAAACTAGAAACTGGAGACAAGCACTAGTTTGGATTCATGGTGATTAAGAGGTTTATTTTGCTAAATGTATTTCTCTACATTTTTACCTAAAATGCAAAAGAAACTGTGTATATAAGCATGTTCACACACACAGACACACACACACACACACACACACACATATCTTAAGTCTCAGAGATGAAACCAGTAAAATTCAGTGTTTTCTATCAAAAGTTACATTCTGAGCTGAGTAGTTTAAAACCACTTCAAGAAATGTATCTGTGACTCATCTGAGTCTCCTAGGTATGCGTTTGAACAACCCAAACATTGGGATACATTATGTATTAACAGACAGCTTCCATATTGTAAGCATGTCTGTGTTTGTAGCCTTAAAACATGAATTAAGAAAATGGAATGTATCAGCAGTGCTCAGACCCATTAATTAATTAGTATTCACTATCCTTTCGCAAGCAAGCAATTTTATCTCCATTTTGGGATTAAGAAATTAAGTCAAAGTCAAAGAGCTATAATGGCTCACCAGAGGTTTGGCTTTTAATAAATCTCAGATTATTGGTCTCATATTTTGGTCACTAATATTACAGTACTTTTCTGAAAGATTTAAAATGAGTATATGCCCTTATTGTTTCCTTTCTTTTGTTCTCCATATTAACACTATATCACACTGCTTCAAATCAGCCCTCAATGCCTTATTTGGAACAGTACTACAAATGTAACTTATACCCAAAAACATAAGTTCCAAGGTTATTTGTATTTTTGAAATAAATACTTAGTGTGCTCTCCAATGTTAATTCCCATCCCAAAACTGCTATATTAAATTTTAATATCTTCTTTCATTATTTACTAAATTATTTTAATCACCAAAATACTGTACTTTTAACTTACAATTTTTTAACCCTAGATTACCTCTGAGTTTTTAGCTCAATAGAAGGAATACTTAGATTCCATACAGTACGGTGATTAGTTTTCTAGAAATAGACATATGTAAGTAATAGTCATTTAAAGATTTTAGTATAAGAATCTTAAATAAATATTTCAATGGAAACTATAAGAAGGAAAATAGAAACATTCATTTAATGTTTAGAACTAAATAGTAAATATAATTTTGAATTTAAATATTTTCTAATCTAGCATTTATATTTTGATTTTTCTACTTTATATTATTTATCATTCTCAAGATGTTCTGCCAGTATTAATAAACTTTCATAATTTTCCTTTAAGTGAGGATTACTACTCTCATAAGAAAACTAAAACATAATTATATTCAATATACTAGATGTATACCCATATTTAGAAAACTTCATAGAATATGTTAGATGTTATTAATATGCTCTCATTTTTCCTTTCTTTGAGAATTAGCACTAAGTATCAACCATTCAATAAGTAGAATATAGTGAGTTAAGAGCTTTAAAGAGTTAATTATGCTACTAAATGACACTTAACCTCAGTAAAGAACTAGCTCAAGGCCTTGAAGTTTCAGACTCACGATTTAATTGGCTAGATTATGTGTTCAGAAGTGAAATAGGGTAGCAAAAAAGCTTTCTTAAAATAAATATTGAAAAACTGGAAAAAGAAGAAAAAAGAATCATTACATCCCAAAATTAAATCTCTGAAAAGTAAAATTGCTACTGCCTTTGCCCAATTTCCCTGTTTCACAGTTTAATGCAACATAAAATTCCATTCATGTGTGTGTGTGTGTGTATATATATATATATGTTTGGCTTCAAGCCCATGAGCTCATACATCCATGTGAATAAAAGGCAACCCAAGTCAATGTCCTGGTGAAGGCACTGCAGGCAAACTGAACAGTTTGAGCCAAAGAAGAGAGAGAGTTTTGGATAGGAGTGTTTGAAAAAGCATACGGCATCTGCCCAATGACAGAAGTAGAAAATAACTGCAGAGAGGAGAGTATGGAGAAAAACGAGTCTGGGAAGATACGTGGTGATTAAATACCTACTTCTGTCATGAGTGATTATGAGAAAAATAAATCATGGGAGATATTTCTGGTTGAAGAAAAAATACAGATTTTGGAGAAAAACTTATTTAAATTCTAGTCTTAATTCCAAAATTTGTTAGCTGTGTGACCCTGGCCAGGTTATATAACCCTTCAAAGCTTCAGCATTCTCATTTGTAAAATAAAGAAAAATTAATACCTATGTTAAAGGGCTGAGGTGAGAATATATGAAATAATGTGTCTATGATAGAGCCTGGTAGAGCATTTCACATAGAGTACACTCAACCAAATGCCAGTTCTTTTTCTTCCCATCATCCCTTGGTCTTATTTAAAGATCAGTGAACACACCAGACAACTTTCCTTGCAACCTAGCAATTCTACTATCTCCCAGGCAATTCAGACTTTTTCGTTCCCCCTAATCCCTTGATCCATCCATAGAAGTAAATTTTCAAACAAAAGGCATTGTAAAACTGCATGATTATTTGTCCTAATCAGTTTGACTTGTTTTAATGTTCTCAAAAGTCCTTGATAACCATTTTTAGAGTTATGTTTGTATTCCAACTCTAAATTAGGGCCATTCTGTTATCTCAACAACTATACTTACCATTATCTGTTCTACCTTTCTCTCTTTCTCTCTCTCTCTCTCTCCATACACACTCACACACACACACATACACACACACACACACACACACGCCACACACTAGAAGGGGATGAGGACATAACTAACATAGAATTATCCAGAAAGAGCAACCCCATTCTCTATCTTCCAGATCCAGAACTTCTAAAATCAGGAGAGCTCTTCCTAAATCTTTGAGATTGTTGTTCCTGGGCAGTCCCAGAGATATGTCTCAGATCACTAACCCTTAGTTTACTGTAAGCCCACCCTAGAAGAAAATCACACCTACAATGTGGTCTTCTCCATGCCTCTGGCCAGATCGCCAAACTCCACAAAGTGAGTCTTGTACTCAACAAGTACACTAGTCTAAAAACAAACAAACAAACAAACAAACAAAAAACTTCAAGCCCTCACCTGACTAGTTTTACAGCATAATTTACAAAGCAAGCAAATCAATAGCAAAGTGCATCTGCCCATTGGGCTGATTCATTGCCACTGCAGTCTGAGAAGAGAAGGAAGAGAAGAGAAGGAGAAGAGAAGGAAAAAAGAGAAGAAAGAAGAAGAGAGAAAGATGAGGAGGTACAGGAGGGAATGGGAAAGCTTGATCATGAAGCTTATATTCTTCACAGCTATAATTATTAGGGTTGATGCTAGCAAACCCAGGATTGCACCAAAGCATGAAATTGGCATTACTCTACCACTTTGGAGAAACTGTGGCTCTGCTTCTAAGGGCAAGGGCTTTCACAAAGGCCCCAGGAACCTGTCATGTCAAGCTTAGCAGCCTTTCTGATCAGACCCCACAGCCCCAATCTCAACTCTTCCCAGGTGGCGCTGGAATGACTTGCCCTGGCTGGGCTCTGTGGTGATGTACATGTACAAACAAATCTGTTTACCTTTAGGTCTCAGAAGACCAATAAGTCACCTTGGGATAAAAAGTAGTTGAGATAGAATGGGATCTCAGATGGCTGGTTTTACAAAAGGTGCCTTTCATAAGAAACTGGAGTATCCAGAAAAACTCTTAGGATATTCATAAACTTAAGTTATAAATAGTTATGAATAAGTTACTTAAACTTCAGTTAACTGTGGTCTTCAGAAAACTGGAATTTGATTAAAGCTAGTTGCAATGCAATGTAATTATATATTTTCATGGCTAAGTATTTTTTTTCTTTTCCCATAGCTAAGACCTTTTCCCCTCTAATGTCTTTTTCTTACAAAATATGTTCAAGTGAATGTTCCTGTTTTTAGGGTTTTAATTTTAAATATGGTCTTCATGCATCTGCAATGTACATGTAACTACTGGGAAATAAAACATCGTGCACATCCATAAAACATAACATTATGTTGCTGCAGACTAGCATGAACTTCAAAATGCCAGTCCTGATGTGAAACCAGAGTCATTCTCCTGCCTCTTAATACCTTTTTCATCAGGTACAGAACAAGTGATTTTTACCAGAACTTAATTTTCATGGGATCTCTTAGGCACCTTGAGTGGAGAGGCAGAAGAATTATAGAGAAAGAAAAGCTTGGCAAATGAACTCTTTCCTGGCACAAGGAGACTGGTTCAATACTATTAGCATTTCCACCCAAACTCTACTTGATCCATAGACTCTATTGCCTAACCCCCTCCTCTCCAACACCCCTGCTCCCATTAGTATTTCCCAAAAAGCAATAAAACACATAAGGGGCACTAGAAGAGTTCAAGGACATTGAGCTACATTTTAATCCATAAAAACACAAGAAAAAAATAAACAAAAATACCTTAATTCTTTGCCATAATCTCAACACAGCTAGTTCCTTACAGTATTTCTAAACAGCTTCCTTAAGTGAAAGAGAAGCTTGTGTCAACCTAAAACACTCAATCACTGATTACCAAGATTAAAAATCCAAATACAGATATGTTTTATTGTGTATATTTTATGTTTTAGGCATTTGTAAAACTTAACCTTCATTTTAAAAAAAACTACCACATTGGCAGTGCTGAATACTTCCTTTTCAACTTATAACAAACATCCATAAACCTCTGGGATTTAAATAGTTTAACACACACACACACACACACAATCTTTGGAGCTTTTGTGAAATTCTCTAGAATACTCTGCTTTGTCACAAGTGGTTATATAAGCAGATAGGCTTTCTGGGTGAAAAATTGATGTCTAAGCCAAAATGGATTTCACAACATATGTACCAAAATGCAATTAGTTAAAGGAAATACTGAACTAAGAAGAACTATAGGAAATAATTTTGAGGGAAAAGTTTCATTCAGAAGTTTGATTTTGTTTCCAAAAATTGAGATGTTTTATTACGGTATATACAGAAATACATTAGGGGTGTTTAAATGCAATATATGTTAAACCTAATGAAAATTTTTGATTAAAAATTACTTTTGGTATACTCATTAAGTATTTAAATGGAAGAATCAAATAAATGTATATCATGTGAGGTTCTAGTTTTCTAAATATAACTTTGAGTCTCTAGTGAGCTGAAAGTTTATAAATAAATAAGTGCTAGGCTGAGTTGCTCCACAGAAGTCTTAGATCTACACAAGTAACCAGAATTCTCTGGCAACAGGCAGATCATAGGGGGCAAGTCAAACTTCTATCAGTTTCTTTTTACCTTCATTCCATCATGAAAAACAACACTAGTTAACTTTTAGATAAGACAGAAAGTAGTATGTATTAAGGCAACATTCAGCAGAATTTACATTTATACTTTATAATAACCTATTGCTACTGTATTTTGTCAGATCATGTTCATATAAATTCAAACTGAATTTGACAAATTCTGTCAAGAGGGAAAAAAGGTCTGAATTCTATGTATCTGCCAGGAAGAAACACAAATGCAAAAACTGAAATGTTTCCAGATAAATTCCCCAGACTGTATATACTTTTCATTTTGTAATCATATGTTTTGTAATCTCAACTTCATTTGGATAAAGATGCACAAGTTTTAGCAAGATATTTGTTTCCTTTTGTAGTGGCGATTTATTAAAATGTGTCTTTTTAAAAAAAAAAAGAATAAATCTGTCCAGGTGGCTTTTTTAAGGTAAAAAAAAAATTCCAGAATATACATGATTTGCATACCTATGAAGTAATTTTTGTGATGTGCTAAATCTGTCGTAAAATTTTTAGGTTTTTGTTAGAGATGTAAATATTTTCTTTAAAAATACAAGTATGTATGTATTGTCCCAGAAAAAAACGTACTGGGGAATAACAATGATTTCATAAAGATATACCAAATTTAACAAATATTGCTTCCATGGTAAATAATATCAACAAATAACATTTCTCTATTTTAAACATTTGCTGAATATAATGTTTATGTATTATTCTTTCTCCTTTGACAAATGTGGAAGGTATTCCAATTTCCATATAAATTCACTGGAATATTTAAGGAAATGTTATTACAATGCTATTTGCTTAGTTTCTTAGCAAAAGAAAAAGAGAGAGAGAGAAGCAGAAGAGGAGGAGGAGGAAGAAGAAAAAGAAGGTCTTTAGAGTCTTTAAATGTGCTGAAATGGTGTGCTGTGCAATGATATATGTACACATTCAATGTATTATATATTATTTTAAAGCTTTTCTCTATTTATTTGATAAAACTTACTCAGAGATAATCTGTGAAAGACAAGTCCCATTTAGTAGGTACCTTTAGTTTACAAATAAACATGTATGTACAAATGGAATATTGCCTCCTTTAAGCAAATTAGGAAGTCAACCAAAATAGCAAAAGGAAAAACATGACATAAAATTGTCATGTCCCCCAAATGAATTTGTTGAATGAATACATTGTGTGTATCCACACCCTAAATGCTTTTCTGAAACAGTAAAGCTTTCCATAGCAAATATGTTTTTTAAAGCATAATCTTGTGAAAACAGTGCATGTTAGGTGACACACTGGTATGTAGTAAACAGATAACTACTTGTTTTCTGAATAATCTTACTTGCTCATTTGGGAAACAATTCATAGAAGAAATATTCATTGTTCTTATGCATAAACTTTAAAAATAATTTACCACAATTGGCCCAATTATTTTCAAAGTATAAACAGAAAGATAAGAATACTAAACTTTCCCCTGCCTACATTTGAGAGTTTGTCAGCAGTCAATTCCAAGGCCTTTAATCCCAGGCTTTAAATAATTCAGATAACACTCGATTACTCCATTGCAAGAACCCTTGAGCTCTGCAAAATCTGAGTAACACAATATTTTCCACATTAAAAAAAGGCCAATCTTAAATAGTAGGCATCAGACCAAAGTATGCAACTCATTTTTGCATTTACTACATAAACTCTGGTAAATATCAGTGTAGTTTGCTACCAAGTAATTCTGCATTCTTGCTTTCATTACCAAGCCCTCTAGTTCTACAGCTTAATTTGCTCAACTCAGAATCCCCCATCCATACATGTTCTGGGTTTAAAGGCTTAAAGGCTTCTTTGAATCATAACAGGTGAAATGGTTAGTTATGTTACTCAGAAACTCAAAAGTGTACACAAACGAAAATTTAAACGTAAAAGAATACTGTTTTGACATTCATTTCTATTTCTTTAGGAAAATCATTGTTTTATATCTTTTGACAACCAAGATTCAATATCTGCTGCCTCCGTTACTTGTAAACATCAGCCATTACAAAAAAGCTTTGCTCACTTGGCTAAATTACAACCTGAGTAATGTGAAACAGACAGAATAACCAAGAAATATTGGCTTCCAACCCCAAATCAAAAAGCGACAAAATTTTGCCATCAAAAATGTCTAGCTGAGTTCTAAATGGATTAAACTCATCCATAAAACTGACGTATGTAGCACTTCACTTTGATGTATAGTAGGGTCCATATATGTCTGAGCATGTGTTCATAATTATCATGTAACCAGATAAAAGACACAAAATTAGGTTACAAACATCAAATAAGCTCTGTAAAAATTATCAAAGTTGAGCAAAGAACCCACTGACTTTAGTGGTATGGAACATTTTTAATCAATTTCTTCTCTCAAAGTAAACGCATCACATCCTTTCCCCTCAATCCTTGTCTGAGCATAGAAATAATAAGTTCCTCTTCACTCTAGCAAGCAAGTTTAGTTTTTTCATATATCTGGCCTGAAACAACATGAAGTAGAAAATCTACAGATTGCATTCAGTATCACCAGTAAGTACCGCATTTGACTACTGCTCCTACCATTTGGAAACCAGTCCTCACATGACGACTGGCCTGACACCTCATCCATCAGCAGGGTGCCCAGAGCAGAGCTGGACAGTCTTCCTTGCTCCATCTCCAGAGGGGAGGCCCAGTTGGGAAACAGGATTCTCTTCCAATAGCAATTAGATCTTTAAGATCAGGCCTCAGCAATATGACCTAAAGCCATCCTTTCTTGCAATAAAGTCTCCACCATCTTCAGAGGAAGAGACCGGGAGTGAGGCAAATGAGGAGAAATCCAGGTCTCCGTGGCCTGATTAGAAACTTTGTTGTGTCAAATAAACTTTGGCCACTGGAGGAAAGTACCCCATGGTTGCTCTGGCTTTAGAAAGATCTGTCCAGGGCTTCTCAATCTTCTTTTCACCCCTCTCTCTCTCACTCCCTCTCTCTCTCCCCTCTTCTCTTGTTTCAAAAGGGGCCTCTGGTCAGCGCTGATTAATAAGTGTTTTTTGTTGTGAAGTGTTGAATAATAGAGGATGGCCGGTGACCCAGTAAGGACTAAACCTTGCGCTGGTTTATTGTGGCAAGCTGAGAAAGGGGCTTTAGGCCCGGGACCCCAGGCACTGACCCGCACACATCCCGCGGATCGCCTATTCATTCGCACAGCCCTCCAGTCGCCCAGGCTCCCATTGTTTGCTGAGCAACAATGGAGATTTCGCAGGCAAAGTAAAGCTCTTTTCAGATTCCTCTCTGATGTTTTGCATTTAGGGAAACACCGATCTCCACTTTTTCCCCCGACATTTTCCCTCCTGGCATTTAAAGCTGTTCGTTTTCGGGGAAACTTGTGTGAGTTTAGCGCTTGTTCGACCAACACCAGTGTCAGGAGGAGGCGAGACGGGTGGAAAAAGGAGAGCCCCAGAGATTTCCCGTGTGTGTGTGTGTGTGTGTGTGTGTGTGTGTGTGTAATGCATTTAGAGGACGGGAGCTGCCTCTAGGGAGAAAGGGGAAGGGGGGAGGGGAGAAGAAAAAGGAAAGAGCGCGTTTCCTCGCCGGGGTTACCGGGGTGGCGCGGGCTTCGCGGCCGAGAGGCGGCCGGCCCGGCCCGCAGCTACTCGCGGCCGGCTGGGAAGTGGCGGGTCCCGCTAGTCCGCGGGCGGGCGGAGCGCGCCGTTGCTGCCCGTGTCCCCCTTTCACCTTCCTTCCCCGAGCCTTTCCCTGCTCCTCCGCTCCCCGAGCCCGGGGCGGCCCCGCAGACACCAGCGCCTCTATCCTGCGCTCCTTGGCGGACGCAGCCGAGCGAGGTCGCGGCGGGAATGGGCGCCGAGGCCCTGCCCGCCAAGACCACACCTCCGTCCCGAGACTTACTTCTGCTTTCCTTTCCTGCACCTGGCCCGGGGCAGGCTTTCTAGTTTCTGCCTCGCCCCGAGGAGCCGACTTCCGCAGGACCGGCTTGGGGCAGGGGGTGCCGGTGGGGGCAGTGGGGCGAGGCGAGGTCGCGGGGAGACGACCAGGCCTGCTTGGGCCTGGGCCGCTCCAGCCGCCTCGCCTCTTCAGGGACCTCGCCCCGGAACCACCCGAGCCGACCCACAGCTCCCGAGGAAACAGCTGCCTCGGGCCTAAGGGTCTTTGCTTTCCCCCAACGCGTGCAAGCGTTGGGTCGCCAGCCCAGCAGGTCTGGCGTGGAGGCCGGAGGAGGGTGGGGAGCTGGCGGTGCCCTCTGGCCAGACGAGTGCAAGTCGGTTAGTGTTTTGCGCGCCTGGGGGAGGCGAAGGGCGCAGGCTTGCGGGGCCCGGGCCGCGAGTTTTGGGAGGGGGCGCCTCGTGGGGCCGTGCGAGGCCGCCCTCCCCGGCAGGCCTCGTCCACGCCCTTGTGGCCGCCCAGACCCGCTACGCTTTGCCTCGGCGTCCCTACGCGCCTCCACCTTCTCCAGGTGCACGCCTGGGCGCGGAGCTAGGCTGAGCCCCCAGCGAGGGGCGTGGGGCAAGGGGTGAGGGCGTGGGCGTGGGCGCCACGCAGGCCGCTGAGCCTGGTGGGCGGCGGGAAGCGTGCACTGCGCCTGCCTGCCCCGTCCCAGCCCGCCGCCCAGAGCTCCCAGACCAAGCCTTGACAGCTCTCGGAGCAGCGAGAAGAAGGAGGAAGGACACAAAGAGGAGGAGGCGGCGGCGGGCGGCGAACTGAGGGCAGCTCAGGGGGAGAAGGGCTCATTGTCCGGTCCCCCCAGTCCAATTGATATGCTAATCCCTTTTCTGATGCCATAACAAAGAACACCTTTGCACTTTTAAAAGACTTTTGTGCCCTGGCTACAGAAGTTTATTATCCACTAATTAGCAACAACTTCTGGCAATGAGTTGGGTTACATTTTCATAAGTTCCAGGCCTGAGCGACGAGGTGCGCAGGGCAGGAGGAGGTTTGAGAGCAGGGCAAACCCGAAACCTGGCGCTAGAAAGGAATCACCCGCTCACTTTCCTAGGCATAGGGCGCCAGGCGGGGATCGAAAGCGAAAAGTGTCGGGAAAAAGGTTCTTAAGGCTGGGGTTGGGGTGAGGTGGGGTGGAGTTGAGCGATTTGGGCCCAGGGTGGCTGATGACCTTACTGGACCCTATTCTGTGATCCCCATCCCGAGAGCTGCGCAGAGGCGGAGGCTGTGGCTGCCGTGCAGGTGTCCCGGCCCAGCCATCTGTTTGGGGTGGGGGTGGGGTGAAAGTCTGGGACTAATGTTGGGGTGCTCGCCTGTGATCTCTCTCACGTTTTTCTTTGAGGCCTCGACTCGGAGTAAGTAGCCAGCGAGGGAGCGGCCCATTCGTGGGAAACGCGCCCACCGCTTGGGTTCTTTCCTAAGGCCTCCCCACCAACAAGGCTGAAATTCCAAGGCCCTGGAAGATGAGGCAAAGCTGGCATTGCCAGAGTCGGGGGAGAGGGGAGGATGCTGGGTAAAGTGCCCACCCAGGGTGGTCTGAAGTCGTCACCCCACAGAGCAGATTCTGCTGCTAACCAGAGCAGGGAGCCGCACCTTCCCAGCGGCGGGCCCCAGTGCGCACCGCGTGACTTTGCCTCCCCCAGGCTCAGCAAGTCGTTGACGATCTTTAGCAGTCCCGCATCCCAGGTCAATAAACTGGAAACGGATAGAATGAGAATCGTGGATGAGAGATAAAGGGCAGCGGGGTGATGCGCATTTCTTGTAGTGCCTCCAAAAAACCGTGGTCTCTCGCCGCTAATAAAACACCCTTGCGGTGAGGCCTTTGGGCTCAACCGCAGAGATGTTTTGTCTTAGGTAATTCGAGCCCCCAAACCCAGCACCTTGGGATTATATTATACACACATTTATATTCTTTCTGTATTTTTTAAAATTCTTCTTTCATTTTTGGTTTGCTGCTTTTTGCAAACGACCCCGTTGGAGATATTGTTGGATATTTCAAGCAGATGTCAGGTGGGTGTTGGCGGCCTGTGAGTCCTCCTGCAGTAGCAGCAACAGCCAAGTACGGTTTGATAAATGCTCAAGGTGAAATGTGGCCTTACTCAAAACCCCAGGGTGATTTAGGGTAGAAGAGCGAATATTCAGAGGCGGGAAGTGGTGAGTTATATTGTTACATTCCCTTTCGATGAAACTAAATGCGGTTATCTGCGGTCCTAACCTCTCTCGCATTGGAGTGCAATGTTTCTGAACAAGCGCTGTTAGAACTGGAAAACGGGAGGGGGTGAGGGAGCCCACTGGCGACTTAACGGAATCTTACTGAAGAAAATACAAAGATAACCGAGATATTCATAATATTACATCTCATGATCTTCCAGACAAGCGTCTCTCCGGAACAAGAAAATATTCCCAAATTTCTCCCCAGCAGTTGTCTTGGGTGGAGTGAGGGAGGAGGTGGGTGGTGAGTGTAGAGAAGAGAAGGTCTCTCTGTGTTGTCACCCTCGGCCCCCTTCATTGAGGAGGAACAATGGCCAGGCCTGGAGTTCTTCTTGAAAGAGAAACTGCAGGAAGGCAGAGTTGCTCTTTGTACCCCAGCCCCTTTAGAGGAGGGGGAGTCATACACAGGATCCCCCTGACCACTGGGCGGTGTCCGGGAGATCAGAACCCCTCAGATACTCTGGGAGCTAAAAAGGCGCCGGCCCTGTCCTCCCAGAAGGCCCACGCAGCCGCTGGAAGAAACCCAAGCAAGACCCAGAGACCTCAAAATTCGCCAGGGGGATAAGCGGGGAGAGGAAAACCACTCACTCTCATATGCCCTGTCAGTCCCCCCACGCCACCATCCCAATGTCTGATCAGGCTTGATTCTGCTGACGTGTGTATTTCAGATTAAAGATGTATGTATTTATTTATTTATTTAATCCTTCTGATCTTCCCACCCCATAAAAGAGACTTAATTCCTTTCCAGGGCGATGGGTTCATAAAAAGGCTCCATTTTAAAGCAATGGGGGATCATACGACTGTGACCTTGACGTGTGAAAGGGGGGAGGGGCAGGTAGTTTGGGGCCCAGACCTTAGGCCTCTGCAGTTCTGGGGCGTTCTAGGCCCTTGATAAGAACATCAACAAGAGGGATTTATTTTCAAAGGTTACCATTAGCAGTTCATTCACTAAAGTTGAGAATTCGGTATTTTTATATTACGTGAAATACATGATTTAATTATACTCCAAAAACAAATTAAGGACAGGCCTTCTACACAAATTGGAGGCAGCTAAATGCTCTTTTGTGCCTGCAGCCCTCGGGTTGTTAAAGAGGCTGCTGATGCATGAGAAGTAAGTGACTGATTTAACTCATTGGGATGCAGGAAGCGACCTGCCCTCTTTTGAAAAAAAGCAACAGAGAGAGAGAGAGAGAGAGAAAGAGAGAGAGACTTCGAGCTTGAGAAGAGAGAGGGAGGGGAGAGGAGAGGAGGGAGAAGGAAATGACAGAGAGAGAGAAAGGAGAGAGAGAACGCAGAGGGAGGGAGGCAGGGAGGGAGACCAAACCCCCGCTTTACTGCGTTGAAAGCTTCTGAATTTCAAGCAGAAAGTAGAAGGAGCTCCAAAGGCAGTGAGCGTCTTTCCTTGGGCTGCGTGTGCCGAGCGTAGACAATGAAAATCTTCATCCCCCTCCCCCATTCCACTAGGCTACAAGATTCTTGTTTTTGTTCCTTCTCACCGTTGGAAGATGTGTAAAATCAAAGATGTAGAGGTGTGTAGTGATTTTTTTAAAAGCCAACTAACCCACCGCACGGGCTGCGACGCGGATTACCCGAGCGCACGCCGGCTGTAAGTACCATCCTTTCCTGCGGTAGCCGGGCTCTGCGTCCCCGGCTGGGCTGGGAGTGTTCGCTTTGTGAATCGGGTTGTTGCTTGTGTTTTGGTGTTTTGGTTCACAGGGGCTTCTTCGAAGCTTGCACTTTTCGCACGTGAGCGGGAGAAGCGTTTCGCCGGTTGTGGGCGTGCAGAACACGATCCTGGTTGACTTTGATGCGGTGACTTGGGGTGGCGGGCGGGGGGCGGCGAGAGGCGCGGAGTCGAGGAGTTCCCGCGTCGCGAGCATCCTTGAGAGCCGCCAGCTCAGCTCCGGCTGTAAGGTTGGTTCCTGGCAATGGATGGAAATCAGGTCACAGAGATCCCTAAGCTCGCCGGGCTCCCAGACGCGCTTGGGAGACAGAATGGAATTGGAAGGAGGGATCTGAAGAGGAGGGAGGGGATCTGTGTTCCCCCACCCCGGGCCTAGAATGAAGCCCCGGCCAGCCGCGGGCCGGGCCCCTCGGTTTTCAGGACTTATTCTTGCCGGGGTTGGCTCGCACGCCAGCATCGCGCCTTCGGTGCGTCTTTTATCTCCATCTCAAATAAGGGATCTTCTTGGGACGAGGACTGAATGAGGGTGGGAGAGAGGATGTGTCTTACGGCGCCCAGGAGGGAGAAATTGTGGTTCTGAGAAGGTATTTTTTGGCCTCTTGAAAATGTGCAAGAATTCCGCGGGCCCAGGCTTTCTTTGTGTGGCGGGCAGCGCCAAGCGCTTTGTGCTTCACAAGGAGAAAATGGCGAGTCCTATTGTGTTTAGGCCATTTTCTTCCGGTACTAGGATTTTCCCAAGTTCGAAATACTTCTTGAGAAAGTAGCCTTCTCGTGCCCAAGAAAGTGTGAATCGCTGAGGCTCGGCCCCATGGCCTGGCGTGGGTGCCGACCTCAGTTTAAAACCAAGGGCCTGTTTTCTTACCGTTGGGGTACTTGTATCAAAGCACAGATATGACCGGTTTGTGCGGATCGGTGTCCTCCAAAGATCAACAGTGGCTCTTGGGGTTTGGAAAGATAAGTGCCTATTTATATATGCATATATACATATATGTATATATATATAACATATTTTTTCTGACAATGTGAAGGAGAAAATAAAAAACGAAAGACAATTACGTTTTTGAAAGAGGAAATATTTCTTTCCCTTTCTCCTTTCTCCTCCTCGAGGAAACCCCAGGAGATGTTAAATGTTACTCTGACGGTCAGTCTCTTGTTTTTTAAACTGAAGATGAAATGCTATTTTGGCTGGAAGAATTATTCCGCGTCTTAGCCACTGGAACATATGCTTTGCTAGAAAAAAAGTGTAAGGTGTTAGAGATGGATTTAGTTTAATGCTATTAGCGTGTGTGTGTGTGTGTGTGTGTGTGTGTGTGTGTGTGTGTACTATCTATATGCCTCTATATAGTGATGTAAATATGGAGAGAGAGAGGATTGAAAAGGTTGTTTGGCTTTTGCCCCTGAATTTGTCATTTTTGTAATTTTTCTGCACTTGTTAAACCATACGTAAAAGTGGACAAGGATTCCTATACAACAATGTCTATGTATGTCTCTTTTGAAAACCGCCAAAAAATATTGCAGGTTGAAAGATATTATTTCCTATTTACTACAATTATTTGGATCTTTAAATGGAGTGGTGGATTTGTCAGCTCAAAAATAATGAAATGGAAACTATCTGCTTCCTGTACGTTCACTTTGGTGGCAAATATAGAAAAATGAAAACAACTGGGATGGGGAAGAGAACTTAAAGCCTATAGCATTTCTCCCTTTTGATATCATTTTAAAATGCTAGGGAGTCTAATTTGTGCAGAAGCGTTGTGACTTTCATTTTTCAAAAGGTAACACTAGCATGTCCTTTCATGTGGATCAAGACCATGGACAGCGAACTAATATTAAATCACTGAGCAAAAAAGGACTGTAATAAAATTTTGAGACCTGAGTGGAAGTTTACATTCAAAGCATTTTAGAAGTCAAAAATAATCGTTATGGTCTTTAAAAGGAATTGGACTGGTAAAATGTGGCATTTCAAACTTATTCTACCAAGTTTCAAAGAAACAATGATTATGTGTTCAGTTTTTACCCTGCCTCAAATAGTATATATTATTTATCCAATTAAAATGAGATAAAGCCCACCTTTTGGTACTGGTAAATATGAAATTTAAATCTATCAGTTTTAGATGTAGAATGTTTTTTATAAGGCCTTGAAACAGAATGGGGATGGAGAAATTTTACTATTTTAGACTGGCATTGGCTGAATGACACTACAGAAAATTAAATTGATTTTTATCAGTGAATGAATTTCTAAATGCATAAAATTGGGAAAATTAAATGCCACTTTGATAGACAGGAATAATATGAATGAAGATATAATCCGGCTATTCCTTTTACTCCCATGTAGGCATTGTACTCTATAACTGACAGTGCAATGTTGTGAGCAAGCATTTATTTTTTTTCCAAGAAAGTCACAGATTTTTTCATATATACTGATTACATTTGGGACACAGGATTGGTTCAGTGTGGGTCTGTGCTAGAGATCAGCTTATTTTGTTTTATACATTGTTTGAATAGTCTTTACTCCTTTACAGAATTAAAATTCATTTAAAACCATTTCATTTGCGGATTACATAACTTATTCAAAATTGCTCATTTAAATTTCCAGTTTGATGTGTCTTTTAGCTTATTTCATAACCTGACTTTAGTGTGACCTGTAAAGGCCTGGAAAATCATATAAAGCAAAAACAATATGCAGGTTAGAAGAATTAAGATAGTTTATAATTAAAATTAAGTTAAAATTACATCAATTTAAAAGGACCTTGGAGTTTATAAATAAATTAATTTTTGATCTTTATTCATCAGATTTGGCTATAAAATGAAACTGCAGTTCTTTGAAGGTGCAGCTTGCTGGAATTAGATGCTACATATATTTTGAACACACACACTTATTTTAATATTTTATTTTTAGACAACGTATTCAAAGTACTTGAGAAAAATATGCAATGACATTTTTTCCTTGTCCTAATCAGGACCATGGTGAGGTCCCCGTGGTTCACCGAGTGGTGGTCCAGGGCTCTGGTTGGGACGCTGAGTTAGGTTGGCAAAGCGTCATTGTTTTGAAAGGCACATTCGTCCGGGATGGCATTCGTGATAAGATTAAGCATAAACCTAAACCTTGGCCTCGGGGGAAGGCAGGCTGCGGGGTTGAGAAGAGGAGATGCAGATTAGCTCTGCTTTTGCTGCTTGCGCACATAATTAAGAGGCGGTCCCTCAGCTGGAGCGTGGGCTGTGTCCGGCCTAAGGTGTTTATTTTCCTGTTACTTGGCCAGCCGAGTGTGAGTGAACAGAAGCCCGAGAGCTTAAATGTGGGATCTAGGTAAGGTGTCGACTGGGTTGTGGGCGCTTGTCTCCATGTTAGGGAGAGGCAACTGAGAACGGTGACTTTGGCTTGTTTTGAGCAGCCTGGGTTTTGACAGCAAGACGGCGAAGGGAGCGCTTGGAGAGGCTGGAAGCTCGACGTCTTAGGGAGCTGCCTGTGGGCACTGGGTTGACGCCAAGGGGTTGTCGGCAAGGGCAGGGTTCTTGCCCTCTGCTGTAGCCAGGCTCTGCAATTGGGGGCTGCGAGTCTTCTGCGGCTCTTTGGTTTCAAGGACACAGCGAGCTGCTCAGGACTTTGGGAGCCAACATCTGTCTGACTGGTGACGTCAGCAGCCCGTGTAATCCTCTTGTGCTGAAGGCAGATGCCTTATTTGTTTGGCTGGAGCGAGCCATTAATCCCTAATTCTGGATCAGCAAGCGAGGGGGAAAGACCGGACCGCTCCGACCCACCCCCTCCCTACCCCCACATCCCACCTTAAAGCACCTTATACCACGGAAGCCTCTCAGCCTCTTCTTTCCTCTGCGAACGCGCTGAGCAGCGATTGAAAAGGTTTTGGTCCTCTGCAGGTTTGAACAGGGCTAGCAGGTCTCTCTCCGGATTTCTAGGGCTATGGGTGTATGTAATTCTTTCTCTCATCGATCGTTTCGATTTTCTTGCCGGTCTTGCAGTTTGCAGGGTCCTAAACGAAGAGGGGTGGAGATTCGAGAGTGCGGGTCTGGCGTGTGGTCTAAGGGAGGGGGTGAGGCTGGGAAAGGGGGTGCAGAATGCGGGAACCGCTGGGACTGCACAGAAGGACCATCTGCGGACGCGTTTTCACGGCTCCAGCTGCCGAAATCGTTTCTCTGGACGCGGCGGTATCCGCAGCGCATGCACCCTCCTCTGGACTTCCGCAGCCTGGACCTGCGCTTACAGTCACCGCGCCACCCCCTCCCCCCGGGCTGCGGGCCCCGCGCTCCGTGGGCCCAGGGTCCCCTCCGCGTCCCCCTGAAGCCTGGGGACGGAGGTCGCGACCGGCCGACTGGGGTCCTGTCCTCTCGTCACCTTGTCTCCCTCGCGTGCTCCCTCCCGCCTCGTGTCCCTGCTCCCCACCCTCCCCCTCCTCTCTCCCGCCTCCCTAACACTGCGCTTTGATTCTGTTTTTCAGGGGCGCATTCTGGGGTCTCTGCGCAAGACCAGCTCTCAGCTCTCTCTTCTTTCCTCGGACTCTGGAGCGGGAGCGGGCCTTTCCCTCGGGCCGACCACACCGTAGGGGACGCCGTGAAAAGAGCCGTCGCGCCCGCTGCCTCCTGCCCGCTGCGCAGAGGGCTCCACCCGTAGAGGTCAACTTCCCTCACCCTGTCCTCTCTCCTGCTTGCCCTCCCTCCGCCCGGCCCAGGCGCTTCCAGCCCCAGACTCTGGCCACTGGCTGAGGAGTGCGAGTCGGCTGCGCTGCCCTGAGCCGAATCCCCCTTCCTGGCCCAGACCCGAGGTCCGCGCTCCTGGGCAGTGGGGAAGCTTTAGTGAGCAGGCTTGTCTCTCCGCAGCAAACTCGTAGCCAGACCAGATGGGCCGCCTGGCTCTCTCGGGACTAGGCAGGTGCGGTTGAGTTAATTTTTCCGCATTACAAAGAAAGATGACCCAGCCCGCCCTTGGACTCTCTTTTCCCAAAATCTCCCAACCAAACCCGCGGTAACGTTATCAGAGGACACAGAGACCAGGCATATCTGTGTGTTTATCTTACAGGCACACACGCATGGTTTTCTCTTTTATATGCTAGATTTCATCCCTGACAGCAGAAAATGATTGGCAATGGTTCTGACGGAGAACATGCAATAGCGTGGTCCTTAAAAACCTGCCATTCCTTACAAGTGCCTTAGAAAGGATTCAGGGCGAACCAACTGGGTTAATTGCATTCAGTAAAATAACACGATTACAAAATTAGATCTGTACCAGAGGGGTAATTAACTTGGATCCACGCCGTCATTTGAAAACTAGATTTATAGACGTATGTATGTTTTTAGGCGTGTGCTGTAAATGGCATGGAGATATATGCATATGTATACGCAGGCACACGAACCGTCTACACTTCCACGGAACAGACTAATTAACAGCGGCTCTGGCAGATGTGTCAGAGATGAGCAGAGACAGGAGCTGGGCTTATGAGTTATGACTCTAGGGGTAGAGACTCAGAGCGGAGAGAGGGGGATGGGCAGGGAGAGAAGAGTGGTAGTCGCAGTGGGTCTTATACTTTCGGGATCAAGATTAGAGGCTCTGCCCTCCGTGTTCACAGCGGACCTTGATTTAATGTCATACAATTAAGGCACGCGGTGAATGCCAAGAGCGGAGCCTACGGCTGCACTTGAAGGACACCAAAGCATCTCAGGGTCAGAAAGGGGAAAAGGCAATTGCAGGGAATTTAGGGGGTGGTAGAATGAACCCATCCCTTGCCGCATAAATGCCCCCCACCCCCACCCCGGACTGATTCTAGAAGCAACCTAGTGTTCGAAAGGGAAAGGCTCCTACTTTTCCATTAGAGCCGCGGAAATCCGCAGGCAAATCTCCGAGGAGAATTTTAGGGAAGCTTCATTGACAGCTGTCAGGAGAGCAGTAGTTCCCGCCTGTGCAAATATTCCAGAGAGTTAAATCATTTAGAAAGCACTAGTTCTTTCAAGAACAGGTAGTGTGATTGTCTGCAGTCCTGGGCCAAGCTGGGAAAACAAAACAGCAGAGAGAGGTGTAATATTAAATAGCGTCCTGACCACACCGCGCAAGAAACAGCAAATGAAAGGTCCAAACTTTGGAAAGATCTGAAGAACACTTGCCGCCCGCATTTCCCCTTGACTTCTCCCTTTCTCTTCCCAATCTTGAGGCGTCCATGCCTGGCTTTAAGACTCCAAGATAACTCTCTTGTTTTGGCATTGTCGCAGTGTCCAAATCGGCCAAAGGAGTGGGATAAGGGGAAAGGACCAGGTCAGAAACTTCAGAAGGACTCGGTAAATTAATTTATTTGGAAGCCAGTGAAGTGGACTATGTTGAGGTAGTAGTTCCGCACCACGACTTTGGAGCCGAAGAAAAACCTAGGCCGAAAAAGCGAGCCTTGATGTCTTTGTTCTGCCTTGGCCTGCAGGGGCTGGGAACAAAGGAGAGGAGCTAAGAGGATGCACCAAAGTAGCCGCGCCCTCCCTGCCTGGCGCTGTCCGCGGTGCTGACCGTGGCCCTCTTCTCTCTTCCGCAATCAAACTGGAAAAGCAGTAGGACCGTCCCGTCCCTACTCAAAAGAAGAGTAGGATATTAGGTAATTTGAAAAATAACATTTAAAAATAGAAAAAGGCCACATACAGCAAAACAATATTTTACTGAAATCGTTCCCTCAAGCTGTTGCTACCCTTGCCTGATACTTTTTGGTCTTCATGTAGGAATGCACACATACATAGAGTGTAAGCGTATGGGGAAACCATTTCCACTTTATTTAGGCTGAAACCAAAATCGCAGGATTGCAAGAAGGAAATTGAGGAGAATGAAGGCTTTATTATTATCCTTTTCTTTCTTAAATCATCTTCCTTAAAACAGAAACATAAGGTCCTCAGCCGCGGATTTTAGTGCTGATTTGGTCACCAAAGGGACGTGCAATGGAGTCAAGTGTGGGCCTCGAGGCTTAACCAGAAAAGGGTGTGTCAGGGACCCACCAGGTGAAACAGGGTAGGAGCCCATGCAGCTTGCCACCTTCGGCCAGGCTTTGTAGCCGGGCAGCCTCAGTAGACGGGTACAGAGGGCTGAGCTCTGCAGACCGCTCCGGTGCGCAGGAGCCTGCTTGGCTCATCCCAGCCGGCGGGAGGCACTGGAGGGCCAGGAGGCCTGAAACCCGCACTGCGGAAAAACCGACCGCAGCCACATCCTCATAGCTCCCGCGACAGAAAGAGGCAGGGCAGTTTACTAAATCTTATGCAGTGAAAATTCGCCTTAGAAATCGAAGGTTGGATGGGTCAGTATTGATATATTCAAAAAAATCTCTAAATTTCTTAGCATATTTCATCGTTCTTAGATATTGAAAGTATTAAATGTAAACAATACAAATCTAAATTCCCTAAGTAATGAATCAAAATGGCAAGGGAGAGAGAGAGAGAGAGGGAAAATCAACCAATTCGTAGCCACCCTGGCTGGCTATTTCTCAAAAGAAATTTCTATGCATTTGCTTGAGTTTGTCTATAAATTCACAAACATAAAGGCTGTTAAAATTAGTAACAGATAAAATAATTCAGGTTGGACAATAGAGACAGCAACACCGATTTTGATCCGGGTATAACAATGGGCCATGCATTGACAATGACCTACAAGACATGTGTTCATTAAGTTATTTTTTTTACATGGGACGTAGATGTATCATAAAATTCCTGAAATGAAACGGCCAGGTGCAATATCGTCAGAGAGCTGCCTTCTCACCCCCTGCCTCAGGGCGGATTTTATCTGTCCTCGAATTTTAGGACTCTGCAAGTCGGGTCTTTCACATTCATCGATTACTTTGGTTTGTATTTAATTTTATCCAATTTCGGGGTGGGTGGGTAAAGCACACTGGAAAATAGGGGCTGCTCAGATTACAAAATTAAAGGGTTGGGAATATTCCTCTTGTGCCAATTAGAAGCAGTCGTTGGAAGCAGAAATGAATTTAAAGCATTACACGTTATCATGGCGGCCTTGCTTTCCTTCCAGTATTCATCCAATTGCGCTGATCTCCTGCATCCACATCTTGCGTAATCCACAAAGCAGCTATGGTCCAGGACTGCAAAATCGTCCTGCCTGATTCCTTTAGAATTCATACTACTTCACAGGAGCAAACCTAATCCCCTCAGCCTAATCCTACCTGTTTAGGATCATCTAAACTTGTCCTTCAGAAAGCTTGATCAGTTTAAAATTACTTTCTAAATAGAAATGAAATACGTGATATGAGAGAGGTTAAAATACTGCTTAAAAAGGGAAACACTAAATTTAGTAATTCGGTTGCCTAGATGAAATCGAGTGGCTATTGATCCGTGATGTTTCTAGATTTTTAAGACTATGTACTCCTATTTCTTTGGAATATAATCATCCAGTTTGATGCCCATTACAAATTTTCCTGCTATGAAAGAAATTCTATGCGCGGCAGTTTTGCAATAAAACAACCCAGGCTTCGCAATGGGAGAACTTCGGTGCGGCGTGCCGTGGGAGTCCTTTGACAGTCTCAACTTTCATCTAGGTCTGAAATTAAAGCTTCTCGGAATAATTTAGGAACAGCTTGACCCGTTGAGATACTCAAGGACAACCCTCCAGGGAAATAGTATATTTCCTTCCTGGAAATAAGATGCTAGCGCGGTGCACCGGGAGATATCTGGTGTCAACAATGCCAGAGCGCCCTCTGCTGCCTCAAAGAGGCAGGACACCAGTTACAAAAGCCAGATGGCACCGTGGCAATAAGCGGAGGAAACATTAAGCTCTTAGAAACGTTTAATCTGTGAAATTTAAAAGCTCTCATCATTTCTACTTTTGAAAGGGCCACCTGATTTTGATTTTGAGCACTCCTTGGATGATATCTTCTATTCTGGAGGATAATGAAAAGTCCGTGTTTTGAAGTTTTCAGATTATTTCTGTAGTTATATTTCTCCACTCTTTCTCGAATTTTATATGGAAACACGAAATTGCAAATCTAAGTGAAAAACCTTTGTGTAAAACAGGTGAGTGGAGAAGACGTCCTGGTTTCTCCAGATAACTAAGATCTAATAAAGAAAGAAATCTTAATTAAAATAAAGATACCGAGCACATGTTGTTGCGTTAGCTTAAAACGATAATAAAAAAAAAAGAAATTAGGTCTCGATGTAAATCATGGTTTTGTTGTTTTGTTTCAGTGATTAACCCAAATTTTGACCAGACTTTAAGTTTTGAAATAAGAAAGTGAATTATTTTAAAGAAGAAGAAAAATTTGCTTCTCATTAATATGTACACTATTTTTACCCTTAAAACCTTTGCAATACATTTATACACACACACACTCAGCTTGCAAAGCCTTCTTTAGAAAATAACCCACTCTGAGTAGAAGTAATCAGATATGGTAGCAGCATGGGCAAAGCCATAAGAAACATTATTTGCATTAAAAATGAGTTTTTCAGTATGGAAAATCAATTACCAAATGAAATAGAGATTTTTTTAAAGGCTCAAACCTTTTCAAATTTTTATGTTATAGGGTTTATATTGATTAAAATAAATGTACGTTTGTAGTTATTCAACATTATGAATTTCAAGATTGCCGCCTATTTTGAAACACACACCTTTGCCCTGAAGTCTGTTGTTGCATATATTAGTGCTGATGTAATGAAATGCTTCTATTAACTACGTGGTTGTTAAATAAATCTTGTAAAAATAAAGTTCTGTTTATTTTATGGCGTCAGAACAAAATAGCTGTTTAAAATCACTTATTTTAGTCTTAGCTTTTAAATGAAAATGCCTGTAAGAATATTAAGTTCTAAGATTGTTGAGAATATGAAGATAAAATTAAAAATTGTATGATTTTACAATTTGCTATAATTGAAAAATCTTGTATTGATTAAATGTTAAATCTGGTTAAATATTTGACCAATTGTGTCAAGTTCCATATAAATACGGGTACATTTGTCTTCTGAAAGCTATTTCTCCAAAGAATGCACTTAAAAATGTATGACATAATAAGTGAAAAAATGCTAGAACTTTTATGTTTTTATTTTAAGCATCCTTTTAAAAATTAAAAATATTATTTTTTTCTTTTAGTTAATTTAAATTTCTTCCTAAATAAATGCATATTTTACCCAGGAGAAAATAAACAGAGTAACATAAATTTGCTATACTTCTTATGTTACTATAATCAGTTAAAAAACAACTTCTAGGCAAATAAAATATATAATAAAATGTAAATTAAAAATGTAAATAAAATGCAACAAATTTGTGGGTGGAAGACTTGAACATGACTTTTTTTCTATTTTAAAAACCATTTTATGTATTCTAAAAAAAAAAAAAAGAGAAAAGAAAAGAAAAACAGAAGAGAACCAACTAAAAGAGCTTCCCAGATGTCCAATAGATGCTGCCCGAAGTAAAAAGCATGCTCTAATATTTGTTATTCAAATTTGCATGTAAGGGTTTTTAACCTCCCTTTATTTTATATTTGTACAGGGTAACGTATTGTAACTGAAACACTTCTAATTTATTCTGGCTATGAAAAGCCTATGGCAACATTCACTTCCATAGGAGTAACATGTATCTAAACAGTATATTTAGGGAAAGCACTAATAGAACACAAGCAACTAATTACTGATGCTTTTAAGGAGTAACCGCAACAATAATTGTGCACTGTCTTAGATAAAATTAATATAGAATTTAATATTTGTAGACCACAAAGAAGCCCTAATCGTGGACCGCAGATTAGAAAGAACAGGCTTTAGCACACTGTGTATCTTTGTAGTATTCAGACTCAGCTGCCATTGCGATTTCCATCAGCTGCTGTTAAGTAAATAATATACTATAGAAATATGACTGAGTAGGAATTGAAAATAAAATGCTTTAAGAAGGAATAAAATTGGGATGTCAAGAAATCGAAGTTGATTGTCTTTAAGATAGAAGGTTAGTAGTTACAAACTGCAGCGAAAATATTTACATTGATGAGCAAATCTCCAGGAAGTAAAAAAGTTCAGATGTTGGATACTACCAAGGCAAAATAGAGTGAAATGTGAAGAAATTAAGTCTTTGAGACACATGTAGAAAGAACAAAGAAGCCTCTTGACTTCAATTTTGTTTTTAAAATTCCAGTAGATGTTTATGCAAAGAAACCTTAAGGAATTCTTCATTGTCATATGTCACAATTTTGATCTTGTTGAATTAAGAAAGACAGGGAAAACTTGAAAAACAAATAAGCAAAATGTGAATTTACTATTGAACTCTTACGGGTTTGTAACGCAGAATTGTGTTTTTCCTTTCCTACATGTTGATCAGGTTCTTTTTAATCATAAGAAGGAAAATATTTAAAATATAATTTTATACATGGTACAATTGTCTCCCCTCAGCCTTAGCTGGCTTTCTGTGGTTTTAGTTACCCACAGTCAACTGTGGTCTGAAAATATTAAATGGAAAATTCCAGAAATAGACTATTCATAAGTTTTAAATTCTGTGCTGTTTTGAGAGGCATAATAAAATCTCGCACCACCCCACTTCATCCCACCCAGGATGTGAATCATCCTTTGTCCAGCATCTCCATGCTATATGTAGCTACCCCTTAGTCACTTAGTAACCATCTTGATGATCACATCTACTGTTGCAGTAATATCACACAGCATCGCTTATGTTCAAGCAACACTTGTTTTGCTTAAAATGACTGCAGAGTTCAAAAGTAGTGATGTTGGGAATTCAGATATGCCAAAGACAAGCCATAGGTACATCCTTTAAGAGAAAAGGCGAAAGTTCTCAAATTAATAAGGAAAGAAAAAATATTGCATACTGAGGTTGCTAAGATCTAGTGTAAGAACAGATCATCTATTCCTGAATTTGTAAAGAATGAAAGATAAATTTATGCTAGTTTTGTTGTCGCACTTCAAACTGTAAAAGTTACAGCCACGGTGCATAAGTGCTATTTAAAATTCAAAAGGCACTAAATTTGCTGTTGGAAGACGCGAACAGAAACGTGTTCCGATTGACGACAATCAGATTCAGTGTTATCCGCAGTTTCAGGCATCCACTAGGGCTCACGGAATGCATCCTCTGCAGAGAAGTGGGGACTACTGTCTAAATAATAGAATGAATATAACATAGCATATGCTGGGTAAAATATCTTTCTTCTGTTAATTTGCTTGAACAAAAAACAGTGACAGGTGAAACAGAAACTTGGTTTAGGAGAGTGTTTCTTACTGATTTTGAATGTTCTAAGTAGTAGTGACAATGTACTTACATCGGCAGGATTCTTAACTTGAACTCAGTCACAATGCTTCTCAGGAATTCCCTATACTCGTGTTAACTGTGAAGAGTGGGGGTTCCAGGCCAAAACGATAAGGACTATGTACCTCAGACAAGGTCAATTTAAAAGTTACAAAGTTTGGGTTGCTACGAAAGCATTAAATAGAGAAAGGTGTTCCCCTGCCCAGAGCTATGTAGAGCTAGTTTTCCAAATCAGAAGAACTTCTCTCTTCCCTGGACGTCCTTGACCTGACTCTACTCTCTCGATTCCCAGAATTTGGATATGGTAGTTATGTTTTTTTCATTGTCTTGATGATATCAGATAAGTAGATTGGTTACAAGAACTCCAAGGATGCATTCTTCAATATGTGATTTTTATAACCTGGTGTATTTAAAGAAAGAGGCTTTGATTCAGTGACAGGGTTATTTTTACCTAGCTATTCAACTCAGAAAGCACAGATACTTTAAATGCCCACTAAGCGTCAGGAAATTGTGTTAGTTGGATGAGAGAAGGAGGGGTGTGGTGTATGTTTATATAAATACATGTATATGGAAATGAATATCTATATTAGAGATCACAGTTAACATTTAAAACATGGTTGTGAAAAAAAACCAACTGTAGCTATGGCTTGGACCTATCTCTTTTGCAGTTATCTTCCTATTATTAGATAATCTACTTGGTGAAATTGCATGGTACAAGAGGATTATTAATAAATAATCATTAAAAATGGCTAGTTCATTCAGACTATTCTCCATACTCCTGCTGTTGTTATTGCAATAACGTTCCAAATTTTCTAAATCCATGAATACTCTTTCAATGAATATAATTTTTCTACATTATCTTCCTACCTCTCTCTCTCTCTCTGCTTTTATCTTAATTGATAATGAAACCCAGTAAGGTAAGTGATTATTTAGACCAATAACATTGAACATACCAATCATTCCTAAATGTAGGACCCAAACTTATATCACAGAATTGTGTGTGTGTGTGTGTGTGTGTGTGTATGGACTTGAATTGATTTTTATTTTAACCTCCACTTCTATTCATAGTAAACAACTTCTCTCAGATTTCCAAAGATGAAAACATAAATTCATTCATACATTTATTCACTGTTTGAGTGCTTAGTAGGTGCCAGGCTCTGTTCTTTGTGTTAAATATTCAATGGTGAATGAAATTCATGTGATTTCTATTCTTACGGAGCTTACGCTTTCTCAGTGTTAAATTTTCTATTCTCCTGAACTTTCTATAATTCATGTCTTTTTATCTTTAAGTGCTTCCATGTCACTAATGAGAGTTTTCCTCATGAGAAGAACAGATTTGTATTTTGCTGTTCTGGGATAAACAAGACCAATATATTTACATTTTTCTTGTAGATACACATCCTTATCTATTTGGAAACAATAAATGCTTTTTGCTATTCTCTTTCAAATTGAAAGATCAGTTGAGTAAAATATTAATATATGCTGATGTAATGTTGACTATAAAGTATTAACTCCTGTCTCAATTGTGGTTTATTAGTGATGCTTGAATTTTGTGTTCATTGATTATAAATATTTACTTTTATTTTGTCATAGATTTTGATTTCAAACGTAATTTTTGCAACATAAATGCCCATTCAAACTCTGTAATTTGGTCCTTATCCTTAATGTATACATTCTAATAAGCTGTAGCTTTGTCCCTGTGATTTTTTTTCTGTGTGTTTGCTTTGTTTTATTTTAATGAGTGATTTTTTCCAATTATCAAGATTCCTTTCAATTTACCGTCATATTTTTCTATAGGACCTGAAATTTTCTTTTCAATTTACCATCATATTTTCCTATAGGACCTGAAATTTAACTTACTTAGATAAATGAAATCATCAATTGGTTTTATTAGATTGATTAGTTGTACACAACAAATCTAATTTAGTTATTAAACTGGTCCTAATAACTAGACTCACTTCTTCATAACCTCCTTATTTCAAATGTTTAAAATAAACATCAAATCAACTGAACACTCAAAAGCCTATCCCAAAATATGCCCACAGATATAATTTCAAGTTTTTTTAAAATTCATTTCATTGGCTGTGAAGGTTTTAGAGATTTATGTCTTTACAAAAAACAGTTTTAAATATCTCCCTCATTTATTGCTCATGACTGTTGGTCACCATCTTAGCCAAGTCTTTGAAAGTGGCTAGATGTCTCTGTCAGGCTTTTTTAGGCAATGACAGGTGTCATGTATAACAAAGAAGTTAAATATTTTTCCTGTAAGTTTTGATTACTTTACTTATCAAAAGCTCTGAGGATGAGGACTTCTCTAGCTTTGCAATGTAATTGGTGTAATATACAAATAATGTACTAACATTAGAGGTTGGAGATGTATAGACTGAACTTTGACTGAGTAATTTGGATCACTTTATTCTTTTCACTAGATTTTAGTTTATGTCAGCTCAATTAGTGACTCTCCATAATGTGCGTTAAGAATCACCTGGGGGAGCTAGTTTATAAATTTAGGTTTTCAGGTCCTATCCTGGAAAATTCAGTTTCAGCAGGTCTCAACACATTTAAACAAGCACCCCAGCTGGTTCAGATGCAATTGATATACATTTGGAGAAACTTGGACCAGCTGTCTAAGCATTTTCTAGCTCTAAACATTTTGGCTTTAAAGTAAAGAAAATTAATAATTCAAAGATAGTGAATCTGCCATAGGCAGACCCATAAAGAACTGACATTTTGGAGAAGTCTTAGTTATAACATACAGAATGTGTAAGTCCATATTCTCAAAGAGGCCAGTGCCAAGATAGGGTTAAGCATACATTCAGTTTATTAGGGAAAATGCCTATGTGAGAAAAAATGGGATGGAGCAGAATAATCTGGGGGAGTTGTCAGACTGCAATGCAGAGTCTGATCTCTAATGAAAGAGAGAGACAGGGAAGGTGTGTTGCATGGGTCTTAGACTAACATGCAGTCTCAGGAAGGTTTGTCAAGGTCATCAGGAAGTTCTTGAGCCTGAGTTGGCTGTCAGAGTAGAGCTAGGTCTTCCAAGAACATGCCTGCTTGAGTATCTCTACCATAGTTAGTCACAGGTTAGAAGTAGTTCATAAGAAACATTTCCTTTGAACAAATATAAAGATGGATTTTTAGAGCACAGGGGTTAAGGCCCTTGGTTAATTACATGCCTTCTATTTACAGATCTATGAGGTGTGTTCTCACAGCCACCACGGAGAGGCAAGTCATTTTTAATATCAGCATCAGTTGCTGGGAAATTTAACAGATATTTAGACACTATCACATAACAAAATCCAGATTTTATCTTCACAAGATCAACAATCAATAAAAGATGAGAGTGATTCAAGAATAAAATAATTACCTTGCTCCCAAAATGTATTAGTTGTAATGGGCTGTTATCCTATGACATGAACAACTGATATGATAGGATAACAGCTATTATCCTATGATATCCTATGAACAGCCCCCAAATCTCACTGGTTTAAAACAACAAAAGCCAGTATCTTGATCATCCTACATCCTCTGTACGGATTGGAAGGGAGGCTCTGTTTTGGTGTTTGAAGAAGTCCAGCTGAGTGAGGCTTCACCTACTCATAGATGCCATATTCATATAATCTCCAATAATATGTTAGAGAAAGAGAAGACTAAAGATTCAAGTATAAATTTTTGACCCAGAAGTTATAGATATAGCTTCCATTCACATTTTATTCCCTAGAATTAGTTACACGGTTATGCAGAAAATTGGAATCTTCATGTATCTAGAAGTTACAGAGAATAGACACTGGTGAATAGTGATGCTTACCAAAATATGGCTTCTTGCAAACACCATCACGGGTATATAGTGGCTGACTACATCATCCCTACGAGTCCTGGAACTCAGAAATCAAATGTGGCTAAAATAAAACCTTGGTTCAATGCTTTTTGTATTATTTTGAAAGCAGTGAAGCATGGAGGACAGGGCTTAAACAGAAAGTCAAGAAATCTTTTAGAATAAAAATAGACTCTTTCTCTGAATTGCTGTGTGATTTTAGAATTTATCTTATATTTCTGAGCCCCACTTTTCTCATTTGAATAATGAAAGGATGTAATTGACTATCCAAAAATATATTCCAAAATTCAGTTATTTCTGATAATAAAAATAACGTTAATAGCAATAGAAATACAACATCATCTAGCATATGTAGAGTAAGCTGCTGAGGAAAGCTCTTCATTTCCACTCCACATGGAGAGTATTGGTTCTAACACCGAATTCTGGGGATCATCAATTTCTCTCAAGGTATTCATGATATTTTGTGAATAAAGGACTTTGGGATGCCTGGGGGAGCATGCCCAGCATGCCTGAGACACATGCACGTGATCCTCGTCCTTTGAATGGATAATAATGAGACACATTCTGCCCAGCTTCTCACAGAGTTCCAACAGGATCAAGCTTAAAACATCACCAATTCATAAAGCACCCTTGGATTTTCTCTACCCATCCCTGCCCTCACTCCAGTTTCCCTGGAACCACTCCCAAAATAAATTGCCTCCCTTCAAAAGTCCTCGCCTTGGTCAGTCATCCAAAGGGGAAACCTAGGCTAAGACAGCAGAGTAATCTCAGTTGAATTAGAGAATAGAGCATCAAAGATGGCAAGGGTCTTAAATGTTTTTAGGCACAACCATTATCCACTGTATGGTTTCTCTGTCAATTCAGTTTCTACTTCGTGAAAGAACTCTTTGTAGGGATATCTGGTCCTTCTATAGCAACTGCATATGTTGAACTAAGAAGCTGGTTTCATGAGAATATGGAGAGTTTAGCATAGTTAGGGAGTCTCCACTTAAGAACTGAGAAACTCCAAAGTTTTGAACTGATCCAGGTTTCTCTAGCTGTGGTGAAGGGACGTTGAAAAGAAGTACTAAAAGGGATCCAGATTACTGCAATTCTGCAATGCAGTTCTGTACTCTTCATGTGCTAATTTGATAACTAATAATGTACATTAATTAGAAAAAGAGTAATGTGCATCAGAAAAATAATAAGAATAAAAAGAATAAGATATTCCTAAAATATAGATGCCTCTATATTTAGTAAATAGAGAAATGTATACTAAATATATGCTACATGGTTTTGGTAAAGAGATAAATAAATAATAGCTCTAACGTATAGCATAGATGTATTTCATAGTGCTTCCTGAACAAGCAGGGGCACTGTCAAACACAGAAGCTCTGACTTCTTCTTCTCTGTTCTCTCTGACCAATTGTCCTGAGACATATACTGGTTATCGGCTGCTGCTGGGCCAATACTTCAGGACAGCCTAACTGTGCTACCTTGAGAGCATCCAAGCTACGCTGAAGAACAGTAAGGAAAACTGATGAACATTCAGATGGGTCACAAAGAGACATATCACCTGCAAAAGGCCGAGAAAGTGTAGGAAATCCGGCCCTGACTCCAAGTGCATTAGCCTCTATTTAGATAGATGTGCATGAAATTTAATAAATGATTTTTGATCTATCTGGGGAGGCATTCTTTAACAATGCATTTATTTAATGAAGTGTGAATATGTTCTTAACAAATCAGACTATAATCAGCAGATTTAAAATTAATTGGATCTTGTTAGATGGTATATATCCTTCTTTAGCATCTGATTATAAAGCAAGGTATAAATGCTACATAATTCAATGCATAGTAAAATCTCTATATGAAACAAAGTTTCAAAATATGGTTCTAGCTTCAGAAGAAGATTGTATTAGCCTTTGTTATAGAGGGCTAGTATGCAATGACTTCTTATTGAAATAGGTGTATTTCATTTAAAATATTCAGCAATTTTTCAGAGTTAGTTAAAACAACACGCGATATCTGGACTGAAAAGAAGCTGTGGATTCCTCCAAATAAAATTAAAGTTGTTTAAGGTTTATCACATGTGAATTTGTCGTGATACTGTCACATATAATAACAACAATAATAACCCATACCCAAATAATATTTTGTTTTTAAAATGATCTTTCCTGCTATTTACCTTCCTACTTTCATTAAGATATGAGAATACTGAAGGGAAATGTGATTCAAATTCATTTACATTTTTAATTCAATGATACATGCTAATTAGTTCAATAACTAGGAAGCCAGCTTCCATGTGGCTGATAAATGCATATTTTTACGCATTTCTGCCTGACAACTCACGCTGGTGCTTTTATGACCCTTTATCTCGTAGTAGTCCCCACATCTAAACAATGTAGATGTGAGCATAACATTAATTCTCAGACTGAAAGTATTTCATACTAGTAACTAAAATATACTTCAAAGTCAATTAATAATGATATAATTATCCATACACAGTGTCCTCTAACAAGCATAATTTTAAAACTCTGTAACTTAGTAAAATCCACAAACAGTTTCAACCCTCCTGTTTTTGATACTCAGCCCTCAACAATTTGTCCATCAGAGAGAGGTGAAAGGTACCAGAAATTCTACAGATGCAGGATTGCCTTACGTGTTAATTTAGGCACAGTTCACTTGAGTCCCTTTTAATTGCAATAGCATTAAACTTCGAGTGTCTAGTACTTCATAATTTTACTTCATACTCCATAGCTTTCACAGCATTTCCACACATGAGAGTTACAAGCCCCGCAACTGTGCTCTGAAGTATTACTCTCTCATTATGAAAGTAAGAAACAGTGGCTCAGAGAAGTGGTCAGAATCTCAGGGAAAGAACAGCGGCAGAGTCAGAACTGGAGCTCATGGCTTCTGATGCAAAATCCACTGCTCTTTCCTCTTCCCATCCCATGCCAACTTGGAGCTTCTCACTGGCTTGAGTTCAGGCTTCACAACAACCTCTTCTTGCCAAGAGACAAACCATGTAGCATATTCATAACTGTCCTTGCATCTTGGCTTTTGTGTTTGTGAGGCAAAGTATCACCCTTACTTCTGATCAGGTACTGAATGCTATGTTTCTTATGAAAAGTAATCTCCATAAGAACTCAAAAATATAATTGAGTTCCCTTGGAGCATAATTATATTGTAGAAGCTTCTCTGAATATTTCTCCCAAAGGAATATTAATGAGTAGCATAAGAATGTCTTTCAGCCATAGGCATAGTTTTCCATTGCTCCTTTGTGGATCAGTTTAGTGCTGAAGAGAACTGAAATGGAGTGAAAGGGAGATTCACAGACATGCAGGGAGTAAGTACTTGGACTTTTCATTTAATTTCATTGTGCAGTCATCAGACAGTAGCAAAATAAACACCTCCATCATTGTTTTCCAATAGTCACATTCTTTGGTTTATAATTGATAATCTAGAGATCAGTCTTGCTTGCAGGAAACTCACAGCTTGACCTATGACTAACTATCCTTTGCTTCAAAGAAGTACGTTTTTCATAAGCAGCAAATTTTAAAATTGCATCTGCTAGATTCACCACCACAAAGTCATATACACTCGGAGAATAAATAGTGAAAGTTGCTATGTCTGGGAGTTGGTACATTTTTAAATGTAAGTTATGACACATAGCCATCGTTCCCATGTGATTCCAAGCTAGCCTCTTTAAATCGTAAAGGAGGTCTGCACCACTGACTTTGGTATTTTTTTTTTTTCCACTGTCTACCTGGAATGCTTTTCTTCTCACCTCTCTGCCTATCTATATCCTACCACTCCATCAACACCCTGATTAAATTTTATTTCTTTAATGCTACACTTCCAAGACTACATATTTAACTTTATTTTCAAAATTACATAATTTAAGGCTACTGAAATGCATTCTGGCACCTATGCATATTGTAAGTTTGTGTACTTAGAACGGCGCCTAGCACTCTTCTATGCATATCATAGGCACTCAATGAACACTCATTGAATTCTTTCAGACTCACGAAGAATTAATGAGCATGTGTAATTCTCAGTATCTCTTTTGCTTGTGGTTAAATCTGAAGTAATAATAACTATTTGTTATTATTGATTTACTAAGAGGAAACAAATACTTTGGGACCCAAGAGTTTTATAAAATATTTCTGCCAACAACAGGGAAACATTATTACAGAATATCTATGTGTGAGTTACCTTCCCCACCTCGAAAATATCCATTTACTTTTCAAAGAGACCTCCTTAAGTCCTTGCTAAGGGAGTCCTCATGCCACTACTCAGCCCCTCCCCATCTCACATAGTACACACCCATGGACTCTTCCTCTTTGCAGAACATAAAAGAATAAGGGTGTTTTAATTGAAAACCTGGGGTTACTTCCTAGTCCCATCACCTGCTAGCTACATGAGCTTGAACAGCTTACTTGATACCTGATTCTCGATTTCATCACCTGTTAACTGGGGATAACAGAACCTCCTCTAACAGTCTTTGAGAATGAAATGAGATTATGTATGTAAAGAATCTGGCCCAGTATCAGGCAAAGAGCAAATTTTAAAAGAATGTTGATGTCTTGCTCCGCTCTCACTTCTTCTCCCTTTTCCTCTCACACCTTCTTTCCTGGTCTTTCTCTTCTTATTTTACAATTTAGATTATTCTTGCTTTCTCTTCTGTCATGCAATGTCCCATTCAGGTATGGTATGTCCAGGAAGGGGAGAGGACAGGAAAGGTTAGAGGAAGCTCGCATAGGAGCACTGCCAGTGGCTGTTTTGCTCACATGCCAGCCTGGTGCAGCTTTCGTAAAAGCACAAAGAATGCTTTGCAAAAAGCCTACTGCTGGCAACTGCCACAAGTTTGAGGCTCTCAAGACTACTACATGAAAAAGAAATAATCTATATTTATCTCCTCATCCCCCTAATAGTGGCATTCAAAAGCAACGAAGCCATTGTGAAGATATTAACTTTTTAGAACAGTTAGACACAAAGCTTCAACAATGATATCTAAAGGAAAAGAGAGAAAATACCCTTCCCAGAGGCAGAACGAGATATAAAAGACTCAGAAAGTAGAGCAGAGATTAAAGCATCTATGATGCACAGTGGACAAATGTTCTGACATTCTATAAAAGGAACAAAATTAGATGTTTAATGTGACTTGAGATCTGATTCAGATATACAGCTGAAGTCAAAATCTTAAATAGACACAGAAATCCAAGAAGTCTAAAAGTGACTGAAACCCGTGATTTTGTATGTAATCATTTGTTTCTAGATTATTTGGGGGACATTAAGAAATATAGAAATAAATCATGAAATTGACATTAGGGATGAAGGGAAACTTCACACTACTCCACTTAATGTTTCTGAGTGACCCTAGAGTTATTAATATATATTTTTTATTTTTTATTTTTATTTTTTATTTTTTATTTTTATTTTTTTGAGACGGAGTCTTGCTGTCGCCCAGGCTGGAGTGCAGTGGCGTGATCTCGGCTTACTGCAAGCTCCGCCTCCCGGGTTCACGCCATTCTCCTGCCTCAGCCTCCCGAGTAGCTGGGACTACAGGCGCCCGCCACCACGCCCAGCTAATTTTTTGTATTTTTAGTAAAGACGGGGTTTCACTGTGGTCTCGATCTCCTGACCTCGTGATCCACCTGCCTCGGCCTCCCAAAGTGCTGGGATTACAGGCGTGAGCCACCACGCCTGGCCTAATATATATTTTTTAATATTCACTGTGTTTCAAGTGAATTATTTAAGCACTTTATATGTATTAATATATGTATTCATAACAATAGCCTTAAGAAGCATATACTCTTACTTTTTTCTTATTTTATTGGTTAGGAAACTGAAGCTTAGGGAGTATACTTAACTTTCCCAGCGTCACACATGTAGTAAATGGTGAGGCTGAAATTTAAACTCAGACATGTAATTGGATACAAAATATTAGAACTCATAAACAAATACAGCTTTTATTTTGTTCTTGACTTTTCTTCATCTTCCGTTTGAGCATGGGTTGAAATCCTGCTATGAATCAGTCAATATTTTGCTTTTCTATTTCTTTGTCTATCTGGGATTTTTAAAAAAACGTATTATTTATCTCCTTTGTAAACATCTGTGGCGTTGTATTATTCATTTGTGTGTCTGTCTGTACCATGAGGTTGGGAACACCATCGGTAGCTTATATGTATTTTGCTCTAAAATGCCTGTTGAGTGAATGTATGATCACACGAACTAGATGATATTTCTACATGACTAATCCTGTTTAAAATGAAAGCTACATTCACATATAAAGTTGCCATAGTTGCAGCAATTATTTTGAAAACCCTATTTATATCTAGTCTCAGTCTTTCAAAAACAAGATCTAAGTCGAAGCCCTAGCACACGTCTGCATCTTTCTAATCCCTGCTAGGAATGGGCGGGTGATTTGCCTAGTGTAGGTGGAAAGAAAGCAATAGCAACACTCAGAGTGTCCTTGACACACATCGCCTGGGGGTCTGACATCATTGGCAGTGTTCTGGGGAGACCATACACCCACCTCCTACCACTCCTCAAAAGGTTGAGGGTTAGGACTTGAGCATGGAGACAGAGTTAAAAAGGTGATAGAAATGTTATGTTACACAATTTGGTTCCTCTAGGGACCAATCTTAAGCTGTGTCAAATAAATATTGATAACTCACGGTTAGAGAATGTGTGTGGTGAATTACAAATACTCCAAAATTATCATCACTTGAAGATCCTCACACGACACAGTCTACGCTTCTGAAAATCACTATATGCACAGTGAGAAACTATTGCTTACCCATCAGGTTGGTGAACGTTATGAAGACTTACATAAAAATGTTGTCAAGGATGTTGATGGAGAAAGAACTTTCAATTCACAATTTAGGAATATAAATTGCTACAACTACTGTAGAGAATGCTTTGTCAATTTCTAATGCTCATTAAGATGTACACATTGGTGGACAGATTTAGGTGTATACCCAACTGTACATGAGGAAACATGTACAAGAATGTTCACATGACATTGTGCTAGAAAAAAGTAGGAAACAAAGTGTCTATCAACAGGAATATGGGCAAATAAATTGTGGAATATTCACACAATATTGAAAATAAATAAAATATAGGTACACATATCAATACTCATTAATCTCAAAAACATAATGCATTAACAAGCAGGTTGCAAAAGACTACTGGCAGCATTTATATGAATGCTGAAGCCTTGTGAAACTATATTATATTGTTTATGAATACATTCCCATGTAGGAAAAGTATAAATGAATGCATGGGTATGACAGAAAGCAATTCTGGAGGGTGGTTGTCTTGGGCAGAGGAGAAAGGGGAGCTAAACCAGAAAGAGCGCAAACACACTGTGTTACTTATGCTTTTTATTTAAGCCAAATGAAAGGTACATCAGTGTCCATTGTATTAATTTTTGTATCCTTTTGGATGATTTAAATAAACATTTCTTTTCTTTTCTTTTTCTTTTTTTTTTTTTTTTTTTTTTGAGGTGGAGTCTCGCTCTGTCGCCAGGCTGGAGTGCAGTAGCGTGATCTCGGCTCACCGCAACCTCCACCTCCTGGGTTCAAACGATTCTCCTGCCTCAGTCTCCTGAGTAGCTGGGACTAGAGGCGTGCACCACCACGCCCAGCTAACTTTTGTATTTTTGGTAGAGACGGGGTTTTACCATATTGGCCAGGAAGCTCTCGATCTCTTGACCTCGTGATCCGCCCACCTCAGCCTTCCAAAATGCTGGGATTACAGGCATGAGTCACTGCACTCGGCTTTAAATAAACATTTCTAAAACTAAAATACACAATTGCCAATAACGTTGTCAGTATTGAGACTAGAAACCAAAGATACTGTCTTAGTTTTTAAAGCAAACATAATGGCATAGTATATCATAGAGGGGAAAAAAAACTCAATAAAAGAAAACAAAAGAATAAATATTGCAACAAACCCATTTCCCTTTACATTCAAATATTTTCAACCAGAAGCTGAATTTTACGTTTGAGTCCAGAAAATGTCCTTGACAGTATTGTGGGAAAATTGGAGGACACATGCATGCAATTGAGATAGCCATTTCTTTGACTCTAGAAGTTCTGACATAACAACTTAAAATTTGGGAGGAGCTCACAAAAGGAAGTGTGAAACCAAATTGTCTAGAGAAGCATAAAAGCACTCCTCCTCTGCTTGAAAATTAGCTGCAACTGATTTTGGTCTGCTCAATGCCAGTGTGTACAGTGGCAAGAAAATTAGCTCCATAGTTTTATTTTGCTTTTTGTTTTGTGTTTATTACCTTTTAAAAATAAGTCATTGGTCCCAGGTTAATGGGGAAAGCATTTTTCTAATTTGGGTGCAAGGAGGAGCTTAGCTCTTGGTACTCCTAAGTGAAAGTCAGCATTGAGTAACAGCTCACACTCTGCTAGAAATTTAAGGCCTATTAGATTTTAGCACTGATTTAAACACTTGTCACCTTCCTGATGAGTTGTAATTATAGAAATTTTATGAAGGACTTGAGATGAGATTTCAAATAATTTTATTATTAAATGTCTTAACAGTATATTTTTAAGCAAGAAATCCACAATGAACAGCTACATTAGAATAGAATGTTCTCATATTACATGGTCTTTAGCTCTCTATATCTCAGATTGGAAAGTAGAGATAACATGTTGTTAGACACTTTTCATGAAAGGCTTATCTCTTTTGGTTGAGTCATAAAGCGTTTTAATCAAAATATAAATTTGCACATATATTTATAGCCCCTAGCCTTAGAATATTATTAAAATCCTATAATAAATATATTTTTAAAGTTTAATAAGTATGGAACTTGAATGAATCCAGTAACCAGGCAAATAAATCCTGATTTTTCTCATCAGGGATGTGTAACTACATTTTCTCACACTTCTACAGGCTATATTAACCATTCAATATTCAACCTAATCATTTAATAATGTCTTACGTGTTCCTGCTGTTTCACTTGTTATCAGTTTAATTGAGGTTCTCCAATGACATCAAAGTCTCTTCTCTTTCAGTTTCCACTGTGTAGGGAAGTGGGAACAGTGAAATATTAGAGATATTTCTAAATCTAACCAACCAATAGAGTTTTTTTTGGGAAAAAAAGTGGGAGTTAAAAATGGAGGTTTTATCATCTGAAACTTTAAAAAAAAGAAGCTTGATCAATTAATATAAAATTACTCTGTAGCTTGTTTATAGTCACAAAATGCCTGACAGTCTCTGAAAAAAGTAAAGGTATTCTTGAGCTTTCATTATTTTAAATCGGTTATACATTCCTTGCAACTTTGAAATGTCACAAGTCAATATATTTGAGGACAAAATGTCTGAAATCTGATTTGTAGAGATCCTGGCTAGTCAAGGATTCAACATCTGTAGAAACACACTGGCTATCCAGAAAAATGAGAAGCAGAGTTTAATATTTTCATCTCCATTCTTAAAGCATAACACATTTGCCATGGGACACACGGTTAATTGTGAAATGTATCATACATATGAGTGTATAAGTACAATTTAAACAATATATAAACTACTGCTGCATACTTTCCATCCAGGTTAACTAATAGAACATCACTGGTAACATAATGCCTCCTGCATATTTCTCCTCGATATGTTCTTCCTTCCCTTCACACTTAGCCACCATCCTGACTTTGTGTTAATCACTCCCCTATTTTCCTTTATAATCCTACCACTTATATATGTATCCATAGCATTAAACTGTTTATTTTTGAAATAGTGAGTAGCAAACTCAAACCTAACTGTATAAGAAAAAGATAATATGGCTACTGTCATATCAGAAGGAAGCTTCAAGAACAAAAGGAAACTGTCCTGAGATTGTGAGTCTGGTTTCTGTTTCTCCAACCATTTACAGAAAACCATTTTGAGGAAGTCAGTGAGCAGTGAGCAAGGTCCCAAGTGAATCCTAGAAACTCAGGGCTCACCTCAGTGGGAATCCGGCAGGGCTCAAGTGTGGGCCAGGTTTGAGACATCAGGAAGGAATCTGGTCAGGGAGAACAAGCTGCTCTGTATTTTCTGTTTCTAAGCTCACCAGCGCCTGTCTCTTAGGACAAGTTTAAATCACATTTCCGTGCAGTGATGTGAATGCCCAGCAGGTAGGGCATCAAGGAAAGGAGGGAAGAGTGGAAACTTCATAAACACATGGTGGAAGGAAGCCCAGGATAGAGGAATCTTGGTCTCACTGGGCATTCTGCCTCAGGTTAAGAAGAAAGAACACAGAGGTGCTTTGTGTTGGTGATATGGGACCCTTCTGGTCCTCCATGTCCCATGTACACTTGGGATCCTGGGATCTCTCTTCCCCATAGCCCAAGGAATTATTTTTCCACTAAGTTTTGTATTGGGTATCCTGTTTTCTGTGTTATTTGTATTCCCTTTTCTTGGTTTCTCCTTACTTAGTGGCACATACCCTTCATTAGTTTCTAGAGAAATTGTTGATAGGAGCCTTTAATCAGATCTTGCATATCTGAAGACTCCGAAGGCAACTTTCTTTTTTATTATTATTATACTTTAAGTTCTAGGCTACATGAGCACAATGTGTGGGTTTGTTACATATGTATACATGTGCCATGTTGGTTTGCTGCACCCATTAACTTGTCATTTACATTAGGTATTTCTCCTAATGCTATCCCTCCCCCGTACTCCCACCCCATGACCATTTTCACACACAGACCCTGGTGTGTGATGTTCCCTGCCCTGCATCCAAGTGTTCTTCTAATTGTTCAATTCCCACCTATGAGTGAGAACATGTGGTGTTTGGCTTTCTGTCCTTGTGATAGTTTGCTCAGAATGATACCTTCCAGCTTCATCCATGTCCCTACAAAGGGCAAGAACTCATCCTTTTTATGGCTGCATAGTATTCCATGGTGTATATGTGCCACATTTTCTTAAACCTGTCTATCACTGATGGATATTTGGGTTGGTTCCAAGTCTTTGGTATTGTGAATAGTGCTGCAATAAACATACATCTGCATTTGTCTTTATAGTAGCATGATTTATAATCCTTTGGGTATATACCCAGTAATGGGATCGCTGGGACAAATGGTATTTCTAGTTCTAGATCCTTGAGGAACTGCCACACTGTCTTCCACAATTGTTGAACTAGTTTACACTCCCAACAACAGTGTAAAAGTGTTCCTATTTCTCCACATCCTCTCCAGCACCTGTTGTTTCCTGACTTTTTAATGATCACCATTCTAACTGGTGTGACATGGTATCTCATTGTGGTTTTGACTTGCATTTCTCTGATGACCAGTGATGATGAGCATTTTTTCATGCATCTGCTGGCTGCATAAGTTTCTTTTGAGAAGTGTCTGTTCATATCCTTTGCCCACTTTTTGGTGAGGTTGTTTGTTTTTTTTCTTGTAAATTTGTTTAAGTTATTTGTAGATGCTGGATATTAGCCCTTTGTCAGATGGGTAGATTGCAAAAATTTTCTCCCATTCTGTAGGTTGCCTGTTCACTCTGATGGTAGTTTCTTTCACTGTGCAGAAGCTCTTTAGTTTAATTACATCCCATTTGTCTATGTTGGCTTTTGTTGCCATTGCTTTTGGTGTTTTAGTCATGAAGTCCCTGCACATGCCTATGTTCTGAATGGTATTACCTAGGTTCTCTTCTAGGGTTTTTATGGTTTTCGTTCTAACATTTAAGTCTTTAATCCATCGTGAAATAATTTTTGTATAAAGTGTAAGGAAGGGATCCAGTTTTAGCTTTCTACATATGGCTAGCCAGTTTTCCCAGCACCATTTATTAAAGAGGGAATCCTTTCCCCATTTCTTGTTTTTGTCAGGTTTGTCAAAGATCAGATGGTTGTAGATGTGTGGTATTACTTTTGAGGGCTCTGTTCTGTTCCATTGGTCTTTATCTCTGTTTTGGTACCAGTGCCATGCTGTTTTGGTTACTGTAGGCTTGTAGTATAGTTTGAGGTCAGGTAGCATGATGCCTCCAGCTTTGTTCTTTTGGCTTAGGATTGTCTTGAAAATGCAGGCTCTTGTTTGGTTCCATATGAATTTTAAAGTAGTTTTGTCAAATTTTGTGAAGAAAGTCATTGGTAGCTTGATGGGGATGGCATTGAATCTATAAATTACCTTGGGCAGTATGGCCATTTTCACGATATTGATTCTTCCTATCTATGGGCATGGAATATTCTTCCACTTGTTCGCGTCCTCTTTTATTTCATTGAGCAGTGGTTTGTAGTTCTCCTTGAAGAGGTCCTTTACATCCCTTGTAAGTTGGATTCCTAGGTATTTTACTCTCTTTGTAGCAATTGTGAATGGGAGTTCACTCATGATTTGGCTCTCTGTCTGTTATTGGTATATAGGAATGCTTGTGATTTTTGTATATTGATTTTGTATCCTGAAGTTGTTTATCAGTTTAAGAAGATTTTGGGCTGAGATGATGGGGTTTTCTAAATATATAATCATGTCATCTGCAAACAGGGACCATTTGAATTCCTCTTTTCCTAATTGAATACCCTTTATTTCTTTCTCTTGCCTGATTGCCCTGGCCAGAACTTCCAACACTATGTTAAATAGGAGTGGTGAGAGAGGGCATCCCTGTCTTTTCCCAGTTTTCAAAGGCAGTGCTTCCAGTTTTTACCCATTCAGTATGATATTGGCTATGGGTTTGTCATAGATAGCTCTTATTATTTTGAGATATGTCCCATCAATACCTAGTTTATTGAGAGTTTTTAGCATGAAGCATTGTTGAATTTCGTCGAAGACCTTTTCTGTATCTATTGAGATAATCGTGGTTTTTGTCTTTGGTCTTGTTTATGTGATGGATTACATTTACCAATTTGTGTATGTTGAACCAGGCTTGCATCCTAGGGATGAAGCCAATTTGATCATGTTGGATAAGCTTTCCGATGTGCTGCTGGATTTGGTTTGCCAGTATTTTATTGATGATTTTAGTATTGATGTTCATTAGGGATATTGGTCTAAAATTCTCATTTTTGTTGTTGTTGTGTCTCTGCCAGGCTTTGGTATCGGGATGATGCTGGCCTCATAAAATGAGTTAGGGAGGATTCCCTCTTTTTCTATTGATTGGAAGTTTCAGAAGGAATGGTACCAGCTCCTCTTTGTACCTCTGGTAGAATTCAGCTGTGAATCTTTCTGGTCCTGGACTTTTTTTGGTTGGTAGGCTATTAATAATTTCCTCAATTTCAGAGCCTGTTACTGGTCTATTCAGGATTCAACTCCTTCCTGGTTTAGTCTTGGGAGAGTGTATGTGTCCAGGAATTTATCTGTTTCTTCTAGATTTTCTAGTTTATTTGCATATAGGTGTTTATAGCATTCTCCGATAGTGGTTTGTATTTCTGTGGGATTGATGGTGATATGCCCTTTATCATTTTTTTGCATCTATCTGATTCTTCTATCTTTTCTTCTTTATTTGTCTTGCTAGCAATCTATCAATTTTGTTGATCTTTTCAAAAAACCAGCTCCTGGATTCATTGATTTTTTGAAGGGATTTTTCTGTCTCTATCTCCTTCAGTTCTGCTCCGATCTTAGTTATTTCTTGCCTTCTGCTTGCTTTTGAATGTGTTTGCTCTTGCTTCTCTAGTTCTTTTCATTGTGATGATAGGGTGTGGATTTTAGATCTTTCCTCCTTTCTCTTGTGGGCATTTAGTGCTATAAATTTCCCTCTACACACTGCTTTAAATGTGTCCCAGAGATCCTGGTATGTTGTGTCTTTGTTCTCATTGGTTGCAAAGAACATCTTTATTTCTGCCTTCATTTTGCTATTTACTCAGCAGTCATTCAAGAGCAAGTTGCTCAGTTTCCATGTAGTTGAGCAGTTTTGAGTGAGTTTCTTAATCCTGTGTTCTAATTTGATTGCACTGTGGTCTGAGAGACAGTTTGTTGTGATTTCTGTCCTTTTACATTTGCTGAGGAGAGCTTTACTTCCAAATATGTGGTTAATTTCGGAGTAAGTGAGATGTGGTGCTGAGAAGAATGTACATTCTCTTGATTTAGGGTGGAGAGTTCTGTAGATGTCTATTAGGTCTGCTTGGTGCAGAGCTGAGTTCAAGTCCTGGATATCCTTGTTAACCTTCTGTCTCGTTGATCTGTCTAATGTTGACAGTGGGGTGTTAAAGTCTCCCATTATTATTGTGTGGGAGTCTAAGTCTCTTTGTAGGTCTCTAAGGACTTGCTTTGTGAATCTGGGTGCTTCTGTATTGGATGCATATATATTTAGGATAGTTAGCTCTTCTTGCTGAATTGATCCCTTTACCATTATGTAATGGCCTTCTTTGTCTCTTTTGATCTTTGTTGGTTTAAAGTCTGTTTTATCAGAGACTAGGATTGCAACCCCTGCTTTTTTTTTCTTTTTTTTTCTTTCCATTTGCTTGGTAGATCATCCTCCATCCCTTTATTTTGAGCCTATGTCTGTCTCTGCACATGAGATGGGTCTCCTGAAGACAGCACACTGATGGGTCTTGACTCTTTATCCAATTTGCCAGTCTGTGTCTTCGAATTGGAGCATTTAGCCTATTTACATTTAAGGTTAATATTGTTATGTGTGAATTTGATCCTGTCATTATGATGTTAGCTGGTTATTTTGCCCATTGGCTGATGCAGTTTCTTCCTAGCCTTGATGGTCTTTACAATTTGGCATGTTTTTGTAGTGGCTGGTACTGGTTGTTCCTTTCCATGTTTAGTGCTTCCTTCAGGAGCTCTTGCAAGGCAGGCCTGGTGGTGACAAAATCTCTCAGCATTTGCTTCTCTGTAGAGGATTTTATTTCTCCTTCACTTATGAAGCTTAGTTTGGCTGGATACGAAATTCTGGGTTGAAAATTCTTTTCTTTAAGAATGTTGAATATTGGCCCCCACTCTCTTCTGGCTTGTAGAGTTTCTGCTGAAAGATTCGCTGTTAGTCTGATGGGCTTCCCTTTTTGGGTAACCCAACCTTTCTCTCTGGCTGCCCTTAACATTTTTTCCTTCATTTCAACCTTGGTGTATCTGACAATTATGTGTCTTGGTGTTCCTCTTCTCGAGGAGTATCTTTGTAGTATTCTCTGTATTTCCTGAATTTGAATGTTGGCCTGCCTTGCTAGGCTGGGGAAGTTCTCCTGGATAATATCCTGCAGAGTGTTTTCCAGCTTGGTTCCATTCTCCCCGTCACTTTCGGGTACACCAATCAAACATAGATTTGGTCTTTTCACATAGTGCCGTATTTCTTGGAGGCTTTGTTCATTTCTTTTTTCTCTAAACTTCTCTTCTCACTTAATTTCATTAATTTGATCTTCAGTCACTGATACCCTTTCTTCCACTTTGATCAAATCGGCCACTGAGGCTTGTGCATGTGTCACGTAGTTCTCGTGCCATGATTTTCAGCTCCATCAGGTCATTTAAGGTCTTCTCCACACTGTTTATTCTATTTAGCCATTTGTCTAATTTTTTTCAATGTTTTTAGCTTTCTCACGATGGGTTCAAACATCCTCCTTTAGCTTGGAGAAGTTTGTTATTACCGAACTTCTGAAGCCTACTTCTGTCAACTCATCAACATCATTCTCTGTTCAGCTTTGTTCCATTGCTGATGAGCAGCTGAGATCCTTTGGAGGAGAAGAGGTGCTCTGGTTTTTAGAATTTTCAGCTTTTCTGCTTTGGTTTCTCCTCATTTCTGTGGTTTTATCTAGCTTTGGTCTTTGATGTTGGTGACCTATGGATGGGGTTTTGGTGTGTATGTCCTTTTTGTTGATGTTGATGCTGTTCCTTTCTGTTTGTTACTTTTCCTTCTAACAGTCAGGTCCCTCAGCTGCAGGTCTGTTGGAGTTTGCTGGAGGTCCACTCCAGACTCTGTTTGCCTAGGTATCACCAGCAGAGGCTGCAGAACAGCAAATATTGCAGAACAGCAAATATTGCTGCCTGATCCTTCCTCTGGAAGCTTCGTCTCAGAGGGGCACCCAGCTGTATGAAACGTCAGTTGGCCCCTACTTGGAGGTGTCTCCCAGTTAGGCCAAACGGGGGTCAGGGACCCACTTGAGGAGGGTCCATTCTCAGAGCTCAAACACCATGCTTGGAGAACCACTGCTCTCTTCAGCGCTGTCAAACAGGGACGTTTAAGTCTGCAGAAGTTTCTGCTGCCTTTTGTTCAACTATGCCCTGCCCCCAGAGGTGGAGTCTACAGAGGCAGGCAGGCCTCATTGACCTGCGGTGAGCTCCACCCAGTTTGAGCTTCCTGGCCACTTTGTTTACCTACTCAAGCCTCAGCAATGGCGGACGCCCCTCCCCAGCCAGGCTGCTGCCTCACAGTTTGATCTTGGACTGCTGCACTAGCACTGAGCAAGGCTCTGCGGGCATGGGACCCACTGAGCTAGGGGTGAGATATAATCTCCTGGTGTGCCATTTGCTAAGAACATTGGAAAAGCACAGTATTTGGGTGGCAGTGACCCAATTTTCCTGGTACAGTCTGTCACAGCTTCCCTTGACTAGGAAAGGGAAATCCCCCGACCCCCGTGCTTCCTGGATGAGGCGATGCCCCGACATGCTTCGGTCGCCCTCCATGAGCTGCACCCACTTTCTGACTAGTCCCAATGAGAGGAACCAGGTACCTCAGTTGGAAATGCAGAAATCACCTGTCTTCTGCATCAATCACACTGGGAGCTGCAGACCGGAGCTCTTCCTGTTCGTCCATCTTGGAACGGACCCCACAACTTTCATATTGATTGTTAAGATGGGTATAGAATCTGGATTAGAAATAACGTCTTTACAAAATTTTGAGTGTATTGTTCCATTGTTTTCTTGCTTCTACTGTTGTTAAGAAATCCAAAATAATTTTTACCCCAGATGCTCTGTTTTTGATATTTTTTCTCTTTCTATAGAAACATAGAATCTTGCTTTCTCCTCACAATTCTGAAATTTCAAAATGATGGCCTTTGTTGTAGGTCAATTTTTATTCAAAGTTTTCAAATTTTATTGTGTTGGGCACTGGTAGACACTTTCAAACTGTCAATTTATGTCTTTCAGGTCTAGGATGTTTTTGTGAATTATTTTATTGATGATTTGTTTCTCTTTATTTTCTATATTGTCTTTTTATGGAATTTCTGTTATTGGGATACTAGAATTTCTAAAAAGTTTCTTTAATTGTCTATATTTTTCTGTTTTATTATTTCTTGCTTTACTTTCTGGGAGATTTTATCAACTTTTTATTTTTGCATTTTGACTTTTTAATGTCAAAACATTCTTTGTTTTCTGAACCATCCCTTTTATGTGGCATCTTATTCTTGTTTCATGGACTCAATAACTTCTCTTATCTTTTTAGGATGTTAGTCGTTAACAAAAGATTAAAAAATAAACTTTATTGAAGTATAATTTACAAACAATAAAATGCATCCATTTTAAATATATCATTAAATGAGTTTTCACAAATGTGTACCATAGGGTAACCACCTCCATAATCAAGATATAGAACATTTCCATCATCTTCCAGTCAACTTCTCCACCTATACCCTGGTCTCAGGCAATGACTGATTTGCTTTCTGTCAGTATAGGTTAGATTTATATTTCTGTAGTTAATGATAGAATTTTAATTTTTCCCCTAAAATAATTTATTTCTTCTAAATTGTTTTTAGTTTGTTTTCTTTTTCTTCAGTGAGTATGTCTGGTTATCTTTCATGTAGAGGGGTTCCAGAAATGTCTGGACATCCTTGCTGGCCTACTCACTATCAAAAGTAGGAAATTAAAAAGGTGACTGGAAGATCTGAGCACCTGTGCATATTAACTTTGAGATTAACTACAGTGTGATCAGTGTGGGCTGCTCTTGGAAAACCTTCTGATGTTAGCTCTTTAGACAATTTCCTTGTGCAGATCACTAGAGAGGAAATTTTTGATATTTCACATAAATAAAAGGCTGGTAGTGTTTGAGGAACTGAATAGAGCAAAAGGTTGAGATGGGAGGTCTTCAGTATTTTTATTCAGCATACATATAGTCATTTTCTTTATTTTTCATAGGGCACCCAGCCCTAAAGTCCCACACACAGAGACCTCACCACATCCACACTTTACTATCTCCATAGAATCAACTAGCAAACTTATGCTGATATACACTGCAGTTTCTCAGTGGCTTGGGAGTAGGCATGACACTAACTGCTCTTTTACCCAATCTTATTTAAGTCTTTCTTTTCATCATCTCTTTTCATCGTTTCTAGATACCTAAGTCTCTCTTTTCATCATCTCTAGACCTGGAGACCTGAGATAACTCTGCTATAACAAGCACAGAAAACTGTTTATACTAGGGAGCTCTGAGTTTAGAGAAGGTGGTGGAAGATATTTGCAAAAAGGGCATTAGGTTAAAATTAAATTATAATATTTCAAATCACACCTTTTCTGATAGGCGCAGACCTTTCCTAAGCACCTCTATTTGCCCCTAACTCCATGAGCTACCATCTATTAGTATCTATAAATAAGAATTTAATATGGACTTTCAGAATAGGCTTTTTATTTGTTTTTTGTTTGTTTTAAAGACTGTCTTTAATGTTTCCCTTTAGGAGCACACTTGATCAGAGCTTACAATCTCTTGAGGATTCTTCCCCATGCTCTTCATTTTCTTCCAAGAACCCACACCATTGAAAAAAACAGAGAATTTTCTAAATTAGCTGAGGGAGTCCCCAAATTGTCCAACCCATTTCCCTTCCTTTAGGCAGCCTCCCATTCACATAATGCTAGAGAGCTATTCATCCACTCTGTGTTAAAAGACTTGCGGGGAAATGATATAACATACCTCTGTGGGAGATTCTTTTTCATTTCTTTCTTGCTGTTATTTTCAGACTTCTGTTGACCTGAGATTGAAACTTTGATTGCAATTTATCCAAAAACAGCAATTCTTTTAAAAAAGAAGCAATTAATAGGATAAAAACATGGCCTTCACCTTCCATATCTGAGTGGTGAAGTGTCCAGCTCTCCAAGCTGTGACTGATAGCAGTTACTCATCAGACAGAGATGTCTAAGGTCCTCAGTTTCCCTCCTTCTACCACAAGTTCTGCATAACTGCTCCTTTCTTGTTGGGCATTTGGCAAAGAGGATTGCCTGAATCTATAATGGAGAAAAGGAAAATAAAGGTATAATCATTTTATCTATTGTTAACTTTTTAAGTTAAAATTTTCTACACATAAAATATTTTATATATACATATATATCTGCATTTAAAAATAAATATAGCAGATTTCTTTCTAGGATTTTCTAAATCTTTTTATTGCATATTTTATTTAAAGACTAGGGTCTCTCCAATCTTGAGCTAAATAGCCCCAGCTTTGGGATGGTTATCCATTACAGTTACGAGATATAATATTATGTAGGAACTGGCACTCTATAATAAAAAGTTCCCTAGGGATTTATTTTTCTTGTTAGGGTAAACTTTTAAAGTAGAGGTGAAGCTGTTAGCTGAATTGGTGGTGGGCAATAAAAGTGTTGCTGCATAACCTCAACTCTGGAGAGTGTAATACAGCAAGCCGCCAGTGCCCCCAGAAGAACAAATTGGAAGAACTGCTTCTGTGAACACTGTACAGAATTAGCTAGAACATAGCTTGAAGGAGAGTCTACTATGTAGACTCAACAGACACACCTGGGGCTCAGCAATGGTTAGGCGTTTGTCTTTTAGGCTCCAGTTCTACCCTTGGTCTAAGAGCAGGCTGCTCACTCTCTCTCCACTTTCTATGTAAGAACAAATTCCTAATTACATAAACTGTCTCTAAGATGTGCTTTGCTGCTTAGTCCTCACCATGCCTCTGAGACTTTTTCTTTTATTAAAAATAAGGACAAAGAGAATTTCCTTTTGACCACTGTCCCCATTTTATTTGCCTGTGTCACTCAGCACATGGCCCACAAGTCATGTACATTCCCAGTGCTACTTCAATAAACCAGTGGTTCAGAACCAGGAGCTATTTTACCCTCCAGAAGACATTTGGTAATGTCTGGAAACACTTTTGATTGTCATAAATTGGGGGAGTGGTACTACTTCTGAATTTAATAAATGGAGGCCAGAGATGTTGCTAAATATCCTACAGTGCATGGGACAGATCCTGTCTTCCCCAGCAGCAAAGCATTATCCAGTCCAGAATGTCAACAGGGCCATTCTTGCGAAGTTCGGAATCAAACCAAGGAAAGAGGACAATTTGGCTTCTTTCCCTCATCTTTTTCAGGTGAACTCTCTTTTCCTCACTATTTCCCTGTTTCTTCCCCAAACTCAGAATGGCAAGTCCTCAGTTTTTCTAGCTGTAGTAAACTTTGAGCACCTAGTACAGCTCCCAGCTCAGGGGCAGATGCTCCGGAAATGATGATCTCTTGTCAGCCCTTTGCCAACTGACCTCATTTAAGGCAAGTCCAGTCTGATGTGTACAGCCCACCAAAAAAGATGACATCTGGCCTGTTGGCATCCTTTCCTAGAATCCTTTCCATTGCCATAACAGGAAGCCTGTGGGAAGAGTTTAGGGATTTATTTTATGACTTGAAAAATAATCAACAAGCTTAGAAGAGCAGAAAAGAAAAGCTACATGAGGCAGTCCCTCCTGACCACTGTTCAGGGTGCTCCCTCATATGCCACATACCATATTCCTTGTGCTGTTGTCATCCTAAACAGGTTGGATAGAAGCTGGCAGTTAATTTTATCTTGCTAGTATTCTTATTTTCCTTTGGTACATAAAATTATAAGGGTACTGTTTATACACTTAGAGCAACATTCAATTTAAATCACAGAATACCAAGAGGGACCAGGCACAGAGACACCTCTCTCAGTGAAGCTGTTCTCAGTTAAGCGGGAATCAGGCTGTGCTCTCTGGGAAAGAGGGATTTCCTGGAGATTTTTAAGGGAAAGGACACAGAACTGCAGCAGAGAACATATTCAGGTGATCTGGCCAGTTCTGATTCTTCTTTTTAAAGCATGACTTAACTCACAACTTCACAAAACGGACTGTAAGTTTACTTGGACATTATAAATAATAATAATAATAGCTAATATTTATTGAACTCTCAGTATTTAGCAATCACAATGCCAAGTGCTTTATAGAATTTTTTCATTTATTAGAATCCATTCCATCCAACACTTTCCAAACAATTATAATGTGTTAGGTATGACAATGGGTTATGAAAGTTTGCAGTCATGTAAAATTATTAACAGTTAAATTAAACACAATTATATGTTTCAAATAATAAATGATGAGAGTGCAGTTCTGGTATTAACTGGATTGCCAAGGAAACTTTTAGCCAAGGGAGCCTTGTGTACTTTTCTTATTGTGGTCTAGATGTTTGTTCTCTAATAAACCACTATTAGCCATATAAACTATTTACATTTAAATCTAAATTTATTAAAATAAAAAATTTAAATTTAGTTTCACATTCACACTAGCCACCTTTAAATTACTCCATAATGACATGTGGCTAGTGCCAATTGTGTTGGACAGCATGATATGGAACACTTCTGTCTTTGTAGACAGTTCTATTGGACCACACTGAGTCTAGGATCCTTATAGTCAGACTTTCTTCTTAAGTCATTCACTTTTATACCCCACATTAGTCCTTTTTTTCATTCTAGTTACACAAGACCAATCAATTCCTGATATCTAAATTAGCCTACAAGTTGCATAAAGTTCTGGATCGATTGACAATATTCTCATAACTTGATCTTTACTGGGTTTTCTTCCTCAACCATAAAGAATCCATTAACTGAAAATGCTGCAGTTATTGCTGTTGTTTTACATCATACAAATCTATACCACATAGGAAATGCTGGGGTATGGCTCTATTCCAATGGAAGAGCATTCTATAATGTGTCTGTAAACTCTGTTGGATAAAATGCTCACTATGAATGCCTTCTGTCATCAGAGTGGAACGGTTTGTATAAATCTCCTTGGCTTTGAGCTGGAAACTAACATGTTATAAGCTGAACATTACCTCAAAACTCCTCACGTTGTTCAAAACACCTTTCTCTTTATGTCATTTCACATCTCCCACTAACTCTAAAACATCTGTCAAATCCATACTCTCCCTCTCCAGCTCCTTAGCTCAGGCTAGCATTATCTAACGTGGACTGTCACTGGAGCCTCTTAGCTAGCCTCTGCCTTGCTTCCAATCATCTCTTTAGACAGGGTCATCTTTTCCAATGTCCATCTAATGGTGCACCATCAGCCCCTCCCTTCTCCCTGCTTATAACCTTTCAGTTCTTTGATCCCACTCCCGGAACCCTGGATGTCCTAGCTGCCTCCTCACTGTTCAGTCTCACCGCGGACCACACTCCTTCCTCACGTGTCCACAGTGGCTTTCTTTTGCTCCCATGTCTATAGCCTCTTCTCAGTATTGTTCTCTCTGCTGAGGATTATTTCTCTCTCCTCTTCCCTTTCATCAGTTAATACTGATTAGCCCATCAGTGACTAATCAATTCAAAGTCACTTTTTCAGGGAAGCCTTTACCAAAGCTCAAACTGAATCCAGTTCTCCTGTTGGAGGCTTTGAGAGCACAGTGTGCTTTTCTTTCATACCAATAACCACATTGTGCCCTTATATTTATTGGAGAGATTATTATGATGATGTTGGCTTCTCTCACTATATTATATGATGAGAAGAAGGCAGTGCTTTATTTGTTCAGGATGATTACCTGATCCCTAGAGGTAAGAACAGAGCAGGCTCTCAATGAGTACCTGTTGAATGAATGAAATGAAATGGTGAATTGGTCTGAGAATTGGGGTGAAATTTCGCAGTTAAATTCAGGGGCTGGGCTGGGCGCCGTGGCTCACTCTTGTAATCCCAGCACTGTGGGAGGCCAAGGCGGGCGAATCACGAGGTCAGGAGATGGAGACCACGGTGAAACCCCGTCTCTACTAAAAATACAAAAAATTAACCGGGCGTGGTGGCGGGCGCCTGTAGTCCCAGCTACTCGGAGAGGCTGAGGCAGGAGAATGGCGTGAACCCGGGAGGCGGAGCTTGCAGTGAGCCGAGATCGCGCCACTGCACTCCAGCCTGGGCGACAGAGCGAGACTCCGTCTCAAAAAAAAAAAAAAAAAAAAAAAAAAATTCAGGGGCTGCTGGGTAGAAGAAACACTTACTCTACAGAAACGGTGGTAGTTTTCATTCCAGGCCTAGGTAACAAGTGTTTGCTGAGTTGACAGGCAACACTCAGAACTAAGAGTGCATGAGATAGTGATTACAAGTGCAGCAGCTGGAACCAGACTACCTGCATTCAAATCCCAGCTCCCTAATTATCAGCTGTGGAAACTCGTGCTGCTATAGCTACTCATCTATTTCTATCCTTCCTTTTTTCTTTCTCTTTTAGTGGAAGAGGGATCCTTGCTCTGTAGTAAAAGCAATCTTCCTTCTGTATTCTGGGTGCCATCTCCCCAGGGACCTCCCTTGATCAATAATTACCCTTCTCTCTCCTCCGTCTCCCAATCTTTCTCTCTCTCTCTCTTGGCCTCTTCTCAAGTGTTTATATTTGATCAAGTATCTCTCCTCTTTAAAAAGCCTTATCCCGGCCAGGTATGGTGGCTTATGCTTGTAATCCTAGCGCTTTGGGAAACCAAAGAGGGAGGATCACTTGAGGCCAGGAGTTTGAAATCAGCCCAGGCAACAGAGCAAGACCCCATTTCTACAAAAATAAATAAATTAATGAAATTAGCCAGGTGCGGTGTTGCCTGCCTGTAGTCCTAGTTACTAAGGAGGCTGAGGAGAAAGACTTGCTTGAGCCCAGGAGTTTGAGGCTACAGTGAGCTATGATTGCACCACTGCCCTCCAGCCTGGGTGACAGAGGGATATACCCTGTCTCAAAAGTGAAAACAAAACAAAATAAAATAAACCCTATCTTGATCCACTGTCCTTTCATCTCTTGCCCTTTCTCTCCTCCACATCTAGATGTCTTGAGAGAATTGCCCCTGCTCTCTGTATTACTCTCATCACCTGTCACAACTGCTCCACTGTAATATCTTTGACCAAAGCAAAATATGAGAATGATTTTGCAAAACGCTGTTGGAAATTTTTAGTGTTAATCTTTTTTCTAACCTCCCTGCAGCACTTGACACCATTGAGCGCCGCCCCCCGACCCCTGCCTTCCTGATTACCTTGGTGTTTCCTTCCCATCTCCCTGATGGCCCTGTCTCAATCTTCCCCATTAGATGAGCCTTTTCTACTTATCTTTTTTTTTTCTTTTTTTTTTTTTGACAGAACCTCGCTCTGTTGCCCATGCTGGAGGGCAGTGGTACAATCTTGGCTCACTGCAACCTCTGCCTCCCAGGTTCAAGCGATTCTCCTGCCTCAGCCTCCCAAGTAGCTGTGCTTACAGGTGCCCACCACAACACCTGGCTAATTTTTGTATTTTTAGTTAGTTAGATATTCTAACTAACTAAATTTTCGCCATATTGGGCAGGCTGGTCTCAAATCGCTGACCTCAAGTGATTTGCCCTCATTGGCCTCCCAAAGTGCTGGGATTACAGGTGTGAGCCACCATGCCCAGCCTTATCTTTCAATTCTGGTATTCCTCAAAGCTCTGTCCTCAGCTTTCAGATTCTCTCCCTCTTTTGAGCTTCTAATGAACAGTGGGAACCATTTTCCAAGAATAAACATTCACAGGCACACACAGGCACATAACAATTTGCATGCAATTTCAGGGAGGCTATAGACATCCTAAAATACTCAGTGTTATATCTTATACACTGATAATTCCCAATTATGTACCTTCATTCCAGACTTCTCTGGGATTCATCTCAGTAGATCCAACTTGTTACTAGGTTATCTCTATGTGGATGTTTCCTAGGCATTTCTAAATTATCAAGAGCAAAACTAAACTAATCATCTTTCACCCTCAAACCTGCTTCCCTAGCCATGTTTCCATTTAAGTAAATGAAAACTCAATTCATCCAGTCCTAGACTAGCAAAAATTTTAAGGTCAGTTGTGAGGACTTATCCCTCACCATCACACTCAAGCAGTCACCATACCCTATTTCTTCCCCCTCTTCAGTGTATCTATGAACCCTCACTCCTTAGCATCTCCACTTCCCAAATATTAATGCACACCACCATCACCTCCTGCATGGACCACTGCAATAACCTACCTATTGGTCTTCTTATCACTTATTTGCTTGCAATTCATTCATTGTACTTCAAGACAGAGGTTTCCTTCAAAACAGCAACCAATGCAATCCCAAGGCATCCTACCATGCTTGGGATAAACTCTAAACTTGCCCTATTCTTTTTGTTCCCAACCAACCCCCATGAGAACCCAATATGCTCTACCCATACTGATACCTTTTCAATTACTTGGTACGTATGGTCTGTATTTCCCTAAGCCATTCCACATGTTGTTTCCTCTTCCTGGAACTTTTTTCCTTTGCTATCACAATTCACATCTGACTACCTTTTACTCTTCCTTTAAATCTCTGCTTAATATATACCTTTCCCAGGGAGGCATTTTATAAACTTCCAGCTAGATTAGCCATAACAGCCTCAACTTCCCCCATTATACCCTTTGTGTAAATTACCCTTCTAGGATCTGTTTTCCTGTGAGACCCTAAGCCCTGTAGAAAGGGGCTATGCTCTCTTGTTCACCTCTCTGTCCTCATCACACAGCACAAGAACCTAGAGATAATAAATAGGTGCTTGTAACACACATGCTGAATTTTTAACCATTGTGCTAGGTTGTGTAATTTAATACAAAATCTAAGTCCTTTGAAAATGAAGGCAACATAAAATACCAGATGAGGGAGATGTGACAGGTTTCAAGGAGATGGATCTTAAAGCAATGTCTGTGTTTGTATTGGTGGAGAGAAGAGACAAGGAGTCCAGGCAAAGCCAAAGAGGAAAGATTGAGTATGGCATTTTTAGAATATCTAACTAACTGAATTAAAGTATTCAAGATGGACACTAGTGGGAAATAATGTTGAGTGAGATGTAGTTTCTGAGTACGAATGGGGCAAGTGATGAACCTCACCTGTGGACATAGTTCCCTAAGATAAGGCAGAATACCTTGGATATCAATTACAGAAACTCTCAGGGAAATGGAAAGTAACTTATGAATACATAAAGGTTTGGCCCTATATAGATTTCTAGAAATAATTAATTCCAGCCTAAAGCTCTTGCATTAGTTTCTTAAATGAATCAGATCCTTTTCGTCCACAGCAAACACAGGTAGCATGGAAATAGAAGGGTTGCAGTGTGTACACATTGCACTTTCGTCTAAATGTGCACATCAACATAGCCTGCCACATCCCACCATCACTCAGAGGACTGGAGAGAAGGTGAAATCCAAACAGCCTCCAGGATTAAGAAGCCACTTCAGGAGGAAGGAGAAGACTGAGTTATCTGACAAATTCAGTATATTATGTGTGCTTTTTGGCTAGAATTATTTTGACAATTTGTATCTACTAATTTCTCAATGACTATTGGGCCTTTTAAAGCTGGAGATTGTTAGTCATTTTTCTAATTGCCTGAAAGAAATAGAGACTATGTACATATAATGAATATTAAAACTGAGCAACATTTTGCTTAAATATATATGCCTATAATTGCAACAAATTCAGAGAGCAAAATTATCTCTCTAAGTTTATTGGCTTTTCATGAAAATAAATGCCTCCAAGTCATGATAATGACAACCCTTGCCAAATGTTGGCAGTTCAGATTTTAACAAAAAGATTTTTTGTTCACCAGCTTAGCTGCTGGTGCCATCTAGTGACCAGTCCAATTGATAAAGATGGGTTCAGAAAATGTACTTAGAAGAATTTGATAAAGTCTTTTATTTAATATTGCAAAGAATGATACCCCAAAAAGGTAACCAGATAGCCATAATGTTTAAGCTATAATTTAAAAGTTATAAAAGGGCATAAATTTTAAAGATGATAGACTGTTTTTTTAAACACACTTAAAGGTAAAAGTGTGCTTTTTAAAAATATGCTTAAAGGCAAAAGAGATTAAATAACGATTTATAAAACTTATAGTAAGCAAAAATTCTGGAACCATCCTTCTTATATTAAAGATTATGCATAACAATAATGAAAATTTGTTAAAAGTTCTCATTCCTCTGAGAAAATTATATAAAGTAAAATATTAATGTATTCTTTAAGTTGATAAGTTGGGTGAGGTGGAACCCAAGCATTATCTGGAATTCAAAATTATTTCACCCCCAAGCATTATCTGGAATTCAAAATTATTTCACCATCATCATCAGGAACTAGAATGGCTAAATTTCCAAATTTGAAAACCCATGACTTTCTTCTTCAGAGACATTTCCCCTCCTAGTCTTTAGAATGAAAACACGAGTCTATATTTACATAAACATTTATCTGCAGAAGTTTTTTCATCCATAGTTTGCTACCTTGTATTAGTGTTGACCCCAAATCAGCACAGTCTGCTTGGTTAGCAGTAAGTGCTACAAAAAAATGAAGGTAAAATAAAAACGGTTTCAATTTAAACCATCTTTAAGTTTCTGCAAGGAAACAAATGCAATAGTTTAAAATGGTTCTGGGAGACCCTCAGGCTTCATTAAAGGGTTTAGTTTCTGCAGAGGGCTCTCGGCTTAAGATGCTTACCAACCTCTAGTGCATTACAAGGGAACTCAAGCTTCTTGATCCTTCGTTTTTAAGGCACTATATCGCTTTTTGATGTTGTTGCTGTTGTTATTGTTAGGAGGGTGATTAGGATGTATATTAATACAGTCTGATAAAGAACCCTGTCAAGTTTTGATGTCCTTCCTCTAAAATGAGAATATTATACTCTGGACAAGTTTTCAGTAAAACAAAACATGGAACTGTTTTTCTGGGTATAGTGAGGAGTTTGTCCTCAGTCATCAACATTTTTGTCCTGTTCCTCTTATGTGCCATGGATTTCCCAAACCTCCAATTAAATGATGAACAGAGCCATCCAAGAAAAGTAAGGAGTCCCCATCACACTGCATCCCCCCTACATTGTTTTTTATAAAGGGCATTAGTAGTTAAAGTCACTTGTGTATTTGTTCACTTATTTAGTCAGTGATTAGTTCCTTAAACATCTATCAAACAATTATTGAACAGAGACCATTAAGCACAAGATGAGGAAGTCATAGTTTTCATTCTCAAGGAACTATGAGTGAGAGAAAGACATTCCCTAGTGACAGAATAGCATTTATCAATAGAAGGCTAAGTAGTAGAAATATTTCTAAGAATTCTAAGATTTTAGAAGGAAAAGGAATCCCAGCAAGTTAGGAGCTCAAGAAAGGTATAAAAACATTTTAAAACACTGCCATGTAACCTAGGCATTGAAAAATAAATAATGTTTCAGTGAAGAGAAGTGACAGGTAAGTGCAATTTTATCACGAAATTGTAAATATGGTAGACTGGTAAGTAACTAGTTATGTGAAACATGAGTAAATGTTGGTACCAATGAGATATTGGGCTGAAAAAGTTGTTTGAAGGGTGGAAGTACTAAGACTTTATTTGGTAGTCAATGGGTTGAATGAAAATCTGTAAATAAGAAAGTGAATTTATTAGAGTAGTGTTTTAGGAAAGTTAGCAGAGGGCTGACATATATCCATGTGGCAAATAAGATGAAGAACAAACAAGAGAGCCTCAAAGTGGGGTGACCAGTAGGGAGATTGTATTCCTTCAAGACTGAACTAGGATTGGAAAAGAGGAACAACCAGATACTGCAGAGATGGAATTGATAGAATGTAGTAACCAATTTGATTTGGGGAAAAAAGAAAAAGATGGCGGAGGAGTTAAAGGCAACTCACTTTTTAAGCCTGGGTGACTGGGTGACTGTGTAACAAATAGATGAAAGGTAGGAGAGAGAGCTAGCTTGTAAGAGAAATACTGTACTGAAAAACATAGAATACAAACCCAGTTGACATCAAAAGAGCAAGTTGTACTTAAAGTCAGCAAATCTGAGATCTTGGAGAGATCTCTGAGTAATGAAGCTCTATTACATACGTGGGAAACCCATGGTATGGCATCCCTAATAGTGACATGATATGTCCATGGATGAAGAGCTCTGTACACTACCAAGTCAATTATTCCATTTTAATATCCTATTTATTATAAACTGTTTTGTTATAATTAACTAAATCCTACTTCTTGTCATGTCTCACTTGTTCATTTTCATCTTATGTAGAGAATAACAGAACACTCTCCTTTATAAGATGTCTTTTTCTATTATTTCACAAGTTATGTTTCTGTTTTATTCCCCATAGTAACAATGATCAGTTCCCCTATCTTTTCATCATGCAAAGTTATTTACACATGCCTTGCTATTCTGATGACCTTTGTCTGGAAGATCTCCAAAATATGTATATCTCTCAAAAATATAGAATCCACAATTGAGAAAATCTTCAAGATATATCTTGTGTCTACCTTGCTGCAAAGCCACATACTTAACCAACCAACAGACTTCCTCCTTAATTATACAATTAAAGATTGAAGCCTTTTCTTTAAGAAAGGCCAAAACTATAGGTATGAAAATATGCTACTTAATTTGAGGTCAACACTTAATTTAAGAGGGGCTTTCCTTAGCTTTATAGCAATATTCTTTAGCCAATTCCTATGGCAAGGCCCTGAGTTTACATACAGTTAGAAAAAGCCCTCTTTAGAGGCCATCCAGGAGCATCCTCATGTTGGAGAGAAAACATTACTCAAGGTCAGAAACTTCAGCTGGAGCTTTAGCCCTACCACTACTTAAGGGTGAGGTTTTTGAGTTTCTGTTTCTTTTTTTCTAAAATGGGGATAAATATCCTCATGTCTCATGACTACGTTAAGTGTCAAAATCAAAACAGAACAATGTATGACAAATGTCCTGCATGTCATCCACAACTGTATGAAGGTAATAGTGCAGGTGAGTGAACTAAGGCAAAGAAGTGAGTGCCTTACATTGCCTTATACCCCCAGATTAGAGGGGAGTCTTCATGCCCTGTTAGAACCACACATCTGTGCTGGAGTAATGTAGAGGAGTCTCACCCAGTCACAGCAATGAAGAGAGTGGGAGCAAACTGGAATCTATATTCACTCTAACCCCTAACATTGCCAGTTGCCAAAGCCAACTGCTTCTTGCTTTCCCCAGGATCCTTCTCCGCTTCTCCATCACAATTGCCATAATATTTCTCTCCAACTTCTGTGCTCTGTGCAGTTCTCACTGAATCACTAAACACATGGAGTGCCTACCACACCCAAAGCACAATGTTCACCACTGGAAATGTGAAGTTGAGTAAAATTTGACTCCAATTTTCCTGGAGTTTACATCATATCTGAAAAGGGCAGTCTTCACATGCACTGGGATGTCTAGGCTCAAAAAGTGTTGGTAAAGATGCGGAGAAATGTAGAAGCTTCATACACAGCTAGTGGGAATGTAAAATGGCATCGCCACCTTGGAAAACAGCCTTGTAATTCCCCACATGATTAAATACAGAGTTACCATATGACCCAATAATTTCTCTCCCAGGTATATACACATGAGACTTAAACACACATGTCCACACAAAAGCTTGTACATAAATGTTTATGACAGGAGTATTTATAACAGCCAAAAGTGGAAATAATCCAAATATCCATCAACGGATGAATGGCTAAACAAACGTAGCATATTTATCCAATGGAATATTATTCAGCTATTAAAAGGACTGAAGTACTAATACATGCTACAACTTGGATAAACTTTGAAAATATTATACTAAGTGAAAGAAGCCAGCAACTAAAATTCACATATTATACAATTCCATTCCTATCAAGGTCCAGAATAGGGAAATCAACAGAGACAGAAAGTCCATTAGGGGTTACCAGGGCTGAGAGTATAGGTGAAGAGGGAGTTAGAAGGTGGTGATAGCTAAAGGATATGGGGGTTTTTTGGAGGTGATGAAATTTTTGGTCTCGGGATTCCTACACCCTCTTAAAAATGTTCTAAAATTGACTGGCAAAGTTTGCACCTATCTGTGAATATACTAGAAACCACTGAATCTTACACTTTAAAAGTGTGACTTGTGTGGTATGTGAATTACATCTCAGTAAAGCTGTTTTTCAAAAAAGGCAAAGCCAGATGAGTGCTGTAAAGGATTTCAATTGCCATGGTAAAAAGTAGAGTTCATCAGTGACAGCAAGGAGGGAGTTCAACCCGGACATCAGGAAAGACTTTACAGAAGAGTGATGCTAAGGCTGAGGCTTGAAATACAAGTGGGTGTTTATTGTCTCCAGGGATCCTTCTCCAATCCATTAGACACGCTGCTACCACAGTAATCTTTTAACAATTAAAATCTGATCGTGCTACAGAGGGGCACATAGACCTCTTCTAAGGCCCTGCTCATGTCCTATTTCTTTCTGTGGGTCGAGGATACATGAGTGTTATTTCTCTGTGTATACAAATTACAGTATATACATTTGTTGAAATGGATGATACTTTGCAAAATAAAAAATAATTTTATTATATGGCTATCCTGCCTAAAATTACTCAATAGATTCACATCACTAACATGGTAGAGATTTCGCCGTTGGGTATGACGTGACTTTGTTTACCGTTACATCCTCAGCTACTTGCATGGTGCCTACACATGGGAGACCTACAGTTTTAGATTGTCTCTGAGACTGAGACAATGACTTCGGTGTAGGCAGTTTATTCAGGCGGTGATCCCAGGAAGTGAGAGTGAGGGAGAGGCAAGTTAGGAGGAAAAGCCTATAGAACAGTGCATTATCAAGGTTGCCACCGTAGGCGATGGGGCTGTGTTCCCTCCAGCACCTCTGAGGAGCAATAGAATGCCTCCTAAAATGGTCTATTGGACCAACAGGAGACTGGAGCATACCTGCTGCTGCACTCCATGGTCCTTAACTTATGCGTCAGCAGAGCAGGCTCCTAGGGGCCAGAGAAGACCTAGAAGCAGAAAGCGGTGAGTAGGGAAATGTACTGCGCATTTGAGGTGGAGGCTGCCAGCCATGGGGGAGTCTGAGCTTGAGCAGAGCTGCCCACTGCAGCTGTGGCAGAAATTAGAAGTGCACCCAAGGGGATGTGCCATGGGAAACCAGAGGCTTCTGCTATATACTTTTCCTAAATGAATGCAATTCCCGCATTGCCTGTGCACATGTATTTTGCTCCAACTAGACTTAACTACTTGCAGTTACCTGAAACCGAAAGTACTCTGTCCCCACCACCACACCTCTGCTTTTAAAGATTCTATTTCAAGGCCAGGCACTGTGGCTCATGCCTGTAATCCTAGAACTTTGGGAGGCCGAGAGGGAAGAATGGTTTGAGCCCGGGAGTTTGAAACCAGCCTCTAAAAAAGTGAGACCCCATCTAAAAAAAAAATAAAAGATTCTATTTCAGAATTTTTTTTTCCATCTTCTTGGTGAACTCCTACTCATACAAAGAACCCTGTTTGAATGTCTTCTTATCCATGACACCTTCTCTCTTGGCTTTCCTGCACCAGAACACATTTGTATTGGTTCATTCTTGGGCTGTTATAAATAAATACCTGAGACTGGGTAATTTATAAAGAAAAGAGGTTTAATTGGCTCATCGTTCTGCGGGCTGTACAGGAAGCAAGATGCCGGCATCTGCTTGGCTCCTGGGAGGCCTCAGGACAATTTACAATCATGGCAGAAGACAAAGGGGGAGCAGCACTTTACATAGCTGGAGTAGGAAGAAAGTTCCGGAGGAGTGTTTAAAAGCCACTCACTTTTACATGACCAGATCTCATGAGAACTCACTCACTAGAGCAACCAAGGGTGAAGGTGTTAAGCCATTCATAAGAAATCCCTCCCGTGATCCAGTCACTTCCCACCAGACCCCACCTCCAGCATTGGGGATTACATTGCAGCATGGGTTTTGGGTGGGGACACAGATCCAAACCGTATCAATATCTCTTCACTCTATTCCTTTCTAATTAATTTCATGTGTTTCTCCTCTTAGGCTAGTAAAATACTTAGAAGATAGTAAGAACTCAGTACATGTTAAAAGAAGGGCTGAATGGATTTCATAACTGTTTAAGATCTCAGGTTTTGATAGACAAGTGGAGCTATAACTCTCAAATGTTTTGGTCTCAGCACCCTGTGTCCTCTTAAAAATTATTGTGGGTTCCATAGAGGTTTTGTTTCTGTGAATTATATCTGTCAAAATCTAACATAGAAGAAACTGAAGGGATGATATATTTAAAATGCATCATAAAACATTACATGTTAGCACAAATAACTTTTTAATAAAAAATAACTATATTTAGTGACCATTTTGGCATTGTTCTATATTTTTGGCAAATGTCTTTAATGTCTAGCCTAATAGGAGTCAGCTGGATTCTCACATCTGCTTCCACATCTATCTGTTGTGATATGTTGTTGTGGTTGAAAGTCCACTCTTACACAGATGTGTAATTAGAAAAGAAAGATATATTTTAATAGCTTTTTAAGGTAATTTGAATATTCTTTGAAATCATACCAAACTCACTGCAAAGTAGTTTCTTAAAGGTTGGTCCCAATGGCAAATCTGAAACCATTTTCAGCATTATGCTTTGGTCATTTGGAAAGTATTGGTTCACTGAGTTATGCAAATTTTACAAATGTTCAAAGATTTAATTATACAACATTAAAGTCATATTTATTAATATCACCACCTTTCTCATCAGAAAAATCTTTAAGTAGTGGGAAGCTGTCATGCTCACAGTGGTAGATTCCAGTTTTCAAAATTTTAAATTTTCATTGGAAAGTTCAAATTTTAGCAGTGGAAACAAATACTATGAGTTGTTTTCCTTATAGCAAGAGGCTTATTTTGTTCAGCTTTTAAAAAGTTGTCTGCCAAATGCCCAAGTCTGAATATCCACAGTCAGTCTTATTCTTTCAAGTAAAAATGCTGTCCCATGTCCTCAAAGGTCTAGATTTAATAAAACCGATACTTTTTACATCTTCGTTAAGGGCATCTTTCAGTAAAACTGGCATTTTCTTTTTCATCGCCAGTGTGTGGTATTGAAGAACAAAATGGCAAAAAAGATACTACTCTCTTGAGTAGTATCAGATATCAGAGAGTAGCCAGGTACTACTCTCTTGATTCATGTACTTTTACCCACCACTGCTTTTGCACCATTAGTGCAAATGTCAGCCCAGTGAAACAGACCCCATAACCACTTGGTATTATTATGACAATTGTTTTGGCCTCAGGGAACCTCAGAGTCTTAAGAACCCCCACAAATCCATAAACCATGCTTTTGGAACTTCTTAAGTAGAAGACCAATGTCCCATAAATTTTTGCATCTTTGAAAAGAATTTCAAGAGTTTATTAAGTTGTATCCAAAAAATTATGAGCTGACACAACCTAATTCCTTATGTCATCCTAGCAATGCTTCCTTATCAACCCTGGCCCACTTTGCTGCACCCCAGACCCTTAAGCTAGGAGCTCTGCTTTTTATCTAACATACACAGTGTCGGACAAGAGGGTAACAAAACAACAAATGAAAACAGTCAAGAAGGAAAAACAGAGGGATTTTTGACATTCTGAAGTAAAGAAACTTCATTGTAATGGGTTCAAGAGTCATTGGATTGCAGTCAGGTTCTCCTTGAACAATAGTTCAGCCTCTTTTGGGTGTCCAAAGGGAAACTAAGGAAAAGAGACTTTGGCCACATTTAGATTTGAATTCTAACCCATTCCTATGGGCCAGATTGAAACGCAGGCAGCAGGAATAGGAAAGACTCTAGAGAAAGGGAAAGGTCAAAAGCCAGAGTGGAACTTTCTCCTTCCAGTGCTTTCCTTGGCGCAGTCTACGTTTTAAGGAAGAAAGATCAGACCTTTAACCAAGGACACCACGAGAGGAAAATACTGGCTGGCTGTTTGAGGGGAAAATACCCAAGGATTTTAGTTAACCAGGGCCTGGGTTGATTTTCACAAGTGAATAGGTCATACGCTTGGGAAAGCCATCTGCTGTGTGCCCTGATTCTCCTTCTGACTCATCTCTTACTGGACCATGACTGAACTGAGAGCTGCATCTCTAAGGCAAATGCTAATAATGTTTGGATTTTACATTTGAGTAGAGTGTCATAATTTACAAATATTACCCTAACATTTGTTAATCACCTAAGCAATACTAGGCACATGTATACTTATTAGTTCACTGAGTGATAGTAATAATTTATTGAGCATTTACTAGGCATTGGTTCCATGCTAAACACTTTATATATATATAAAATCTTTCTAAAATACTTCCAACAACCTTACAGGTAGTGTTTGCATTTAATGATGAGAGAACTGGCCTCAGGGAAGTTAAGTTATTTGCTCAATGTCATGCAATTACAAAAGGATAGAACTCAGATTCATCTGATTGAAGCTGAGGCTCTTAACCACTGTACTACTCTAGGTAGAAAGTAACCAAGAAGAGCTGGTTAAGTTGTTTGAAGTGTGCAAGCCTTTGGGAAAGAAAAAAAAATTATTAAGTCACAAGCAAAAGTATTTTTCTTCTTTACTAGGTCTCTTTTTTTGATGGTTATTGTCCTAATAACTGAAAAGAAGAAAAACATGCCTCCTCTTATCAGGCTCTGTGACAAGTTAGATACCTAGAGGAGAGGCACTAACTCTCTGGGCCCCTCCCTGAGTTCATTACTGACATGTGTATGCTGCTGCTGAGAACGAAGTGGGGTCAGCTAATGGGTTTTAGGTTGTGGAGACTTTGTCACTATAAAGTAATGCCTCTAGGTATGTCACCCACTCATTGCTGGCTCTAAATGAATGGTGACAATATTGCTTGCTGCTCCGTGAATACCATAGCTCTTGGATGACTATAGTAGCTCACAGATCTTCTCTGACGGGTGAACAGGGTCCCTGAGGAGGTCACCGTCAGATTTTTCAGACCAGGAGGGAATTGTTTCACTCACTGCCGCATGAATGCTGGAAGGCCCAGTTGGCTCAGTTACTCACAGACCTGTGCTAATGAGCCTGGAGTCAGGTTTTAATACTTACAGGAATCAATTGGCTTTGCATGGAGAAAAGTCTGCACCGCTGATTTTATGTTTCCATGATCAGAGCCACTGCCGCAGGATTGCACCACGGCAGTCTTTCCCGGGTATCAGGTGCTGCTCATACCGAAGGCAGGGGGATGGCTGTGGAGGCAAAGCAGGTTTCAGCAGTGGCTGGTTCCAAAAATGACTTGAGGTCTTTATTTATTATTCAAGAATTTATTATGGCTTAATTTACGTTTATTAAATGAATGAATGAATTTTCTGTTTTCTCCTAAAGATCTTTGTGACCAAGATCTCTGCTTCAGGTAAAATAAAAGAGGGAAATGCCTCAAAATGAAAAAAGCATCATATTCTTCACATATGCTCAGGCAGGACAGAGAGTAAAACAGTATCTATTTTAAAGGAGTTAGCAATAAAAGAGTCCAAAAACTGTACTTTATAAGCAGTCTGATTCTTAGATTTCTTATATGTCTTCTTCTGGGTTTCTTGTCTTTGTTTGGTTTTGCTATCAGTAGATGATCAAATTCTTCTTAAAGACTTCACCCTGTTTTACGTGCCATAAGAGAAACTAAAGAAAGGGAAGTTTGGTTGTGCTTCAATTAAGAGTGTTAAGTTTGGTCTCATTCACTTTTGGGGACCAGGTTTGGCATGGCCAGTATGAATGAGAATGACGCCAAGGACAAGCCAGAAATCAGAAACAGAGGGGAAAGCTCTTCTTCCTACTCTCTACCACATGGGTGATCTGTGTCCTCTTTTAAGGAGAAAGAAACACGCAAGGACAAAGGACAGGAAAGTGTTTGATTGCCGTTTTAGTGAAAGACAACTTAGAGTTTGGGGTTAACAAGTTCAATTCAGCTCACAATGTGATCTAGCTACTAATATTCTCAGGCTGCATCCAAAAAAATGTAAGATCCCAATTACAAATTACAGAAAGTAGTAGTCTTGCTACTCTCCCTGCTGGTCACCAAACACGGTGGGAGCTTAGCCTGGCTCTGCCTTTTATTAACTACATGTCCTCAGGCAAGTTACTTTACTTCTTTCAACTTTACCTTTATTATCTGTAAAATGGGGCTTATGATAACAATTCAAAGGATAATTGTGATGATTAAATAAATAGCACCTGACACACATTTAGCCTAGTTCATGGCCGATAAACGGCGGTTCTTACAACCACCATTTGGCTGTCAATCTTGTCGGGGTAGCTCAAGGCAGCCTTGAACACTCTGGCTTTTAATATACAAGTCTGGGCATTTAGGTTGCAAAAAAAAATCTGCCATATATATATATATAGATTTTATTTAAAATATGTGGGAGCCCTTAAAAACCTAATGGGAAAACTGGAGTCAGGCTCAACAAATGAGAACTAACCAGCAGCTCTGTTGGTGGAAGAAGCAGGAGCCATTTTGGCAGTCGTGTCCATAAAATTTCACCATTCTCAGTCTCATGGTGACTCTGTTTAAGATCAAAATTCCAACTTGGATTGCATTCCTCGTGTACAGCCATCAGGGGAAAAGTAATTCCCCAAAAGGAAATCTGATAGCATTACTTAAAGAAGGCTGGCTAGATAGAAATTCTAATATTCTAATAAGATACTCTCCTTTTCACATTTAAATAAAATAATTTGTCTTATAATTGGCACTTACTTCTGTGGGGAACTAGTTAAAGGCATTCTTTTGTCGTCCAGGCTAGGGTGCAGTGGCGGGATCTCGGCTCACTGCAACCTCCTCCTCCCGGGTTCAAGCAATTCTCCTGCTTGAGCCTCCCAATAAGCTGGGACTGCAGGCGCTCACCACCACGCCCCGCTAATTTTTTGTATTTTTAGTAGAAACGGGGTTTCAACTTGTTAGCCAGGATGGTCTCGATCTCCTGACCTCGTGATCCGCCCGCCTCGGTCTCCCAAAGTGCTGAGATTACAGGCGTGAGCCACCGCGCCCTGCCAAAAGCACATTCTTAAACCCCATTTTTTCTGTGTATTTGTGATGGCTTTAAGAAGACCAAAGAATCAGAATCATGTAATTACTATAGTGGCCACTAGATGGCAATCCCAAAAGTGAGGCATCATTTAAAAAATAAGTCAACAGTAAAATTTCTCAGTTTTCAGCACTTTAACATTTATTATCTAGTTCACTTCACACAGTAGCTTTGTGATCTTGAAATTATGATTCCAAATATTTGCATCTGAGAAAATTGATTCTCAGAGACGTTCACTGACTTGCCGTATCCCCAGAGTTTAATAATTTGTTTTGTCTATGTTCTTGCTTTTTCTACTAACCCTACTAAATTCTTTATAGTTACAGATCTTCAGACACTGTAAATTTTCTGAGCTTGGAAATTAAGAGGCGCTTTTTAAATCATCTAATATATTCTGTTCATTTTCCAGATGAGGAAACAGAGTCCTAGATAATGTAAGTAATTTGCTCAAGGTCACACAGTTGGTTTGTAGACAAGTCTGGTCTGAACTCTGAATCCTGCCTAGACCAGGATTCCTTGTAGCAAAATAGACTTATTTCTCATATACTACTGGACTACAAGTACACTTCCTTATCAAACTTCACTTAATAAGATACTATCTGTACATTTGAACCAAAGTCTTTAGTAAAACATTTTCTGCTAAACATGGGTTTACACTTCTCAAAAGTTTTCATCCTAAGGATGACAATGAACCCCTTACCCCTCTCCAAGAATAATGAAAACCAGAGCCTGTCTGTGTCAGAATATGTTTAGCATTGCAGTTCACCTCTTCTGGCTGTAAGACAGCTGTTGTAATGAAGTGTGTGCTTGTGATCTGCCCATTAAATGTTATGCTCTCACATAGTGAATTAGGTAGTATGTTGTGTAAGATGACTTAAATAAATAAAAGAAACATCTATGCTGCCAAAGAGGAGGTAAGATCTACAGCATCTATGGAAGATCTACGGTCACCCCAGGAGCAATATTGTCACCATTCATTATGGAAATGGCCTTGAGATAATGGCCAACCCGGAGGATATTTTTCACATTGATAAAGGGCTCCACCCCTGCTGTTGTCTTTACCCCCCTGCCCCCCCACCCCTGTCCAACACATACAAACCCTAAGAATTAAACCCCCCCCCCCTGGGTTTTTTTTTTTCAGTTCAATGTATAACGAAACTTTTCAATATTACTAAGTGCCATTCTTCTATGTGTACTGGTTCTATGTTAAAACCATTCTTTATAAGCTTATAATATCGTGCCGCAAAACCTTCAGCCAAAGAAAACATTCAGCAATCATCTGGAAATTTTTTGTTCTTATAAAAGACAGCATGATGTAGTAGAAAGAGCTCATCATACAGAAAAGCTTGGTGTGTTACTAGCTTGATTACTGATCAGTAGAGAGTTTTTGTTTGATTTTGCCTTTTTTTTTGTAATGTCACCTAATTTTTCTGAGGCTCAATGCTTTTATGCAGAAAAATGATATAAATAACATCTGCCCTACATTGTGGTGGTTGAGACTATTTGTTTGAGAGTAATATGAGCCACCTTGAAGCCATCTTAAGCAATACTTAGCAAAAATTAAGAGTTTGTTAGGGAAACAGGGATGTATTAAAACCCAACAAAGGCTGGGCGTGGTGGCTCATGCCTATAATCCCAGCACTTTTGGAGGCCGAAGCGGGCGGATCATGAGGTTGGGAGATTGAGACCATCCTGGCCAATATGGTAAAACCCCATCTCTACTAAAATACAAAAAAAAAAAAGAAAGAAAAAAGAAAAAATTGGCCAGGCACGGTGTCTCATTAATTCCAGCACTTTGGGAGGCCAAGGTGGGCAGATCACCTGAAGTCAGGAGTTTGAGACCAGTTTCACCAACATGGTGAAACTCCATCTTTACTAAAAATACAAAATTAGCTGAGTGTGGTGGCACATGCCCATAATCCCAACTACTTGGGAGGCTGAGGCAGGAGAATTGCCTGAACCCGGGCGGTGGAGGTTGCAGTGAGCCAAGATCACATCATTGCACTCCAGCCTGGGCAACAAGAGCAAAACTCTGTCTCAAAAAATAAAATAAAATAAAATAAATAAAATAAAATAAAATAAAATAAAAAATAAAATAGCCTGGCATGGTGGCACGCGCCTGTAGTCCCAGCTACTCTGGTGGCTGAGGCAGGAGAATCACTTGAACGCGGGAGGCAGAGTTTGCAGTGAGCCGAGATTGCACCACTGCACTCCAGCCTGGCGACAGAGGGAGAATCCGTCTCAAAAACAAACAAACAAAAAAACACAACAAAGAAGAAAGACCTCAGGAAAGGCCTAGAACCAGAAATTAGAAATAAGAATATTTCCTTATTCTCTATCTCTTGTCTCTGCCTCTTGTTCAATCTTCTCTACCTCTGAGTGGACCAACCTTCTCTGACTCTTTGGCTATACAGCAGGGGGCAGGGTGGGAGACTGGCTAAGAGGTGACCTGCTATGTGGTCAATGGCATATTACAAAAGCTCTCTAGGAGTACTTTGACTGAGTCTATTAATAATTGCCTGTTTCCTCTCAAGATTAAATAAATTAATATATGTAATGTGTTTAGCACAGCCCTAACACACAATAAGCATTGAATAATATAGCTATTATTACTACAGGCCAATAATCCTGGTAAATATCCCTTTAAGTACCTTTAATTCCAAGAGTTCTAAAAATTCAAAGCTTTTGGTAAATTTTTAGCAAAATTATTTGATGTCGAAACTTGACCTGAACTGAATTTCTACAGTCAGTCTTATTTATTGTACTTGGTGTGAATATGCACATTTTGCTACAGAAATAGGAGTATATTTGATTATGGTGTGTAGCTCAGACCCCACTTAGGATCCTATGCAATATGTGGTGTATGCACTTAACTTTTCTAAAATCCCCAAGCTCTAAATTCTCAAACAGATCTGATCCCAAAAGTTTTGGATAAGTGTTTGAGGTTTGTATTCTCACTATTAAAAGTTTTAATTGGCGCCTGTAGTCCCAGCTACTCAGGAGGCTGAGGCAGGAGAATGGCGTGAACCCGGGAGGCGGAGTTTGTAGTGAGCCGAGATCCCACCACTGCACTCCAGCCTGTGCTACAGAACAAGACTCTATCTCAAAAAAAAAAAAAAAAAAAGTTTTAATTATAGCCTGAGTCTCTGGATGGTAATGTCTATAGAATGTTAAAGTCAATATTTGAACATCATAAACACGGTGGGACTTTCTCTTTGAATCTCAGTCTTACAATGATTCTAAATTTCCCTTCTTAGCAACAGGAAGTTATTTTATTTCTTTCACAACAGCAATAGCAACAAAAATGATGCAACTACAGCCAGTTATTCAAATAGCTCAAAGAAAAGCTACATGATAGTTATTTATTCATTCATCTATTCCATTGTTTATTCAATGAACCTTTCCATCCAGCACCTACTATGTCCACACACTAGCTAGAGTCTACTTACACAAGGTAAAAGGTGGCAGATAGGGTCACTGGTACCCTATTGCTGGTGATATCCAGTTTGCTTTTTTTTTTTTTCTTAAAGTCACTACTTGCAAGCCCATGGAGGAAAATAGTTGCAAATAGCCAGGGTCAGTGTGTGATTTCTTACAGGGAGCTCTCTGGCCATTTGGTCAATGGATTCTAAAGTTTTTATGGCTCTACTTCAGCAATAACATCGAGCTACAGAACTAAACTATGTGACTGCATCTCACATGCCTGCCGTCTGGCACACCCCTGAAAATCTGGTCTCCAAAGCCTGCTTGCTGGCAAAGGGAACCATGAAGAATGGATTTTTGGCCTAATTGTGTCTGTTTGTTGCAATGTAATGCCCTTAACCTCCCAAGGGCTGTGTCCCAGACCCTTGCCTACAAAGCCAACTCCATTTGGCAAGCAATGTCTCCGACAAAGCAGTAAGCTCGGCCCCATTAATGTGCTTGCCTCACGTTCTGTAGTGTTTCACACCACACCCCTCAAATTCTTTGGTTTTCCAGGGCTAAGAGTACTCAGGGTAGCAGATGGAGTTAAGAGACCTGAACACGCCTGTCATAAATGAACACATTGCTCCAAAGGGCTTGCAGTAAACATGGACACTATTCTTTTTTTTTTATTATACTCTAAGTTTTAGGGTACATGTGCACAACGTGCAGGTTTGTTACGTATGTATACATGGACCATGTTGGTGTGCTGCACCCATTAACTCGTCATTTAGCATTAGGTATTTGTCCTAATGCTATCCCTCTCCCCTCCCCCTACCCCACAAAAGTCCCCGGTGTGTGATGTTCCCCTTCCTGTGTCCATGTGCTCTCATTGTTCAATTCCCACCTATGAGTGAGAACATGCGGTGTTTGGTTCTTTGTCCTTGCTATAGTTTGCTAAGAATGATAGTTTCCAGGTTCATCCATGTCCCTACAAAGGACATGAACTCATCATTTTTTATGGCTGCATAGTATTCCATGGTGTATATGTGCCACATTTTCTTAATCCAGTCTATCATTGTTGGACATTTGGGTTGGTTCCAAGTCTTTGCCATTGTGAATAGTGCTACAATAAACATACGAACATGGACACTATTCTTTACCAGATATCATTTTCCTTATCTATAAAGTGAGGAGATTATCTACAACGTGGCTTCAAAGTTTGTACTAGCAGCAGAATTATTCATATCAAAGAAAGCTTATATAACAGCCCAGTGTGATTTGTGGTCCAGTAAAAGTTACTATCTATAGTTCCCCAAACATTGTCATGCCTTTTGTGCATGCTAGTTTTTGGCAAGAAACGTCCCCCCATAATACTCTACCTTCTCTTAGAAGCCATTCCTGGATGTCTCCTCTCCCTTTAAAGTGTTAATCACTTGTTTGCTAATTAATTCATTCAGAAATGTAAATTTAGCTTCTATTGTGTTGTATCAGGTACTATGCTAGAAACTAGGAATTCACAGCTGAATGTCTGAGTTGTAGCTTTGAAAGATTCACAATTCACTAGGGAGATGTATTAGTCGGGGTCCTGGTAAGAAACAGGTGGCCCACTCCAATGGAAAAGTTGAAGATAGTCTGATGATGGGGCTATTTACAAAGGTGTGGGCAAAGTGTAAGGGAAACCAACAGGGAATGAGAAAGGGCCCAAGATAGGGAGGCTGAGGAAGGCAGCAGAAGGGAATGGAACCTGGAGAGAACCACTGCAACATCCCCAGAAGGCCTCCTGCAGAGCTGTGGCCTTGGGAAAGGAAGCCTGAAGCAAGCAGGGGACTGAATCTCCAGCCCTCGCTCTCCCTACATTTGCAAATGTCCAACAGAGCCTCCTACTTGACACATCCTAGAAAAGGCAAGGTAAGCCACTGGGCCTGCCCATGAAAGTCAGCCTCCCAAGACCCAGAAGAATTGTTTCACAGATGAAGAAACTAAGGCACCAAGACATCAAGCAGCTGGCCAAGATCACCTAGCTGATCAGTGGCAGGGGAGGAGGAAAACCCAGTTAGCCTAAGATCAGAGGCCAGTCTTACACTCGAAGCTACGCTCTTGCTGTGATAGAGAATGTAAAAGTCTACTGACGGTACAAAGAAGATGTTGATCATCTCCACTTGAGTGGGGCCTGGAGGATATACAGAACTCTGCCAGCCATATTAAGGATGGGGCTGAGGTGGTCGAGGATTGATAACCTGAAGAACAGGATGTACAAAGATGTGCTGAGGGTGAAAGGGATTATTCTGACCAAGCGTAAGGAGGAATTTGAATGTGTGTGGGAAATGAACTGAAGTGGCTAATTGCGTCAGGTCATGGAACACCTTGAATGCTATTTAAGCTGGTTTGAACTTGATTTGGTAGACAAAAGGGAAAATCTTGAAGATTTTTAAACAGTGAAGTAACATAAGCAGATTTTCCTTTCAGAAAGATCACTCTCATGGCTGTAGATGACTGAATAGGAGGCAGGCCAGGCAGAGCGTGAGAGATCAGAGGAGTCAGGACACTGCTATAACAGCCTAAGAGAAAGATGGTCAGGATGTTACTTAAGGCAGTAGCAGTGAGGAAAGAGAGAAAGGCACAGATTCCAGAGAGATTTAGGAGAAAGAAACATCAGGGCTTAGTGGTCAGGTGGATGTAAGAGTTGAGGAAAAGGAAGAAGGAGCACAGGACAACTCCCAGGTTTCTGACGCGCAGAATTTCTATGCCATTTCGATGCATCTATTTCTATTATTTTACTTCTGGTACGATTATTTTCATAGGGCATCTATTGAATGCCTTCTCTGAGCCAAAATCTATGCTAGATGCTGTGGATAGAAAGATGAGTTAGACAGAATGTTTTCCCTAGTTAAGGAGACAGACACATATGTAGACAATTTCAACACAATATAATAAATGTTATCATAAAGATATGCACAGGAATCACTTTCTAGTGTAATTATCCATTTACACTGCCTACAGCATTTCTTATTCATTGCTGGGTCTCAGTGCTATGGCCATTGCCTCTCATATAGCAGGGGTTAATCAAGCACTGAACTGGCTTGGATCTTTGCAAGAGTCTTGTTAAGCTCAGAACTGGTTTCCCAGGAATCTTATAGGGCTCATATTTATCAGAGAGCAAGCACTATATCCTAACCCCAAGACTGCATGTATTCCTGACCTGTTCATGTCTATAAAAGTGCCCAGTGAAACACAGTAAGCAGTACAGGAACACAGCCCATCACCATCAGTGGTTTCAGAGTGCAAAGTCTCCACACTCTTGTCAGAGGAAATGCTCCATCCAGCCCAAGCCAAAGACTTTCTTTCTTCTCTCATTCCCCAGAAATACACGGTAAGCTTTCTCAACTTAATGGAAGCATTAGTCAAACCTTCAAGCAATTTTCTCAGCCTACTCCAGACCCAGAACAATGGAGTGAAATTTTGTTCTGCACAATGTTGTGTTCCTCATTATAAGTTTCATAATGTGTATTTAGTTCTATTAATTTCTGCTGGTTTTTATTTGAGACAAAAACTGCATGATATTTATCGTCTCCCCTCCCCTGAATCATCTAGTTTTAGTTATTATAATTTTACTTGAGTTATCCTAAAACCAAATTGTCCAAAATTTGACAAAATATTCATGCACCAAATTCTGGTCTGTGCTGCCGTTTATGGGAAGTATAAGGTGTTTCCTGCTTTGCTGAAGAGGTGACACTTAATCAGCAGTTCATTCTCATTTTTGACTATTGGATTCAATAAAGAGTGTCTGATTCCTTAAGGGCTTGACTGAGACAGTTTAGAAAACATAGCAATATACAAACACACGTTAAGTCATTGTTGCAATTCAATAAAGCTGCATAACCTTGTTTAGGCATTTAATTGCTTAGAACAGCTGTTTTTTAAGCTCCCAGATTCTGTAGGTCAGGAATTAGGACTGAGAAGAGTAGAGATAGTTTGGACCTCACATGGAAAGACCCAAAGGTTGGGGTGACCCGATGTCTGGGGGCTGGAGTCATCTGAAAGCTTGTGCACTCAGTGCCTGGTTCCTGGCCTGGGATGACTCCCACACTAAGACTGCCGACCAGAGCACCTGCACCTAATGTCTGCATGTAATTTGACTTTATGACAGCACAGCAGCCTCAGGAGAGTTGGATATCCTACATGGAACTCAGGAAATATGAGTGATCCCACAGACACAGCACAAGATGCATGGCCTCTTGTGACCTTGCCTGGAAAGTCACTTTCCTTCAGCCTTACTCTATTGCTTGAAACAATTATAGCCTTGCCCAGATTCAAGGAAGGAATTAGACTTCACATCTTCATGGGGAGTGGCAAGGGCACATTAAAGAAGAATATATATGCTAAAAGATATCTTTGGAAATTGCAAGATGGCACAGTTATAATTTAATATAACTGGAATAAAATTTTCTTTCCCAATCTCTGTGTTTTAAAAATATTTTCATATTAAATGCTACAAGTCACAATGTTCAAGCTCTCAGAGGTCTTATGTAACTGAAAGTATTGGGATTCTAGAGATGACAGTGTGCTTCATAATTATCTTGAAAAAAAGTTGTATAGTAATAGTAAATGGTTTCAGTTCCAGCTCTCTCCAAATGCTAGCTTGATGCAGAAGTCAAGCATGAAAAAAATCACATTTTCAGCCTCAAAAAGTTGACCTGTCATAGCACTGTTGTAGAGACCTTATTTTTTAAATACCTCCTGATCTATTTTATTGCTTTTTAAACTTAATATTTTTGTTTGTATGTACGTTTTGTAGCCATCTCAACATGTTGCCTAATGGAAACGGAGTGCAAGTGCCACCTGAGTAAGGACACGTCAGAGAAGGAGTCCCTGTCCAGCAGGAAAGGTGAAAGCCTTTCCAGTGAGTGAGGAGCTAGAGAGAGGAACTGGGGATTTGGTCAGGTGTAATCAGTCCCTAGTCTTGGTGCTGAATCTGCGGGGTGTGTAGTAAGAAAGAACCAGAAGGTTTGGGAGAAATCCAGAGCAGAGAGGTTTTTATCTACATTAGGAATTCCTTTTAGGAGTCCCTGTGTTCAGAGAAAGACAGTGTCATGCAGAAGGAGGTAGATCAGGATGATGAGGATGGCATCTACTGGGTAAGGCCTCAGGGCACTCACAACCCCTACAGGGCCTGCTAAAATGCTAAGCGACCCGGGCCAGGGAAAGACTGGAACTGAGACATGAAAACCACAGATAAAAAGAATTACAGGCTTCAGCCATAGCTGTGCCTATGATGTTCAAAGGAGTGATCATTTGGTAACCTGTATGGATACTCATTTGCAGAAACATCACAAGTAGGCATGAGATAGTCTTCCCCACATAGAACAAAATGATACTTGACTTTCTACCCTTTCACGAACACCTGCCCCTTCCCCACTCCAAAACAATTAATCTCCTGGAGAAGGCAAAAGAAGGAGTGGGGGCTGGGTGCGGTGGCTCACGCTTGTAATCCCAGCACTTTGGGAGGCCGAGGGGGGCGGATCACGAGGTCAGGAGATCGAGACCACGGTGAAACCCCGTCTCTACTAAAAATACAAAAAATTAGCCGGGCGTGGTGGCGGGCGCCTGTAGTCCCAGCTACTCGGAGAGGCTGAGGCAGGAGAATGGCGTGAACCTGGGAGGCGGAGCTTGCAGTGAGCCGAGATTGCGCCACTGCACTCCAGCCTGGGTGACAGAGCGAGACTCAGTAAAAAAAAAAAAAAAAAAAAAAAAAAAAAAAGAAGGAGTGGGCTAGAGGCAGGGAATCCAGGACTAACTACACTTAATTTTCTTGAATTAGTATTTATCCAACATAAGCTGAATTTAACTTAAAGAGACCAATATACCAAAAGATAGCTAAATATCTTGAGTAAACAAATTTAATTTCCTTATTCCACCACAAAGCAGAAACTAGGTTGGGGTAGGAGAAGGGAGGCAAAAACAGGATGAGATCCATTTAAAAATAGAGAACATTCCTTTCTCTGTACCTTGGAGCGTAGTGGATACTTGTGATCACGCTACCCAATTACAACACTAAATTTTAATAATCTCTTCTATAGGGGAGGGAAATCTTTTCTCCTCTCCCTTTTAGGTTCATTGGTTGAGGCCCTGCAAATTAGACTGACAAAAGGCAGACTAGGAGAAAAACAAACAGAAGTTTATTAACATGTATATCGCTCACACACTTGGGAGTGCTCAGTGACGACTAACTCAAAGGAGTGGTTAGAATTTGGAGTTCACAACTTCGTAAGTGAAAAGGAGGGGGAAAAGGGGCACTGAGGAAAAACAAATAACTTTTTGGAAAACTATGTGGGCCCTTAGGAGAACAGATGGGAGATATGACCGTCTTGTAACAGTGTCTGTTAGGTGTCCTCTCCTGTGATAAGAGCCATCTTGGTTCTTTTGGTAGGCTCTGCTTATAGGCAGTAAGGGGAGTTTACAGAAAGCCTCTTTCTAATTTTGCTGAATCTCAAATGTCTTTTGCTCAAAATAATCCTTATGCCTGAGTAGCGTATTTTGGGGTGGCATTCTCTGAATATCTGCAGTTCATATAACTCTTTCCCTCCTAGACTGGAAGCTGAATGAGGGTAGGGATCTTTCTCCTGCATCCTTCTAACTCCAGGCCTGACACAGAGGAGGTACTCCATCATTTCCTACTAAAAAAAATAAACAGGCCGGGCGCGGTGGCTCACGCTTGTAATCCCAGCACTTTGGGAGGCCGAGGCGGGCGGATCACGAGGTCAGGAGATCGAGACCACGGTGAAACCCCCCGTCTCTACTAAAAAAATACAAAAAATTAGCCGGGCGTGGTGGCGGGCACCTGTAGTCCCAGCTACTCGGAGAGGCTGAGGCAGAAGAATGGCGTGAACCCGGGAGGCAGAGCTTGCAGTGAGCCGAGATTGCGCCACTGCACTCCAGCCTGGGCGACAGAGCGAGACTCCGTCTCAAAAAAATAAAATAAAAATAAAAAAAATAAACAGCCCTCATAGGTACCAGTCAACAGAGAGGGGCTCAGTTTGCAGGTTATTCTTGGTTTGTGTAATTAGTGGACAAATAGGCAAGGTTTAAATAAATAGCAAAAGTTCCAAAGTTTGAAAACTTATTTCCCAGCACTCCTCTAGCCTTGCTGTGTGACTTCACCTTGAGTTATGAAACAGTTATATAACCAAGATCCCCAGCAGAGCACTGCACTTGAAGCTGATTCTGTTTTGTTCAAAGGAAACCCAGATTCTAGGTACATAATGATGGCACCCCAGAGCTATTATCAGTGTATATTGTGGCTTTGGTGTTGATAATGAGCGTGTTCAAGTATATTCCATTCCTCTCTCTGTTTTAATCTCAACGGCGCTCTGGTTAAAAGCAGTGAGCATAGACTTATCTCACGCTTTTGTCTGCTTTGGTGGTTTTCAGCATATTCTTGGGTCAAAGGTGAGATTCCATTCCCGGTTCTCAGCTGTAACTCACCTGGAACAAATCCTTCTTTGCTTTTCCTGTCCCCAATTGTGCTTTTAAAAAAGGCAGGCTTTGGGACTACTCCATGTTCTGTCCTAGAAAATTTCTTTTCACTCAAGTCTGTAAAAGGAATGTTCAAAACGTGATAACTATATTCCTTTTGGTCACACCCCACCCAGCCATATGTTGTTGTTTTTTCAGCACACTTAGATTTTTTTGCAGGATGCCAATATGTTGTTTTTTTGGGTTGCCGCTTGTTTTGGAGTGCTTTTTTTTAGCCCTGTGGTCGTGAGAAATATGCCACATTTCTGGGATCAGCCTCCTTGACCAGACCCCACGTTTCATGGGAGTTGGCTGGTGTCTGACTAAAGAATTTCAAGACAGAAGAAGGAACTTCTTTTTTGTGTCCTGGAAGGTCTCCAGATATGGAACAAGAAGGGAGTTAGCAAAGCAATTGTCATTTTTATTCCTGAGAGTGAAAGTGGTCTCCAGCCCCGCCCACCCCCAAGACACGGATAAAATATGTCTCTGGTTTTGTTACCTGTCTGAGTTCATGTTCCCATACTCACATATGTGTATTTGTAAGGACAAACTTTCTTTCTTGTTTCAACTATTTTGATTTTTTTCTATTTTATTTCTATTCTTGTGTATGTCCTTAACTAGGGCACATATTTTTCTTCTCTGTTCCTATCACTCTTTCTATGACCTAGAGAAACCATCACAGCCCCATTTACTGAGACACTGGAGATGCATCGTCTTTAACCCTCACAGCCCCTGAGACAGGAGGGCTGAGAGGCAGTTAACTTGACCATCCACCAAGCCACCAAGTGGCAGAGCTGGGAAAGTGCAAGAGTCTCTGGCTTCTGGTGTGGCATTCTGTCTCCATCCCCTGCCCTTAGCTCCACCCAGTAAAATTAAAGGTCTCCACTAGGACCAGCTCACAGGTTTTCCTCTCAATAAAGCCTATTCTGATTCCCATCCATATGTGCAGGTACTTCTTCCATTTATAATTAGACTCCTATTAATAGATTGGACATTTGCGTATTTGTCTTAACTTCACAATTTAGATATGTATCAACTTCCACAGCTACATTGATAAGCTCATTAAAGGCAGGGACTTTGTTCTTGCTCATGGCTTTATCCTGCTAAGTGGTTAGCTATACATGTCCTAGAGTCAGGCCTGAATTTGAATCCAGAGCAACTGACTTTTATAGGGTGAGGTAGTGTCCTCATACGTAAATGGAGCCAACAATGCCAACCTATAGAGTTATCGAGAGGATCAAACAAAATAACTACCTATAGATTAGAAGCTATGTTACTCCCTTTAAAGCCCCCATTCTTTAGGAAATGTGTATGTTTCTCTAGGTCTTTCATTTCTAGAAGTGCCAAACTTTATCCATGCCATGCCTCTCCTACACATTTATCCCTCAACACAATTCCTGGAGCAGCACACTGCATCCGACCTGTCACTGTCTAGATTGTACCTTGATGTGGGTAGAGACTTCATTAAGAAGTTTTTTGGCTTGGAAATTGTTAGCTGTAAAATCATTCACTATTACTTCCTGAGCACCCCCTGCATTCCAAGGCTCATTCTAAATAATTATAACAATTATTTAATTACCAAAATATATACATATTGTTATAGCAATGATAACATGTATTGGTTTTATTCCCTCATGTTCTAAGGTGCTCTTTGCAGATTTTTGAAAATCCTTAAGACAACGCTTTGAAAGTGGCACTATTATTATTCTCATTTTGTAGATGAGATCACTGAGTTGTATGGACTTTTAAAAACTTCCAGAAGTTTGCACATTTAGCATAAGGTTGAACAGGAATTTAAACACAGGTAGTCTGACATATGTGTTATACAATACTGAGCCTTTTTCATATGTATGATAAAATTAGATTCTTACTGTAAGTTTTTGAGACAGGGGAGGTTGGTAGTATTTTGAGATGAAACAGAGGCTGGAAGAAGTTAAAGGCTTGTCCAAACTCACCTGTCCTGCAGGTGCCAGTGCAGGATGTTGAGCCAGGCATTTGATTTGCTGGACTCCTATCTAGTGCCCTTACACCCCTTCTGCTGGACCAGACTGAGTACTCTTCCTTACAGGGTGACATGGAGCAATGAGGCAGGAGGAAGAGCTCAATTCACTATTCTCCAATTACATGATCAAGAAGCAGCTAGTGCTGTCTTTCCAGATCCTTACTAGAGATGGCAGAAACTCATCGATTTTTACTTCAATTTAACTTTCAGCCTTAAGCTTTTGTGTCAAAGTCCTGAAAACAACATTTAGAATTTCTGAGACCTATAATATATATCCACCCCCCATATATATGTATATTTATGTTATATTCAAATGTGCTAAAAAAACTACTTTGACTATGACTTGACTTTGGTTTACAATACCTATACTTTATGCCTTAACATTTTTTTCCATTTTCTTCTCTTGGGGTAAGCTGTGAGTCTTCTGGAGTGGGTAAGGCACAACACCAGTTCCTGAGTTCCACTGAATTGTCACTAGTGGGTGTGGGAATTGTCCCTGTCACATCAATAATTTCAGAGACCAAGTTCCTATTGATAAAAGCAGACATCGGGAAGAAAAGATTGACATTTAAAATCTGTGATAGTCTACTCTGCTGGCAACATTTTTTTTCTTCCTTTGTACATAAAAACTAAATTAATCCTTCTCAAGTCATTATTTTCTTCGCATCTAGAAATGCTGTTAGGATATTTCCAGGCTGCCACTGAGGCTATGGTTTGTAGATGACCAGAGCAGAGCCCAGGGGGCTCCACTTGCCTGACCCTCTCATATGCAGGAAGCAAAGCCCAGACCCTGGACAGCGCGTGTCCTGCGACTTAGAAACTTGAAAGCGCAGAGCCGGTCTTTTATGTTGGCTCCAGGACATCCCTGGACTTTTGTTTCCCCATTCTTTTGTTCACAATGTTTTCTTAGATAAAAGTGTCCTTTTCTGCTAATCTTCAATTTTATCTTTCGTGGTCTCATCATCCTTCAGGGACTAGTAGAATAACAAAATAGTATGGAGAAAAAGCAGGAAAGCAAGACAGAATAAGGGGTGGGAGATAGGATTCCATTTTAATTAGAGTGGTTTGGGTGACCCTCACCGGGAAGGTGTTATGTGAGCGAAAGCCAAAAGGAAGTGGGGCAGCGGCAACAAAGATAACTGGAGGACAAATGTAGCAGGAAGAGGACGGGCAGATGTCAGCAGAAGCAGCAGCACATGGGGCTGGGTGGCGGTGAAGGGGCAGACACAGAGTGAGGGACAGAGTGGAGGAGGCGTTAGTGGAGAGAGTGTGGTAAGAGGTGGGGCCAGATCTCATAGGCCATCGTAAAGGATGTGGCTTTCCCTCTAAATTGGGTGGGACTTACCTTCATAATATTGGTAGGGGGTTAGTTATTTAGGAATTAGTATCTTTACACGTGACCAGAATACATAGTTACCTTTTAGTTGTGATTTAGGAAGTACTCTTATGTTACTGTGTTCAAGGTATCTCTCCATCGATCCTGTGACAAAGAGAAGATTAGTATCCTCTGAGGCAATGATGTGGCGCTGTGGTCTGAATGTTTGTGTCTCCCCCAAATTCATTTGTTGAAATCCTAACCCCCAAGGTGATATTAGGAGGCGGCCTTTTGGAGATAGTTAGATCAGGAGGGCGATTAGTGCCCTTATGAAGGGAGCCTGAGAGACACTCATGACTCTTCCACCCTGTGAGATTAGAGTGGGGAAACAGCTGTAGAGGAGAAAGTGAGTCCTCACCAGAAACCAAATCTGCTGGTGCCTTAATCTTGGACTTCCCAGCCTCCAGTACTTTGGGGAAAAGAATATCTGTTGTTTATAGCCCACTCAATCGATAGTATTTTGTTACAGCAGCTGGAAAAGAGTAAGGCATTTAGGTTTCAGTCTTCTCTGGACCATTTATGTTTGGGTGTCCTGAGGTACATCACTTATTCTATTTTTGCTCAATTTCCTCATTAGCAGAATGCGGATGATAATATTCCTAACTCATCTAATGGCGCATGTTGGAGGAATACGATAATCTTAAAAATGCTTTTGAAATTCAGAGTATTATAACAATATTATATTATTTTTCTTCATGCAGGAAGGTCTCTAGAGAAATGCAGACATGATCCACAGTTATCATGACGTGCAGACGAACCTTGGTTTATCAGATGGCATAGCTGAGTCCTTAAAGAATATCACCCAGAGAGCTGAGCTTCGATGAGATAAAGTGAAACATGTGTTAGAATGCAAGCTCTGATCAGAAGCATATCACAGAGAATACACGAGTTATCTAGGGCTGCTGTCAAAAAGTGCCACACTAGAGGCTTTAATCACGGAAATTTGTTCTTTCACAGTTCTAGAGGCCAAAAGTCCAAAATCAAGGTGTTGTCAGAGCCGTGCTATCTCCAAAGGCTCTGGGGGAGCATCCTTCCTTGCTTCTTCCAGCTTCTGGTGGCTCCAGGCATCACTTGGCTTGTGGCTTCATAACCTCTGCGTCTGTCTTCATGTGGCCTCTTCTTCCCCATGTTTCTCCTCTTACGAGGATGCTTGTCACTCACTTTAGGGTCCCCCTGGATAATCCAAGATGATCTCATCTTGAGTTCCTTAATTATATCTGCAAAGACTCTTTTTATAAATAATGCTATATTTACAATTTCTGGAGGTTAGGATGTGGATATATCATTTTGGGGCCATCATTCAATCCACCTCAGGGAAGTTCCTAGCAGTTAAAAAAAAAAACAGCTTGAGGACAAGACACTCATGATAGAAAATCCATGTAGGGTAACTGGAATAGAGATTTGCTAAGGGGAATGAAAGGTATACATTTGTATTTGGCAATCGTATATCCAGAATTGAAGAATCAGTTCTCAAAGTCTCTCTCTATTCAAGGAAGCTCAAGTCCCTCTCTCGCTCTCTCTCAAATTACAAAAGCTCAATGATCTATCCTGTTTCATCTAATCCTCTGATTTAGGACAACCAAGGACATAAGTTTCTCCTCCTTTACTAAACTATAGAATCGTGCGTGTTAGAGCTTGAAAAGACCATTAAAATGATCTAAGTCAACTTTTTTCTTTCAAACCCTAGTGACCTTTTCAAAGTTACACAGCAAGTAATAAGATGAGAGCTGGAATCCAAATTCTAGAATCTACACACATGCCTTCTTCATTGCAGGCTACTCTATTGGAAATTCTTGCTTCCATCCTCCTCCTTTTCTCCTTCTTCCTCCCATCCTCCTCCCTTTCTCCTTTAGGTGGAGAAGGTTGCATTTACAGTATAACCCTCTACAAACCCCAATTCTTCTCTCATCTCTCATTCTTAACTCTCATATCATTAATATAGGTGAGAGAGTTGAAAAGTTAGGTAACCATTTTTTAGCTACTACTTTGTAAATTTTGTTTCTGTTCTCGATCTCCTTTAAGATACTACTTCTGTTTTCTTTGGTCTCAGCTAAGATTTTGATTTTCACATCCTGTTATAAGTTCTGTAATAGTTGTATACAAAGGATGTTATGGAAACACACCAGAGGCAAACCTAACTTGGCCCTGCTGGGTTCAGGGAAAGCTGGATGTGGCCAGGAACTTACTAAGTGGAGTCCTAAATGCTGAGTTGAAGTTATCCATGTGAAGGGGCACAGTGATGTATGTGTGGAAGGTGGGGAGTGAAGAAGGAGGGAGGAAAGGCATTTAAGGCAAATGAAAAAACATTTGCAAAGACCTAGACTGAGAGAAGACACTGTGCCTTTTTGGAACTGGCATTGAAGTGTCGTATGGGTAGAGTTTCGAGAGGTGCAGCTGTGTGTGTGTGTGCATGGAATGGGGACAGGTGGGAGGAACTCAGGCAAAAAGTGAGGTGAAAGAGGTAGGCAAGGGGCATATCATGAGGGTCCACTTAGGTCAGGCTAAGAAGTTTGAGTTATCCTGAAGATAATAGGAAGTTTTTTGAAGTGACAGGATCAAGCCAAGTGTGCTGGCTCACAGGTGCAATCCCATCTACTTGGGAGACTGAGGTGGGAGGATCCCTTTGAGCCCAGGAGTTTGAGACCAGCCTAGGCAACATAGGGAGACCTTGTCTCTACAGAAAATTTTTCAATAAATAATTTTTTAAAAACAATGAAATGACAGCATCAGATTTCAATTCTAGAAAAGTTTTTCTGTCTTTTTGTAATGGGGGATTAGATATAGCAAGATGAAAAGGAGAAGGCTGTTTAAGGGTTTAATTAACCAAAAGTGTTAATTTCAAGCACTGTTGTAAGTGCTTTTCTTTTGTCATCCTGGGTAATCCTTTCAAGAAAGTGTCAAGATAGACACTATTAGTAGTCCCATTTACAGATGAGGAAACTAAGGCACAGATTATTATGATCACTCTGACTGTTGTGTGGAAAATGGATTAGACGGTGGGCACAAGTTAATGCAAGGAGATCAGAGAGGAGAATGTTTCTAAAGTTCAGGCAAAAGATAATGATAGTGTAGAGAAAGGATAGGAGAAATAAAATAGAGGGCAATGAACATATTTGAGAAATGCTGAGATTTGTTGATGGACTAAATGTTGAAAAGTGAAAAAATCAAGGATTATTCCAAGGGCATTGGCTTAAATGGACATTTTGAGGTCATAAATAGTTGTATAGAACAAGCAAAAGTAGTATAGAGGGAGTTTTTGAAGGCATACCATTGATTTAGCAGGTGTTTCCTGAGTTCTTGAGTTGTGCCAGGCACTGAGCTGGTTGACCCACTCTCAGGCAGCAATTTCATTATCAGCCAAACCCAGTGGGCTGGTAGAAGAGTCAGGACATGATAATTAAAGGCATGCAGCCAGGCGTGGCTATGTCCTCATATTCACTTCCATCTCAAGCCATCCCTCAGCTTGCTGCTGTCACTTAGAGGCCTCTTTATCATGGAAAAGAGAAATAAGTGGAGGTGATAGAATAAAGTGATCCTTTCCTTCTCCCTCCCTAAACAAGTAATAAAGGACCTTGGCTAAGAATGTAATTGAGTTCTTATGAGGGGTAATCATTAAGCTGTATTTGGGTGATTGTGTAGCAAGGAAATGGATATTAAGAAGTTCAGTTTTGGGACCCTTGTACTTATCAACTTCTACATGTTCTGAGTTCCAGGTACTTATATCCAACTGCCTGTTTTATACCTTTAAGAACTTAGGAATAGGCACCTCAAGCTTTATAACCTAAAGAGAAAACTCTTGAATTTTCCATACCTCATCCAATCCCACCCTTACAACCTGTCACCTCACCAGCTGGATCAAGAGCACCAGTAGTTACTCAGGTACAACACTAGAAATGATCCTTGATTCTTCTCGTTCCCTTCCATATCACCTTGACCCCCCCACCAAGTTCTGTTGGATCTAGTTCCAAAACACACTGGATTCCCAAATCTGATCACCTTTTATCATTTCCACAGCTACAGCCATGATTCCAGTTCCCACCATCTCTCTCCAGTTCCCTGGCTGGTCATTGAACCCCTGTTTAGCCCTCCCAACCCCATCATCTATCCTCCACAGTGTTGCCAGAGCAGTTGCATTTAAAAAATCATGCCAACTACTTACATCAAACCTCTGATGATTTCCTATTGCATGTGGAATAACAACCAAACTTTTCCCCAGTATATAATGTGACTCCTATATGCCTCTTCCCCTCAACTCCTCACTTCATGGACCGGGATCCCTTTACACGTGCCTTTTTGTCTTTCATCCTTGCCATGCCTATTCCTACCTCAGGGCCTTGGCACTGGCAATTCCTTCTACTTAGAATATTTTGGCTCCTTACTGTCACATGGTGCATCCTTTTCGGCCTTCAGGTCTCAATTTGAATGCCACTTTCTCTGTGTGGCCATTGTAGATTGCCTGAGCTAAAGCCACAACCCAATCACTTGATACGGCATTATCATATTTTATAATCTCTGAAATATTTAAATGTACCTGACATTTTATTTCATATTTATCTGTAAATATGTTTATTACCTCTTCCCAGCACAGAAGTTTAAGCTTCTAGAAGGCAAGACTCTGTCTGACTTGTTCATACTTTTATCTCCAATATCTATAGAAACAAATAAATATTTGTTTGTGGGTGGACCGAGTAACAGACAGACTGAGTCTTTTTTATTCCTGGTAGGCCTGAAAGAGAATGGTTTGAATGGTTAAAAGAGGAAACGTTTGAATGGATGAAAGAAAGCAACCGTGTACTACACAATAATGCAAAAAAAAAAAAAAAAAAAGACTCCATCTTAAGAGAAGCACCTTGCAAATTATGGAGCAGTGGTCAGAATATTTAACTCTTAGGAGTTTAGAGGCCAGGCACAGGGGCTCACGCCTGTAATCCCAGGACTCTGGGAGGCTGAAGAGGGCAGATCACCTGAGGTCAGGAATTCGAGACCAAACTAACCAACACGGAAGAAACCCCGTCTCTACTAAAAAATATACAAAATTAGCTTGGTGTGTTGGCGCACGCCTGTAATCCCAGCTACTTGGGAGGCTGAGGCAGGAGATTCATTTGAAACTGAGAGGCGGAGGTTGCAGTGAGCTGAGATCCCGCCATTGCACTCCAGCCTGGGCAACAAGATCAAAACTCTGTCTCAAAAAAGAAAAAAAAACAAAAAACAAACAACAACAACAAGAAAAGAGTTTAGAATACACTGTATTGAGGACTAGTGTTTGTCCTTGGTGTATAGGTGCATACATTTGGTTAAACAACTACTCACTGGGCTATTGGAAGAATACAGTGGCCAGAAATTAAAATCAATGAGCAGGTCTTAAGCAGACTGACTTTGGAGGGCCCCAGATCACCCTGGACTTTCAACTTTACTTTCACTTGAGGCGAAATCAGTGATGATCCGGCAGAAATCTTACAGACAGTTTCTTTAGACTAAATGTCTCAGACTTAAATAATGTACTAATAGGAATGAGGCATAAATCCTGAATGAGAACCATACTTACAAGAGGGGATAGAGTTTTCCATGACTGGGAGGAGATTCTGAAGACAAATCTAAAGAAGTAGAGATTGGGAATCTAACAGTGGGAGAAACAAGTTAGGAGCAGGAGTGTGACAAGTGGTATCCCTTGGAGGCAGGGAAAAATGGAGTCTTCTACAAGTGGAGTTCTCAGCTAGAGCTCATGTCAGAAGGCAACATTTAACAGAGGATATTGTGTTGAGGAGCTCCAGGCAATCGCCAGCAGCTAAATAGGCAGTGGTCAGTGGCCCAGCTGGGAGCAACTAGAAGGAGTTTGTAATTGTGAGGACAGGTCCCAAGAAGCCCACATAGGAAAGTCATGGCTGCAACCTCCAGGTCCCCACTATGTATTAGAGGAGGCAGAGTATTGCTGAGGAAGCCAGGGGGAAGCAGACCCTTGTTTACACCTGATCCTCCTCCCTGTTCTTCAGGTGTGACCTTTCAGCCTTAACTCTCCTCAAGCTCTACTTGAGTTTGTAAGTATTTTCTTGTCTTTGTCATCAATAAGACCAGCTACATAATTTTCGGGGCCCAGTACAAAACGAAAATGCTGGGCACCCTGTTTAAAATATATTGAGAACTTTAAGATGACAGCAGAGCATTAAGTCAAATTCAGGACCATTCTAAGCTTGGGTGCTGTGTGACTGCACAGGTCGCACACCCATGATGCCTGCCCTGGTCTATGTTTAGAATTCTGAGTTTAGGGCACCGGTTCTGAGCAGCCAGAACGCTACCAACCCTACCCCATCATTTGAGCTCCTTCTCTGAGACCCTATTCATCATCTGTTTCTTAGGGTCCTGATTCTTATAGCCATATAAAAATTTCATTCATATTCAGCTTTATATTGTGTTATTTTCTTGAAAACAGAGACTAGATTTAGATAAATTTCAAGTACTTATAATCATGCTAACATGGCATGGGGAGAGCTGTTTCCACCCAACATCCAGAATGTGGGGACGCTGATGAAACAAGTCCTCTTAACATATCAGACCCTTCACCTGATTCAGTCTCAGGACAACCCACCAAGCAGTCAGAATTGCAGGCAGCTTCTCTAACCCCATCATCTCCCCAAGGCTTTCTTCCAAGAGCAGTTTCTTTCCCCATTTACTTCTGGTGAGTTTTGTATGACATGCATGTTGAGAAGGTAGAACATGGAGACAAATAGGACCCTCGGTATTGTCTTAAAGATCCACAGAGTGTAATCCCTCAGAAATAATTCCTGGCTTGGCAACATACTGATGTCCTTAAAAATGTTCTCCTTTGGAACTCAGAGCATATTTGAGGCCACTGACTGAATGTTCCAAAAGATAAGAATGACCCACAGCTAAGGATGTACTCTCTGTCTACCATTCAAAGCTTCTAGAAACAGGAACTCTTACAATCTCATTCATAGATTAAAAATTGATCTGAAAGACATTCTGTTTTACTGTAGGCAACACTTTTGGAGAGAAAAATTCCCTTCCACCTTTTGACAAATAACATGCATCTCAGACCTTCCTTTTGTCATAACAAGTCCATCCCATCACTGGGTGTGAAGTTATTTCCTCCCTGTCTCTCTCTTCCTTGTGTATGTTCCAATCTACCCCTGGGCATTAAGGCAACATGACATAAGAATATATTTTCTAAATTTGCATAAAATGAGAACTTCACAGATGGGCAGCACATGCTTCCCATAAGTCCAGTGTGAAAATGGCTCGATAGCACTTGTCGCTACACACATTCTTTCCACATTTCTGGCATACGTACATCTTAAACAAACAGGAATTGCGACAAGCAAAACAGATGGGCAACAAAAAAAAAAGTTTTCAAGGCACGCATCCCAAAATTCTTCCTTGAACATGGTACTGTATCACTTGTCACAATAAATCTGAAGTACTTCGGGTATTAACAGACAGTCTTTACTGGAGGGGAAAGCTCAAGATATTCATTTTTATAACTAAAAAAAAAAAAGAAAAGGTTGGAAACACCTTTGCCTCCCCTAATTGTAGAGAGACAGGCTCCAAACTGTCCTTCTGTATATCGGGTGACTGGCTTATTGCGTAGGAAATATCTCTGGTGTCCTTTGCTTTGTCAATACGCAGAAATAGAAGTGGTATCACTAGAGAGCAGGAGTGGACAAAAGCATATTTCATATTCCACCAAGAACGTTCTCAAGCATGGCTCTTGATTTATTTATCTGAAGCTACTCTCTACCAGGTAGCTTTTACCCAGAGGCATGTACATCAGCATTGAAGAATGAGACACAGTAACAGAAAAGGTTTGCACATCAGCATCTAACTAAATCATTCTCAGGAGTTATAAGCAACATTAGAGCTCTCTCTACATTTCTAAATTTCTAAAATTATTTGGAAGGAAATTGAAAGAGCATTTGATGGGAAGTCATGAAACCAGGGCTTTGATCCTACCTTTATCACAGGTTACCTGGATGAACTTAGCAAGCCACTGAATCTCTCTGGACTTCTGCTGTCACCTGTTCAGTTGGCCACCAAAGGATCTCATTCTCCACTGCTACCGCTGCCAATTGTTACGTTAAAGCTGAACACTCAGAGAAATCTGGAACAAATGTCAATGCAAAGCCACGACAACTGTTCTGGGCACTGATTTCTCCTGGTGTTAGGTCAAGAGAGACTTTAGCACCTACCTCAGGGCCAGACCTCCCCGAGTTATTTGCTCCAAAACTTGACACAGTCCTCTCTCTAGCCATCACTCCTCCCCACCCACCAGCTGCAGGCAGCCTGCAGAGCTTAAAGAAGGCAAAAATAATTGTCCCAAATACATTTTCCAGACCTAGGATTTTTAGCTCGTGTGGGACACCAGAATTTCAATCTAAATCTTAAAAAATTTTAGGGCAATCGTTTTTCTTCCTCCTTGAAAGCCACAGAGAGTGATGTGCACTATTTACCCCTGTAAGAAGGACAAGTACTAACCAGGGCACAGCTTCTCAGTGTCTCCAAAAAGCCTTATTTGTTTAAGAGATTCATCTTTGACAGTTTAACAAATAATAATAATGTTAGTCAATATTATTAGTGTATAGTACTTTCACCTCTAGAAACAGAAATTGACCGCAACCTTCCAAACGGTAGCTCTTCTAAAAAAGGTTTTTTAAATTAAAGTTACTTTACATTGGGCAACTTGCTACACATGTATGTTTAGAACTTCAGTAAATAAGTAAATTAAATTACTGAAATATCTGTAATTAATAACAGCTAACATTTATTGATGTTAGCATACACTACACTAAGCACTTTATTTAATCCTCATAGCAAATCTATGAGATCAATACAATTATCATCATCCCTATTTTACAGATAAGGATATTGAGACATAAAAGGTGTAATTGTCCTTGGTCACATGGTGAGGACGTAGAACATGCTCAAGCTAAATCATTAATATTCTAGCTGATTTTTGTTGTTTTGTTTTGTTTTTGTCATTATTCTTGTTATCTTCTTTTTGCCTGTTTTATGTAATAAAAACTTTCATATTTGGTCTAATCATTTATCTTCTAACAGAACTTTGGTAAGCTATGTTGAAAATGGATGTTTAGATTGAAGTCTCTGGAATTTAACCAGATTCTTGGTTACAAAGGACAGTGTTCATCACTATACTTTACTTATTAACAACATAAATTGAATGTTTTAAAAAATAATGAGCAACAATAATTTTAAATAAATGGGATTTTAAGTTAACTTTTGTATAATGTTTATTTATGGTCATTGTAGTCTATATTTTGGCTAAAAATTTCCCTTTTGTGCTTCAATTTTGTCGCATTGTTGTGAAATTAGTTTGTGTTACTGACAAGGGTGGGCCTTCACATAATGAGGCACCAGAAGTACAGTGGGTTGCAACTGAAGCCAGTTTAGACAAATAATCTGTCATGGGCAATCCACCTGGTCGAAAGTCTACCAATGGATTGTCAGTAGTTCACCAGAAAGATTATAAATACCTTAAAAATAACATTTACCAAAGCATGCATTCCTAAAGTCTGCTTCACAATTAAACCGTTCAGATGTATGGTTCTTCAATACTAAGCCATCTCTTTTTATCCACCAGATTAATTCTCTAAACTCCAAATTTAGCTTGACAGTTACTTGTGAGAAAATGTCAGTGTGACATCGTGGTAGGCCTTAGGGGACAAATTCCAATAATTCAGAACACTATGGTGGAATGTTTTCTTCCTGTTTGCTGGAAAAGGCAAGCTCAGGGAGCCAAATCCCTCATCCAGATAATTAGCAACTATCCAATCTGTTAATTGAGGACAAATATGCCAAACCTTCTTGGCAACTTCAGTCAAACAGTTGTAGGGTGGTCAGTCAGGCAGGCACAGGTAGTGAGTGCCAGAGCGTGCTCGGCCCTACATTAAAAACTTTGCATTAAAGATAGATCAGATGTGCTCTTTGACTTGAAAGAATAAATGTGCTAAATCATTAGAAAATTGGCTGTTCTTAGTCCTAAATTTAGTGATGCTAAGAGCAAAAGGATTTCATTAATCCCTCCCCCTTTTTATGATTTTCAATGAAAAAATTACGCCCTTCTCTAGTTGTACTCTAACTTGGGAGAAAATTTCAAGAATCAGGTGTTGCTAGGTCCAAATGCAGGTACATAAAGTATGATGGAGGCTTGAACGCCAATGGGAATAGGACAGATCCTGGAAAGGGATTATGGTATCATTCACACCTGGGATTTTCCAGAAAACTCACCCAGTTTTCTGGCATATTTCTACAGATTTAAATGTAATTACTTGGGTCTCTTCCTACTAACTATACAAAATCATTACATCACTAATGCAGAGATCCCCAACTGGAAAGAGCTACCCTAGAGAGGGGAAAAACAGTAGACCAAGGGAAAGAAATGACACTGGACAAAGTCAAGTAAATGCCCCAAAAAGGATCTGGCAGACAAACTGTGTACCAGAGCCAGTTTCAAGGACAACGATAATTCAATATTTGGTATTCCAATAAAAATGTAGATATGTCTTGGCTGGAACAAAAACCTTTTTTTGAGAGTGACACTGTTCCCATGAACAAAGTGATCATCGTTTGGCTTTAAATGCTTTCTTTTTTATTTTTATTTTTTTACAGGGTCTTGCTCTGTCACCCAGGCTGGAGTAGAGTGGCATGATCTTACCTCATTGCAACCTCTGCCTCCTGGGCTAAAGTAATCCTCTCACCTAAGCCTCCCGAGTAGCTGGGGCTACAAGCATGTGCCACCACACTGAGCTAATTTTGGTATTTGTTGTAGAGACGGGGTTTTGCCATGTTTCCCAGGCTGGTCTGGAACTTCTGGGCTCAATCAATCCACCCACCTCAGCCTCCCAAAATGCTGGGATTACAGGCATAAGCCACCACCCCCGGCCATAGTTTGAACTGCTTTTTAAGAGTTGAAGATCCACCTGCTCAGTTTGATTTGAACTGAGCATTGAAAATAGGGAGGCAAGTTCAGGGTTAAAAATGGCCTAAACGAGAGCAGAATTCTTGCCTGCCAATTGTGAAAAAAGCAATTATATAACTCTGTGTACATTGGACAAAGACCCATTATGAAGAAATGTGCATGTGAGCCTTTCAAAATTAAGGTCAGTTTTAGTGAGCTGTAACTTGCTAGTAAAACCATGTTTGTCAAACATGTGAAAAGTGAGTAAGATGCTGCCACAACTTATGTGCATGTGAATACCTCAACTGTAACACATTTGAAGGATTTTTAGTGTGTTGTTAACTACTTTACAGTTTTAAAAAAATAGTACTTGACATTTGGAAGTGAAATGATATGTGCAAAACATTAGTCAGATGGTGCTTCTTGCTTTGTGAATGAACTGTATGTAGTCTGAACAAATTAGATCCAAGGTTTAGTGCCATCAACTCCTAGTCAGAGGCCCACAAACAATTATGCTCCCAAAGCACCTGATATTTTAACTGCATAAACCACCAAATTTATAAAGTTGCTGATGATGCATTGGTAACAAGAGACAGCTTACTAAGTAAAAGAAAGAAAAAATCTCAAGAGAAGGAAATAATCTATACTGCAATGGTAAACTTGCTAGAATATAAGCTTCAACCCCCCACACATCCTGTCTTGTTCATGGTGGTACTTTCAGCACACAGTAGGTGCACAATAAATGCTGATGGCTCTACAGTTAAAATGCCTGCTCAAATCCCTGCTGTAGCATGCACCAGCTGTCAGACCTTGGTGAGTTACTAGGCTCTCAGGGTTTGCTGTTCACGTTATGACCGCCTTGGAAGGCTGTGGTGAAAATAAAATGGTATCATGCACATTTGTGCATTCATAGCACATTGTGAATCCTCCATAAATGTTTGCTTTTGTGATGAAGATAATAATTTGGATTTATCTGGGTCCTTTGTTTGAAAAAATGTTCAGATCTTTCACACCTACAACCTTTCCACCAGGGGAAAAATTAGTAGTTTAATTTTATCTTTACTACATAGAGTTGAAGATATACTCACTTTTTCTGGCTAAGATTTTACAATGTAAAGTTCAGGAAATGGAGTTTGATTGAAATTCTTTTTGAACACTGACACTTTGAAAATGCATTGACTACAATGACATTATGAAATGATATAATAATATCTGTAATTTCTGTTCATCTAAAATAATGGTGAAATCCCACTGTTAAATTATACATCACAACTAATTCTAGACAGCAAATTATCAAGTATTTATTGAGCAAAGGTGACCTTTCCTGACACAGGTGTTGAGTTACGAAGTTTAGCTATTTGAGTACAATCCCTCCCCTCTCTCCAATTGTTTTGTTCTAAAATGGTGTCATGCTTTTTTTTGCCAAAAAAATTATAATACTCAATAAATATTTAGTGAATAAATTAATAAAAATGTTCTACCTCCATGAAATATTTTATAATTAACATTTTTTTAAACAGTATTCAACAGGTATTTAGGGGGCATCTTCTAAGTCCAAGTCGCCACTGGAGACATTGGATCATGCACGTGACATGATCCTGGAACCGCATTTAGTCTAGGCTCTTCTCACATGTCAGTCCTCAGAGCCTCCCAAGACCTTCCGAAGGCTTTGGCTGTCTTCAGAGATTTGCTAGCATGTAGACAGGCAAACCTAAACATGCACCAAATAGATGCCCTACCATCTGGGGCACTCTCCAGGGCTGTTGGTTCCCACCACCATACAATGGCAATCTGTGGGAGAATGAAGTTATGTCATTACAAAACAAATTAAGAATGTCATTTAGTGCTATTTGTGAAATACAGAATATATGTTTATTTGTATTAATTATACATGGCAAATCATTAATCCCAGCAAGCTCTTGAACTAGTTTCCTAACTCACAAATGGGTATATTTTTAAGCAGATTTAAAGAATTTGCATGGTGCTGAAGAAACTTTTATTGATTTCCTAGAGCTGCCATAACAAAGTACTATACATTAAGTGACTTACAACAGTATAGATTTATTGCCTTACAGGTCTAGGGGCTGGAATTCTGGAATCAAAGTGTTGGCAGAGCCATGCTTCCTCTGGAACCTGTAGGGGAAACCCCTCCTTGCCTCTTCCTAGCTTCTGGTGGTTTGCTGGCAATCTATGGTGTTTCTTAGTTTGCAGCTGCATAAGTTGAATCTCTGCCTTCATCCTCACATGGTATTCTCCTTGTGTGTGTCTGTCTTCACCCAGCCATCTTCTTATAAGGACACAGACATGCCAGATTAGGGGGTCACCCTACTCCAGTATGACCTCATCTTAATTCATTATACCCACAATAACTCTGTTTCCAAATAAGGTCACATACTGAAATACTGAGGGTTAGGACTTCAATGTATCTGCTTTGGGTAAACACAATTCAACCAATAACAAAACTGAACCTTACAATAGATCTGTGTATGTTGCAAAGTCAAATAGTAATCTCAGAATGCATTTAATTCTACAGGCTGGTTGGCTCTTTGGTCAAAATGTTTTACTTTCTCTGAATGTCTCTGAAAGAATAAATTTTCCAAAATTTCCATAATCGTGAACCTCTCCAAACTGAAATTAGAAGTTGATCTAGGTAGAAAATATTTCTAAGCAGCAGGAAATAACTCTGGGGTTCTCATGTGTCCCAGAAAGTGTTATTTATGAAATTGTTGACTACAATGCTATGTTGAGCCATAATTGTTTAAGTTTAAATCGTGTGTTTTATGGGCTGCTTGACAAGGCTATATTTTTGTCATGATCTAATAGGAAATCCTTGAGTGTGTTGGAGGGGCCGTTTTTGTTTAGTCCTTTCAATCTATAGTTGGAGTTGAATTAGCATTTTATTTTCACAAAATTTACTTTACTAATTTGTAGTGTTTGGGCTTTGATTTGCATTCAACCAGAGATCTTTTGTAGCATCTTTCTTGTAAATATAAATACTACAATGAAGACAACATTGAAAAGTAGTTAAAATATCAAGTAACCTAACAAGAAGAAATGACTTAAGACATTTTTGTAAATAGGAAGATTTTTTTTAATTTTGAGAGAAAAGCACTCGATTGCTGTTTTCTTCTCAAGAACTGGAGAGGAATGTAACAGAAAGTTCATCATGTGCTAATTTAATGTGCTATCTTATTGAACACTTCCATGTAAAAGGGGCTACAAATCTGGAAAAAATATCAAAACATGTGCGATAGACTATTCCCTGCCTGACACTCAGTGGTAACTGCAGAGAACTGCAGCTCTTGACCTGTGGGAGTTTTGTGGAAAAACCACATGAAGGAAAAATATATCTTTGGAGTTCATCGTTCTTCATATTCATATGAGCCTTCGCATTAAAAAAAAAAAAAATACCTGAATGAATCATCAAGAACTGACCTTAGAAGCTTGAAAGGTGGCTTATGGTATCAAGCCAGGAGAGTGTCTCACCAAGACAAGCAAAAGCAGGCAACCGAAAAATAAGTTTTCCTATTTGCTCTTTTAATGTCGCTTTGCTTTTCTCATCTGATTGTCTTATGGAAAAAATAATAAGAGTCACTGTAGAGCTTTGCAATGAGAAAAAAATCAGAGCAAGAACTTAATAAATAAACCAGATAAGATTATTAATTGGTACTACCTTTCTGGAGACTTATCTGCCACTTGCATGAAAATGTTTTTTTTAATTGCCCCCCCTTCAGAAAGTTACTTGTATAAATGTATCCTGATGAAATAATTATTCATCTAGTTAAGAATTTAAGGATCTGTATGTTCACTACTTGATCATTTATTAGCAAAAATTGGGGGAAAAGAATCCAATAATAGATAAGATGATGTATTTTATCATTATAAACACTAAAATAATATTGAATAAGAATATTTAATGACATAGAAAAGTGTTCATATATTTTTAACAAAAATTTGGTTACAAAAATGATCTAAATTTTGTAAGAAATACATACATGTAAAATGTAATATAAGCAGAAAAAATACCAAAGTTACATACATGAAAATATTAACAATGGTTATAACTAGGGAGTGAGAATATGAGTTGAATTGCCATAATGAACAGCAATTGTTTTTAAAGAAGAAAAATACCCAATAAAACTATATTTTCTTAAAACAGCAGAACTTTAAAATTGAAGAGCCACTATCAAAGGGTGGCAGTGGATGGACAGGAGAAAGTGATCACTAGAACATAAAACTACAAACGCATAGGGGTCCTGAATGCAAATATGAAAAGAGGCAATGCAGTTGAATCCCAATAAATATGGGTTTGGAGGACCAGTGAGGAAACAGAAATCATGGGACCTTTGTGATGAAGCCACATTATATTCAGCCAGACTGATTGTTTAAGCCACTTCTTCCACTTGGTCTTTAACTGGGACTCCCAACAGGTAGCAGGCTAGCTTGGGAGTCCTATCTCTGTGTGACCTGGCACATGTTTCTTAAGTATTCTGAAATGTGCTAACCAAATCTGAAATAAAGGAAACAATCATAATTTCTCTTTCTACCTCATAGGGTTATGAGGAGGATCAGAAAGGCTAGTAAATGTGAACAATGCATTAGAAAGTTTAAATTACTTTGCAAATGGAGAACGATAATGCAGCCTTCTAATTTTCACTCTTACCTTAATGCAGATAATCAAATTAGGAAAATCCAGGGGCATGCTTGCATTATTGGCACACTGCACAGACATGTCTGAATGAGAGAGAACTAAGTAACGACACCTCACTGGAGCAAAATGTGTGTGTGTGTGTGTGTGTGTGTGTGTGTGTGTGTGTGTGTATTTTTTTCAGACGGAGTCTCGCTCTGTTGCCCAGCAGTGCGATCTTGGTTCACTGCAACCTTCGACTCCTGGGTTCAAGCGATTGTCCTTCCTCAGTCTCCCAAGTAGCTGGGATTACAGGAGCCCATCACCACGCCAGGCTAATTTTTTTTGTATTTTTAGTAGAGATGGGGTTTCGCCATGTTGGCCTGGCTGCTCTCAAACTCCTGACCTCAAGTGATCCGCCTGCCTTGTCCTCCCAAAGTGCTGGGATTATTGGCATGAACCACCGTGCCTAGCCCTGGAGCAGAATATTACATGAGATTTCCCTCCCTCTTTTTTTTCAGTTGAGGCTGAGAAGGCCTCAACTTGCTCCTCAATCTAGACACAGGTCCTAAGCTATCTGTGCAGAGCTTGTCAATTATGCAACCTTTAGCCCCCCACCGACCTCCAGGCTAGGAAAAGCCAAGATTCACTGGCAGAATGATGAAAGTAAACTTCTTTGTAAAGGGTAATGGGAGTGCAATGGTTTCTCACAACGTTAAACCAAGTGTGTGTGCATGTGTACATTTGGGGGGTAGGGGAAGACGGGCAATGTGGCTTTCAAAAGAACCTTCAGAGAGCATATTATAGATCCCCTGGAGGGAGGTGTCTGATTCTCACCTGGGAATGTCTGCATTTAGAGGCTGTCTGGAGCTATTGCTGATGGCAGAACAAGGAGGGAGGAGCTTCAGAGTTTAAAGGGGAAAAGCACCAAGTATTTCCCATGCATCAGGGTAAGCATAAGGGAAGGCAGGTCTCACCTGAATTTCAGACTCACATCCGGATTGCTACTAGACTGTCCCCACGAGAGAGCACCCAGTTTCCTCAAATTAAGAGCCTCAGCGTCTCTACTGTGGACTTTTGCAATAAGCTTCCCAGTGATCTTTCTTTCCATTTTGGGCCCATGCTATTTGTTCTATATGTTACTGAAAATTACAATTGTTCCCCAAAGAGCAGAACTTTGTGTGAGAAAATATATGACTTCTGAATCCAAATGTTAATGATTTTAGAATGAACCAATGATATAGACTCTCCACATCATAGCATGTCTTCCTCACTGAGCATTATTGAGACTTGACACTGCCTCTACCTTAAGTAAACCTCAGCAGTGGACTGGGTGTGCTTCCAACCAAACAGAAACTTTATTAGTTTATTAGTTGGACATTTATGTTATTATTCTAGCTTAGAAATTACAATGTGAATTACTGACTTATGAGTCTACCTGCAATTGATACTTTCACTAGTCCCTTTGAAAAATACAAGAACCTTACCACAGTTTAACTTTATCTTTCCACTTTTCTCATTATTTTTGTCATACATTATATCTCAATATCTATCTATCTATCTATCTATCTATCTATCTATCTGGAACTCCACAAGACGTTACTACTGTTTTAAGCAACCAATATTCATTTATATTTATCTACACATTTACTTTCTTCAGTGTTCTTTATTCCTTTGTGCACATTCATTTTTCCTACATGTAATTACATTTCTCCAACTTGAAATTTTGTTTAAATATTTCTTCTAGTATTAGTCTGCTGGCAACTCATTCTCTCAGTTTTTATTTGTCTAAAAATCTTTATTTCGGTTTTATTTATTAAAGATATTTTTTCTTGGTATAGATATTTCATTATCTCCTAATTTTTACCATTTCTATAGAAAAGTCGACTGTAAATTTATTGTTACTACTTTGAAAATAATGCATTTTTTCTCTTCTCTGGCTGCTTTTAGGCTTTCTGTCTCTGGGTTTTTAGCAGTTTGACTCTGATGTAATTAGGTGTGGTTTTCTTTGTATTTCTTTGAATACTACTTCTGGAAATCCAGTAATGTATATTAGCCTTTTTACCATATCACATATGTATCTTATGCTTTTTACTGCATTTTCCACCCTTGTTTTCTAAGTAATGACCCAACTTTCCATTTTTTAATCCTTGGTTCTTCTATATCTAATTGTCTAATTAGATTTATTATTGGGTTCTTCATTTCAGTTATTATATATTTTAATTTTAGAATTTCCATTTGACTTTTTAAAATAGGTTCCAGGTTTCTTCTGTCTTTTAAAAATAGATTTTAATTCTCCATCTTCTCTTCTATTTTCTTGGCCATATTAATTATAGTTATTTTAGTTTCTATGTGGTAACTCTAATATCTGAATCACCCACAGGATTGTTTTTATTATTTGTCTTTTCTTTTTAGATACAGTCAGTTGGTCTTGTTTTTTTATTAACACGACGGAGAGTTTTTTATTAAATGCCTTCATCTTATATGGAAGATTACAGGGGCATGGAATGATGCCCTATTCCTCCAAAGAGGGTTGAGTTTTCTTTGGCAGGTATATAAAGTGTCAGCAAATCACCTTGATCCTGTCAAGGGTTGTTTTAGGCTTTATTGGGGTCTAGTCTATTTCAATTTTGTCCTTATTTCTATGGCATGGCCTCTTTGGGAACTCTACTGAAAGCCCGGTATGTTTGCCAGAGCCAACCCACCGTGGCAGGAAATGGACTTCAACCTCTGTCTCTCTAGCATTACAGGGCTACCAAAATATCTACTAAGCAATTTAGGTTTTCAGTTGCTGTTTTTGCTGAGTTTCTTGGGATTTCTCCCTCCATGGTGTAAGGGGGAAACTGTGAGCATGAATTTTTTTTTTTTTTTTTATCTCAATTCTCTATGGCTTTCTTCCCTGAAAGATTTTGCCCCTTCAGTCCTATTTGCTTTAGAAATTCTAAATTCGGACCTCTGTTGCTCAGCCCAATGGAACTTCTGTTTTCTGCTGAAACTGGAAAATGCTTTCAGGAAAAAATAAACCTTGGAGTGAATGCAGCACTTACCTCAGTTGCTTCCCTCCTCTCAGGAATCATAGCCCCACGTCCTTTTCTGTGTTGGTTACTCCCAGATGCCTTCAAATACTTGCTTTATTTATCTTCTCAGGCCTTTATAATTATTTTCAGTGGGAAGATTAGACCAATATAGCCACTCAGTTATGGCTAGAAGCAAATGTCCCGAAGCAGAGTCACATTAAAACAAAAAAAGGAAGTCTGCCGGGAGGCTTGAAGAGGTAGAGGGAAGAAACAAATTATGAGCTGGCAAGGAGGCTTCTTTAGGTGGCAGCCACAGCCACCAGTGTCAGAGCATCCTGATATTATCTCAACATAAGAGGTGAAGCCAAAACGTTGGAAAATGATTGTTAATATACACATTGAAGATGTCCTTAAAGAGAACAAGCCAGATCAAAAAGAGAAAACGACTTGCAAGAGGTAGGGTATGGGGAAGAAGATGAGTGGAAAGTGTACTACATCCTTCTGCAGAAGGATCAAGGTTAACAAAGGCTTGCCAGGAAGAAGTCAGGGTATCATCAAAAAGGGCAAGAAATGTGTACTCAATGTTAGCACTGCAGAGTGTACCTTGGTCAAATCTTATGTAGTTGCAAGGAACAAAAACAAAGCTCTCTTTTAAGCCAAAACCTGGAACTATTTAAAGGATGTGAGAGAGTCGGACCAAGAACTTGAATGTTGAAGAAGCTCAAGCAGGGAAAAGAGTAAAACACGTCAAGTTTTGGGAGTCCAAATGAATGTCCCCTCTTCACTATAAAAGATGACTTATAATAAGAGGGATATATCCATATATGTAAAGAGATTTTTGGGATGTACCAGAATCCATGCCAAATCAATAACAAACAAACTAAGATTATTCTGAGCAATTCAGTATGGCATCTAATCCAAAAAAGATTGAGTTACCTTATTTCTGAGAAAAGAAATTAAAAATTTATTCCTAAAGTAAGATTCAGCCCGGTGTGGTGGCTCATGACTATAATCCCAGCAATTTGGGAGGCTGGGGCAGGAGAATGCTTGAGCTCAGGAGTTTGAGAACAGCTGAGGCAACATAGCAAGACCCCTTATCTAAAACAGAAAAATTTTAAAAATTAGGCAGGCATAATGGCATGTTCCTGTAGTTTCAGCTACTTGGGAGGCTGAGGAGGTAGGATCACTTGAGCGTGGGAGGTGGAGATTGCAGTGAACCATAACTGTGCCACTGCACTCCAGCCTGGGTGACAGAGTGAGACCCTGCCTCAAATAAATGAATAAATAAATAAATAAAATAATTAAATAAAGCTTCACAACAGATTCCCAAAATCCAAAAGACAGTGATATGTAAGAAAGTCAGGAAGGAGGGAGCTCTTGCTTTCACCACCTTCCACAAGTCCTGTCACCTGGAGGTAGTGATGCCTTTAACCTTAAGGTAGCATCAGCAGTCTTAAGAGACTGAGGTAGACATACTAGGAGTGAGGTTTGGAAGTATTTTTCCATGTTACTATAGGATCCATTGTGCATGGAGGAAACACTTGGAACCTATATGACATGGTTGCCTGTATCCTCACACAAATCTCATCTTGAATTGTAATCCCCATAGTCCCCACATGTTGTGGGATGTACCTGGTGGGAAGTGATTGGATCATGGTAGCGGTTTCCCCCATTCTGTTCTCATGATAGTGAGTGAGTTCTCACTAGATCTGATGGTTTTACAAGTGTCTGGCATTTCCCCTGCTGGCACTCATTCTCTCTCCTATTGCCTTGTAAAGAAGGTGTTTGCTTCTGCTTTACCTTCTGCTGTGACTGTAAGTTCCCTGAGGCCTCCCCAGCCATGTTGAACTGTTAGTCAATTAAACCTCTTTTCTTTATAAATCACCCAGTCTTGAGTATTTGGTTATAGCAGTGTGAGAATGGACTAATAAACTATATGTTCATTTCATTCAGTCATTCAGTCAACAAACAGTTGCTGATAATCCACTATATGCCAGACTCTTCAGTAGGGGCTAAGCATAAAGTATGAAGACATAGTGCCTGTCCTCACAAAATTTGCCATATAGCTGGGAAGTCATAGGATCCCTGTGTTACGATTTTCTTCCCAACCCTGGTGTATTAGTCTGTTCTCATGCTGCTAGTAAAGACATATCTGAGACTGGGTAATTTATAAAGGAAAGAGATTTGATTCGCTCACAGTTCCATGTGGCTGGGGAGGCCTCACAATCATGGCAGAAGGCGAATGAGGAACGAAGTCACATCTTACAGGGCCATGGTGGCAGGCAAGACAACGTGCAGGGAAACTCGCTTTTATAAAACCATGAGATTTTGTGAGACTTAGTCACTATCACAAGAGCAGCACAGGAAACACCCACCCCCATGATTCGATTACCTCCCACTGGGTCCTTCCCGTGACACGTGGGAATTATGGGAGCTACAATTCAAGATGAGATCTGGGTGTGGACACAGCCCAATCATATCACCTGGCCACTTTGTCTAGTGGATCCCCTAGGATTTCTGCCTCTGTTCCTGATAAATGTATCAGTCCCTGCCCTGGGACTAGAATCTGACACTTAGAAACTTCCAGCCTTTCCCCACACCCCTCTCCTAGCAAACTGGATGATAATAACAGTAACTAGCCAAAACTTATATTGTACATACTGTGTGCCAGGCATTGTTATATCTGTTTTGCATGTAGAAATGCATTTAATCTTTACAATCACCTTATGAGACAAATACTATTATTATCTCCAATTTAAACCATGAAGAATATTATTGCTTACTCGAGAAAAGAAATGGCATGTACTGCCTAGAGCCGTATGAATATTTTCCCTAGGAATGTTCCTACTTTCAAGAAATGCTTATACCTTCTCTGGGCATGGTGGCTCACACCTGTAATCCCAGCACTTTGGGCGGCCAAGGTTGGGGGATCACAAGGTCAAGAGATAGAGACCATCCTGGCCAACATGGTGAAACCTCATTTCTACTAAAAATACAAAAATTGGCTGGGCGTGGTGGCGGACGCCTGTAATCCCAGCTACTCAGGAGGCTGAGACAGGAGAATCACTTGAACCCAGGAGGTGGATGTTGCAGTGAGCTGAGATCACACCACTGTACTCCAGCCTGGCCGACAGAGTAAGACTCTATCTCAAAAAAATTTTAAAAATGCTTGTAACTTTGCCCCACCCATGAGGCACCATACTTTGTTGGACACTGATTCTGATCACAAGCCACCTTCTACAGTTGAATCAATATCCCTAAAAATGCTTGTGCTGTCAATGAATACTATTATTATCTTTATACTATTAATATACTATATTACTTATTACACTATTATAGTAGTATCCACCAAATATTATACTATATTACAAATATTATCTATATTACTTATTATAATATTATAATACTACCCACCAAAATCCAAAGGGAAGTAATCCTAACTATGTTTTACATAACTGCATGAAATTCAGACTCCTCTGTGAACTACTTCCAAGAATTCCTAAGGATTGCTCATTTCAAATACTAATTGTCAGTTATCACCCTGTGCTCTGGACTGTTACTATATTTTCTTTCCTGATGTCTTCTCACTTTCTCACTTAACCACACATTCAGATCCTAAATATTTAATACAACTGTAGTTAGTATTTTAAGACAACAAAAGGGAAATGGACACATAAGAAAGGAAAGCCTAAAGCTTAGTGTCAGATATCATTTCTCCATTGTCTATTGTTCATGCGCTTTCAGATGAGGTCCTTTCCTGCCCTTAAACTCAGCCAGTTGCTATACAGTTGAGACCCCTCTCCTCTTATCGTAAGACCTCTTCTCATGACCTCTTTTCTCTGAATCCCAGGACATGACCGACCGTGTCTAGGATTTGCCAAAAGAAATCAGCTCAAGTAAATAATCTCTTATGAAAGTTCTCCTCACCACAATTAAGATCCTATTTATATAGAGTATCTTATCTGCCAACTGTCCCAAATTTCAAAATAAAATTTTGTTTTACTTTGTAACAGCCAAATGGCTCATGGCTGTACTTTTCCCAAAGCAAAGCACTGTCTATATCCAACAAGGATCAAGAATACTACCTTTTGCAACAATGAGAAATGGCACGAGTGTTGAAACTATAGTTTTTATTAAAGCCCTCCATGAGCCCATGCTAATTTATTCAGGGATGAGGATTCCAGAGCAAATTATTTCACTGTTTTTCACCTCTACCTCCCCCAGGATCTCTGCAAGAGGAAAAGTTTTTCCACCTACAACTACCTCTTACAGGAGGTAGGGGACCTGGGTAAAGGATACATTTCTTTCTTCCAAAGCATATGCCAGGCCAAGGATATTTTTTATTTTGTTAATTTTGTGGGGCTTTTTGTTTTTGTGTTTTTGGAGACAAGGTCTCACTCTGTCGCCCAGGCTGGAGAGCAGCAGTGCAATCATAGATCACTGCAGCCTAAAATTCTTGGGCTCAAGGAATCCACCTCAGCCTTCTCACTGCCTGGGACTACAGACATGTGCCACTACACTGGCTAATTTATTTTACTTTTTGTAGAGTCTGGGTCTCGCTATCTTGTCCAGGCTGGTTGAAACTCCTGGCTTCAAGCAATCTTCCTGCCTTGGCCTCCCAAAGTTCTGGGATTTCAGGCATGAGTCACCATGGCCAGCCTAATTTTGTGATTTTTAAGAGACACTTATGTTTCATTTTGGGCAATATGAAGGACTAGATAGGAAGAGTTACATGTGTGTACAGTACATCTGGAAATGCAGGATAACACTGTGCATATACAAAACAATTAGGGATTTGCTTTGACATTGGAAAAGATGATAAAATCAAAATCCATAGGAATAGGTAAAGGTTGAAACTGATGCTTGCTCTGGAGATGTTTGCTGATTTCTGGCAGCTGAAGGTTGACTTTTCATTAACCAAGAGTGTGGGAAATGGAAGATAAAGCCTAATTATATGGTTTGGCAGTGTCCCCACCCAAATCTCATCTTGAATAGTAGCTCCCATAATCCCTATGTGTCACGGGAAGGACCTAGTGGGAGGTAATTGAATTATGGGGGAAGGCCTTTCTCATGCTGTTCGTGTGATAGTGAATAAGTCTCACAAGATCTGATGGTTTTATAAAGGGGAGTTACCCTTCACAGGCTATCTTGCCTGCCACCATGTAAAACGTGACTTTGCTCCTCATTTGCCTTCCTCCAATGATTGTGAGGCCTTGCCAGCCATGTGGAACTGTGAGTCCATTAAACTTTTTTTTCTTTATAAATTACCCAGTCTTGAGTATGTCTTTATTAGCAGTGTGAGAATAGACTAATACACCTAACAACTAAATGGTTATACTAAAGACCCTCCCATGAACTGGGGAAATAAATCTATCCAGAAAGACAGTGGAAATGCACATTTGTGTCCATATTTCCTGTTTAATATTTAACAGGGGGTGGATATGGTGGCTCATGCCTATAATCCCAGCACTTTGGGAGGTCAAGATGGGCAGATCTCTTGAGGTCAGGAGTTCAAGACAAGCCTGGCCAGCATGGTGAAACCTCGTCTCTACTAAAAATACAAAAATTAGCCTGGCATAGTGGTGCACGCCTGTAGTCCCAGCTAGTCAGGAAGCTGAGGCATGAGAATTGCTTGAACCCAAGAGGCGGTGGTTGCAGTGAGCTGAGATCACACCACTGTACTCCATCCTGGGCAACAGAGTGAGACACTGTCTCAAAAAAAAAAAAGACATAACAGGAAAAAGTTTTACCTGAAAATTTATAACTGCCAGATCTTACACACTAAGGTTTAAGCAAGAATTAAATACTTTTTAATCACCAAAACACCAAGTTAAAAAGTTAATGTAAAGTGTTCCACTTTAAGATTTCCTCCAGAAGCTTGATGAAAGCAAATTTTTAAAAATCTCATTTAAAGAATATATTATAAATTCAGGCTTCAAAAACAATCCCACAGATAAATTTTCAAGGAACAATATCATAAAGAGAAATTAATAAGTATATGAATGAAGAAAGTACCCATGAATAAAAATTAGTACAAACAGCAAATTATAGGGTCAAACTGGCAAAAATTGCAAATACTGAAATTATCATATGGCATTTTAATGTTCATAATATATAATTATTTAATATTTTATCTTACATGTAGCAACAAGAGACAGATATAGAAAATATGAAATAATGGTAGAGAAACAGGTAGGGTAGAGTGAAAAAGTATAATTTATGATTAATCATAATAATATGGCAAAAGAGACACATTGGTTGAAATTTTTTCCAGAATTAAAAAAGGGCACCACTCCTCTGATTCAGAAAGCAAACAAACCTCAAGCAGAGTAAATGGTGTGAAATTCACACAAAAACACATGGTAGTCATACTGCAAAACGCCTGAGAGAAAGAAAGAAGATCTTAAAATCAGCCTAGGAGAAAAAATAGAATACCTGTTAATGATCAATAATCAGCCTTCCTGATGACTTTTCAGGAACAACAGAATTAAGGTCAGAAGATATTGGAATAATTTCTTTAAAGCACCAAGAAAAAAATGAAACTAGCAACCTAGAATTCTATACCCAGTGAAACTATGCACGGAAATACGAGAAGAGGGTTGTTCTCAGAGAATAAAAACTGAGCATGTTACTTCACTAAAATAACATCTTCAGTAGATATTTCAAGAAGTAAACTTATCCTAAAGGAATATCTGAGATAAAAAAAGTAAAGTGAGAGCATAAAAGGGAAAATATGTGGTAAATCTAAATAAATATGAACTGTTTAAAATAACAACACCTAAATTGTGAGGATAATATCAAATCAATTTGTGTCTAAAATCCTTCACATAAATAGCATTTGAGGGAGTGGAAATTGGAATTAAAGTATTCAAAATTCTTTACAGTTCTAGAAGTAACATAAATATATCTGTTAATCTGAAGTTAAATAAGTTTGCTTAGAGTTTTAGGTAATACTAAAATAATATTTATTGAGCATCTACTATGAATCAGAACTTGAAAATAAATGATCACTTGGGAAGAACAAACACAAGCCCAGTCTTTTAATAATTCAGAATAGTGCCTATCCCTTGAGGCTTTTAAAAATATAATGAGCAATAAAATTCTAAAAACATCATTGGCCTCCTCTACCTTTCTCCTTCCTCTGCTTTCTAATTACTCACAGCGCAAGTTCCCCACCCACGCACCACCACCAAAAACTGCAGGCTAAGCTAAGCTATTTTGACTGAGACAAAAAGAGCTTCAGCAGCTTGTGCCTCCTGTCTGGTAGAAGCTTGATCCTATGCTGCTGGCCTCCTGCATTGCCCTGACACATTCTTCCTGTAAATTCAACACCATGCTTGAGGTGCCTCTATTGCTCCCTGAGCACAGCTCTTCCTCTCTAGTCCAGACCCCCACTCCTGCATTCTTAATATGTTACTCTTCTTAAAAATTCAACCCTTCTTTTTGTACTACTTATGATAGTTGTGGATTAAAGGAGATGAACTATAGCAAGTATTTATGCCTAGATAAATTAATATGTCATTTGGGTTTCTTTATATTGCAAGAAACAGGAACCCAGTTTGAAGTATCATTGGAATGGGAGAATTTACTGGAAAAAATAAACCTGGCAGAGCGAGTAGACAGCTCTAATGGACCTCAGGTGTCAGGAAATAGGAACTCCAGGGCCAAGGCGATTCTCCTTCTCTACCACATACAAGCACGTGCACACACATGCACACCTCTGCTTTTCTGTGTGTCACCTCTGCCCCTCTCCTCCTATAAAAGAGCTGCTTTCTTTTACACAACTGTGACCACAGTCACTATTCGCTTCCAGGCTTATTTTTTTCCAGATTCACCCACCTTCACTACCCAAAAGGTACTACCATTTTTCCCTTAGTTTCAAATGGAAAAAAATGCAGGAAAATATACTTGCCCATTCAGAGAGTAGGCATCTGTAAGGGATTTGAGTTCCTGCCCAAATTGCCTGGTTGAAAGGAGCATTTCCCTGAAGAAAAAGGCAGAGGCAAGGAGGGGATGGGTTCAAGGCAAATACAACAGTAGTGATATGGTTTGACTCTGCGTCCCCACCTAAATCCCATCTCATAGCTCCTATAATTCTCATGTGTTGTAGGAGGGACCCAGTGGGAGATAATTGAATCATGAGGGTGGATCTTTCCCATGCTGTTCTCATGATAAGTGAATAAATCTCATGAGATCTGATGGTTTTAAAAATGGGAGTTTCCCAGCACAAGCTCTCTCTCTTTGCTTGCTGCCATCCATGAAAGGCATGACTTGCTCCTCCTTGTTTTCCACCACGATTGTAAGGCCTCCCCAGCCATGTAAAACTAAGTCCATTAAACCATTTTCCTTTGTAAATTGCCCAGTTTCAGGTATGTCTTTATCAGTAGTGTGAAAAGAGACTAATACAAGTAGATATTCATTTTGATATTCTGCAGATATTTGGATGCAGGTAGCAGTCATTATCCTTAAAAAGAGAGTCTTTCCCATACTCCAGCCTGGCAGCCTTGAACCTGGTCCTGTTGTTTATGGACAAATTTCCTGCCTAGTGGCCACCCAATCATCTAATTCCTGAGTACAGACTGCCTGCTGGATTTCTCACCACCATATTCATCCCCTCCCATGGAGAGTGCAGGTCCTGACTATGGTCTGGCTTAAAAATAGACATGCGATATCTTTAGCCTCCACCTGACCCCTTGGCTACTTCTTTAGAGCCAGTCATTTCCTTGTTCTTTTAGTATCTGTTCTTTTCAGGTGTGTGTGTGTGTGTGTATGTGTGTGTGTGTGTATCTCCTGCCAGATCCTGCTTCAGCTCCATCTTCACTCTTGTGGTGTTACTGGAAATGCAGTGTTATTTCTTACAGCTGAGTCACCAGATTATCAAGTTAAAGGTTGGTGTGTTTTTCTTCAGTGGCAGCACTCATAACTGCCCCTTACTGAGTTACTGCTATATAGAACATGTATTAGTATGCTTTGTGTTGCTGCTAAGGAATACCTGAGACTGAGAAAAAGTCTCAGGTATTTATGCCTGAGATTTATAAAGAAAAGAGTATTATTGGCTCACAGTTCTTCAAGCTGCACAAGCATGGCACCAGCATCTGCTCAGCTTCTAGTGAGGCCTTAAGAAACTTAAACTCATGGTGGATGGCAAGGAGGGAGCAAGCATGTCACAGGATGAGAGAGGAAGCAAGGGAGAGATGTTAGGGTCTTTCAAACAACCAGCTCTTGCATGAAGTGACAGAGTGAAAACTCACTCATTACCATGGGGATGGCACTAAACCATTCATGAGGAGTCTGCCCCATGACCCAAACGCCTACTTCCAGGCCCACCTCCTACATGGGGGATCACATTTCAACATGGTATTTGGATGGGAGAAACATTTAAACTATATCAGCAGGTGTCTTAGGTGAGTTCCCCAGAAGCAGACCCAAGACAAGGATTTGGACACAAATGACTGGTTTGGGAGGTGATCCCAGGTGAACAGGAAGTAAGTAGGAAGTGAGACAGAGAAAGAAAGGGAACCAATACAGGAACCAATGGGAAGGCTACTGTTTGTGAAACTGGACTTTGATCCCACTGGGACCCTTTTGAGATGGTATGGAGCACATTTCAGTGTTTGTTCATCCCTATAGCCAAGGAAGTCAGATATTTATTCTCCAAATCCTGTTCTCTACTGGCTGAATGCTGCCCCAAGGGTATTAACCTCACAGCCCATGGCACTTCTGGCCTGCTCTGTGTGTCCAGAAAAGGAACAGTCACAAATACTTGCAGTGGGAAGCTGTTGGCATGTGTCATGTGCAGAAACATGAGTATAAATGGGATACAAGTAGGCTGAAGGAAGCATCCACTACATCAGGCATTAAGCATGCATTGCCTCTATTTCATCATGAGGGTCTGAGAGGGTAAGACATAAACCCTGCTGGGCGCAGTGGCTCACGCCTGTAATCTCAGCACTTTGAGAGGCTGAGCAGGCAGATCACGAGGTCAGGAGATTGAGACCATCCTGGCCAACACGGTGAAACCCCGTCACTACTAAAAATACAAAAAAAAAAAAAAAAATTAGCCGGGCATGGTGGTGGGCGCCTGTAGTCCTAGCTACTCCGAGGGTGAGGCAGGAGAATGGTGTGAACCTGGGAGGCAGAGCTTGCAGTGAGCCGAGATTGCACCACTGCACTCCAGCCTGGGAGACAGCGAGACTCCGTCTCTAAAAAAAAAAGACATGAACCCAAGAGTCACTTAGCAAGTAACTGCTAGAGCCAAAGTTGAATTCAGATCTACGTCTGAAGTTCATTATGCTTTTTATTTTGCCATGCCTCCTTTCCCACTCAAAAGGAATATGCTGGGAGAATAACTTCCATGCTGTTGCTGGCTTGGACTAAAGGAAATCTAGGAGAGGAAATGGCGACAGCAGCACAGAGGGAGGAATATTATCATACCCTGGAGCTAAAGGGGGAAAAGAAAGTGCTCCCTGTTCCTGAGTGGAGTTGGCCCTAAGTCTGTGGGTTGTTTGAATAAATCAACAAATGAATAATGGTTACTTGAAGTTTGGATAAATACTAGTGGCACTAAAGGGAATCAAATAAAATAACATTTCTATATTATTTAATTCATTTAGCAGGAACAACCAGAGAGATCACATTTAAAAATATTAATTTTTTAAAATTAATTACAAAACAGAAGTAAAAATATAGAGAATATGATATGGTTTGGCTGTGTCCTGCCAAAATCTCATCCTGAATTGTAGCTCCCATAATTCCCATGTGTCATGGGAGGAACTTGGTAAGAGGTAACTGAATTATGGGGGCGGGTTTTCCCATGCTGTTCTCATGGTAGTGAATAAGTCTCATGAGAGCTGATGGTTTTATAAAGGGCAGTTTTCCTCCACAAACTCTCTTGCCTGCCGCCATGTAAGATGTACCTTTGCTCCTCATTTGCCTTCTGCCATGATTGTGAGGCCTCCCCACCCATATGGAACTGCGAGTCCATTAAACCTCTTTTTCTTTATAACCTACCCTGTCTCAAGTATTTTTTTCATAGCAGTATGAAAATGGACTAATATAGAATAGTAGAGTGAATCTCCGTATACCCATTATCTACACTAAACAATGATTAATATTTTTCCATATTTACATCTGGTGAAGTAGTTCAAAGCAAACATCAGACATCACCATATACTTCTATAAGCATCTATAAAAATATTTTCTTATCTAAACATAATATCATCATTATAACTAATAAAACTAACAATAATTTCTTAATATTATCTCATACTCAACCATATTCAAATTCCCCCAATAGTTCTACAACTATTTGTAGTTGGTTTGTTTGAGTCAGTTTCAGAAAAGATCCACAGATTACCTTTGTTTATTATGTCTCTTAAGTCATTTAAAGTTTACAACTGCCACCCTTTCATTTTTATGCCATTCCCTTGTTAAGGAGATAAGATCAGCTGCCCTGAAGAATATGAAGAATATTCCAAATTCTGAATGTATTTTATCAATGTATTTATACCTTTGTATTATTCACAAGGACATCCACAAACCTAGGCCTGTCATTTTGGTTACTTGATATAGCCACAGGAAACTCAACCAGGAGTTTCTGCAGGTGTTTCTTTATAACCTCACCACCCTGTTTCTGCTGCAGACAAAAGAAGTATCATGTCTAGAAAGCTTACAAATTATCTTACCAAAATATAGCTATTGTAGAGGCCCGTGGATTAGAAACTGTCAACTTGGCGAGCCTTAGGCATTCCCAAGCTGATGGATGGGGGAAAGAAAGGTAAGAACTGGAGTAGATAGAGCTACAAGTAAGACAAAGATCTATTTTGTTTATATTGTGTCTCCATTCCATAGCTCAGCACCTTCTGTGTAGATTCTCAAAGGAGATGTGCACAAGGACAGTCATAGCTGGACTTTTGGAGAAAATCCTGCCTCACTGCAACACAATACTGAGATTTTTCATCTTTATTCATAGTTTGAGAAATGCCACTATTTCAGGTGCTGAGTGTTAGTGAAAATGAGATACCAAGGTGACTTAAGGAGGTATTCAGTGTCTATCTTAGACGTTTTGAGACTCAGACATGGTTGGGATTCCTGTGTGTTTAGATGTCACTAACTACTCTTCCAACTTAGGTTATCTAAGCTAGTTCAGGTCGGCCTATCCAAATCCAAAGGAAAAGATTTCCCTACCCTACAGGTTCCACCTCAGTTTCTCTAGGTATCCAGCATCCCACCTCACCTTAGGTTTGGGTTCCCTAAGTGTTGAGGGCCTATCCATAGTCAGTAACAAAACATCCCCTGGTGAGATGCTGAGTGTTAGTGAGCTGAACTTCTCACTGGACACTGATATATGGGAGCACTAGCAAAGTCTTTGGTTCAGACGATGGGAACTTGGTTTAAAGTTCTGCACACCTCTACACAGTGGCATCACTCTTGGATCATGAAGGATATTCGTCAAGACTCGGGGTTGGTCAACCCACGTGTAACTTGCAGCTCCTCCTACTCTTGGAACTTGCTACCTCTGGAATGGCACTGCTGAGAGGTGAGGCCTTGACACTCCCAGGACCATGGACTTGAAGGCTAATCTCTAACAGGGCCCTTCTTCCAAGCCCAGGGAATGCTATCTTTAGTCTGGGAGGTGAAGGTAAAACCTTACTTTCCTCGGTGCTTCCCTAGGGCAGTGTGCCTATAGCACTTAATTCCCTTTTCCTGTCATTCCTCTCCTCTCCAACACATACCACTCCTTTCCTCTTTCCCAGTAGGCTCTCATGACCCTTTAATGCTCCCAAATAGACCTAACACTAGTTCTTTTTCCTCAAGGGCAGGAGAATTAAAACTTCAATTCCCTTTAATGTAGCAAAGAAGGGAGGAAAAAATTTTCATTTGAAGATAAGCTTGAATATTCATATCCAGCTACCTGTTTATATAATACCTCCTCTCCATTTTTCTTCTGATTCCTTGCCAAGGCAAGTTAGAGACATAGTCCCTGCTGCAGTGGTTTGAAGAGAGGCTACTGCTGCCTTGGAAAACATAAAATCTGATGGATCTGAAACTAGTTTAAACAGCACATCTGAATAAGAGTTTTGCCACGGTCCTTTCTTTTTTGGAAAAATTTTTAAAAATAAAAAACCCCAGAACTTTTTAATGATACCTAGATTTTGGGAAACTACCCTTTTTTGCCATCAATCAAAAGTCACAAATTGGTGTGGTTTAGGAGTAGGTTCTTAAATTCTCTGTTGCTGTTTTTCCACTTGTAAAATGAAAGACTTGGCTCCACTGATCTAAAAAATATCTCTTATGCTCTAAGATGATCTAATCTGCACTGCATCAAAATAGCTCTGTGCTCCATTTCATGGAATGTACACCTCATGCCCACCCAAAGACACATACAAACACACACAGTTCCTGACAAAAGTAAAATATAAGCTATGTTTAGTCTTCATAATTGCCCTCTTTTTTTAACAGTCTGATTTGTTTTTAGAAAATTGCCAACTCTTCAAAACCCAAGGAATGATATCATAACTCTACAAGAGATTAAGAAAAGTTATTGAAAGAAACTTGCTGAAAGTTAGACAAAATCCCTCCTGATAGAAGAGGCTTTGTTAAAAGCATAAATTTGGGTCAATCTCTCAGTAATTATTAATATTAGCAGTTATATATGAGTTTGACTCATTTCACAGAATTTTCATCATTGCCACATTTTACAATTTGACTCAAATTTCTCCCATGACCCTACTATCTTAAACAAATGCTTCTTCAAAGGATCACACCTTTATAAACCACAAAATGCTTCCATTATGGCTCCACTTAACTGAGTGGGAGAATGCTTATTTTTGTAAAATAACCATACTGAATCATCTCCATACCATACCAGTAATAAGTAAGCTGTTTTTTTGGCTGTTAATTTCTTTAAAACACAACAAGACTTCATTATTTGAATTACTGCCTAAATATCAATCTTAAAAATAAGCTCCACTGAGCATTATTTATGAATGCTGAGGTTTTAAATGATTCAAACTCAGCTTCACTCATATCTGCACTAATTATCCCCACCAAAGAGAGCAGATTTTAGATAAAAAGATGTTAAGTTAGTGTTCTAACCCTGCATTGCTTTCTCTCACAAAGTTCACAGTGAATTACTGCAGACTCTTAATGACCTTATCAGTAACTTCTGTTTGAGATGGGGGAGTGAGTCTTGGGACAAATTATGACAATATATAGCCTAATATCTGGAAAATACAGAAAACATGTCTCTACTACCTCATTTTAAACACCTCATGAAGGTCAGAAAATGCTTCAAATCATACTTTTTACTTTTGTCTGAAATAATAGAGAGATGAATAGCCCCTTTCCAACCATATTTACACTTGAACTCCTCTGTTAAAACTATGTAGAAGCTATACTGTGTGTATTCAGTGTACATGCATATATTTGTAAGCTTTGGCTAGATAAGTACATTGATGGAACATGAGCTACCACAAGGAGAATGGAGCATATGCAGGCTAGAGTGATGAGCAAGTTGTTGAAAAGGCAGAATTTATTGAGAATTTCTCACATGTCAGTCAATATTGTAAGTGCTTTATGCATACGGTGTATTATTGTTTTCCTTAACACCTCTTCAAGTTGGTACTATTACCAGTGATAACTCCATTATGCAGATGAGGAAATTGAGGCAAAGGGAAACCAAGTAACATCCTCTAGGACACATTCATAAGAGACAGACTCTAGCCCAGGCTGAACCACTGTGCTGTCTTATAGTTGTGCAATAGAGAGACAGTAGTCACTTGGGCCAGGATGTGGCAATGCAGATGGAGAGCAGAAAAGAGACTGGAGATACATTTATGTTTATTTCACCTACCAGAGTGAAAATGTTGGAAAAATGTTAATGTCCAACATTAAGGATTTGACCTAATAAATTTTAGTATATCTATATAAAAGAATGCAAAGTTGCTGGTCGGGTGTGGTGGCTTACGCTTGTAATCCCAGCACTTTGGGAGGCCGAGGCGGGCAGATCACGAGGTCAGGAGATGGAGACCATCCTGGCTAACACGGTGAAACCCCATCTCTACTAAAAATACAAAAAATTAGCTGGGCATGGTGGCGGGCGCCTATAATCCCAGCTACGGGAGGCTGAGACAGGAGAATGGCGTGAACCTGGTAGGCGGAGCTTGCGGTGAGCCGAGATTGTGCCACTGCACTACAGCCTGGGTGACAGAGTGAGACTCCATCTCAAAAAAAAAAAAAAAGAGAGAACTCAAAGTAGCTATTCAAAATCACTTTTTCCAATCATATTTAATAACAAGCATAAAATGTGCCATTTATTCTTGACTGAGAATGTCATGTTAAGTAAAAACAGAGCATTTTAGATAATCCCAGTTTTGACAAATGTGTATGCCTGTGTGTGTGTCTGCGCATAGGTGTACAACACTAAAAAAGAGACCAGAAAGTCATGCAAAATGGGCCAATACCGGTAAGGCTGGGAGTTGGGAGTCTGCACGATTTATGTTTTCTGTTTTATGCCCTTCTTTATTTTTTCAATTATTTCTACAAGAGCAGGCATTGTTTCTGTAATGAAAAAAAAAAACTGTTTAGGAGGAATTTAAGGATAACCAAACCACAGTTCAATCATGTGGTCCAGAAAGACCAGCGGAGATTAGAGACACAGACAGACAGGGCTGATGACAATAACACGTGTGATTGCCAGCTTAGCCCTGCAGCTGTGAACTCCTGAGTGAGTCCGTCAGACCTGGCCCAGGCACCTTAGGAAGCTGGATCTGTAGAGTGATGCCCTTCAGCACCTTCACCCAGAGAACACTGCAAAGCCACACATTGACAGGACCAGAAAAGATAGAAATATTTCACATAGACCCTATGTAGGACCAAACAGTTTGTGCAATGAAAACGGGGACTGAATGGGAATGAAAAGAGGAAATGGAAGGGAAGAAAGGAGTCTGGGGTAGAGCTGGAAATGCTTTTTGTCATTTATTCTTCTCCTGGATGGAGAGCCTTTATGACATTTTCGCAAAGATGCTGTATGTGCTAGCTGCACTCAAGATTGGCAAGATGAAGCTGGGTACAGTGAGGCACCCCTGCAGTCCTAACAACTTTGGAGGCTAAGCTGGGAAGATTGCTTGTGCTCAAGAGTTTGCATGCCTGTAAATAGCCACAGCACTCCATCCCTGGCAACATAGTGAATAAATAAATAGTGCCTCTAAATAAATAAATTAGTGCCTCTAAATAAATGAATAAGTAAATAAACGAGATTGGCACAATGAGCTGAGACCAAATATGAAAGCTCCTTGGAGCCCAAAGTCATCAAAGGTAAAAAGACCCACAGTTGAGAGAAACTACTAGAGGAGAGAGGCTTGAAGGATAGATGGGATTTATATTGGAGAAGTGCACAGAAAAGGGAGCCAGCTAGCACTGGGGCAGAGAAAAATTTAAAAACTGAAGTTCGAGGTGGAACCATTAACTGGATTTAAAAAGAAAAACTAAACATTTGAGATAGCAGTCTTTTTAGTCTGAGAAACTCTAGGCTTCGTCCATTGAATCATAGACATACCAGCACAGGAATGATGACACTAAAACTGTCACCATAACTGGAGGCTGTCTCCTTTAAAGGTCTTCTTTCCCATACTGCTTACCAAACTACCTGACACCTGGCTTGAAATTGACTTCCTGGTACTGGTATCCCAGTTTAGACTCCCTTCTTGCCAGCAGAATTAGAACTCCAGTAAGATACCTGTACTATGTAATGGAGCACATTCCTCAACTCAAGCTATACTGAGGTCCCAGGCCTGCCCCTTACCCCAATTAGACTCTTCTGTTCAGGGGGCTGGGAAGATTAGATTAAAACTGTTGTTCATCATTTCAAAGGTATTCTGTTAAGAATATATTCATTTCTCCTAATGTGAGTTTAAGCAAAATTTACTTTTCCTGGACAAATGCAATTTCTAGTCCATTTGCATGCTGTTAGTTCTCTGCTTTTCTGCAGAGCATTTTATTGCCAAGCACGTTCCAATGATTTATTAGCTAGTCCTCTACTAAAGGCTGAAAAGTTGTGATTTCCTCCATGTTTATGGATGATAAAAAACAGAGCTACAGATTAGTTAAGTGTCTTCTATAAGGTCATCCCACAAGTTTGAAGGACAGAGCTGGGGTTAGAACGTGTGCTCCCTGACTTGCCCCGCCCCAAGAGGTCCACTGGGCTGCACTGCCTCTCTGCATGACAACATAACATGCCGTCAGGGGCAGATGTTGCCTGTCACCCTGACCATCCATCATGCCCATAAGAAGGTGCAATTAAAAAGAGAGATTTTAAAAAATAGCTCTTAACCAGGTGGCCAATATCACTTTACTGAAATCAAGGCTTAGACATCAATATCTGAGTAGTAGTCACATTTTAATCCTCACCTAGCTTCCTTCTGCTAGCCATCCAGCATGACTTTGAGCCACCTTTCACTGACATTAGTGACAGGTACTCAAAGAATAAAAAATAAGATACTTTTAATATTTGTCTGATCATTTAGGAAAGGAAATTGTGGTGAGGAGGAAAAGCCATCTGCTTAATTGTAAAAGCAAGAAATAGGGACTGGAGTCTTATCCACAGCCTTAGATTTGTCAGAAGCACTTCTCAGCCCTGCCTCCTCTTTTCTGCCCTCTTCTTTTGCTAAAGAGCCATTTATCATAGGTGATTGGGAGATGACTTTAAATGTCACTGAGAAAAGCATGCCATAGAATTTATCTAGAAGAGAACAGCTACACCAGCTCCTTTGTTATACCAGTGAGGAAACTGACAAGAAAAGTTAAGTAAATTCTTGAGGAATATATGGCTAGTTACTGGCAGCACCAGGTCTTCAGCCTAGATCCACTGCCTGCCAGCCTAGGGTCCCTTCTGCAACATGCCCCAGACACAACTGGATAAACATTATTCAACTATTGGCTCAATGAGCTCTCATTAAGGGCCTGTTATGTGTCAGGAGTTTGGAACAATACAGCCTTTGCCTCCAAAATAGTCATGGTCTAAAGAAATGACAGCAATATATAATCTGATTCACAACTGTAACAATTTTAAAATGCTACCACAGGTAATAGGATAAAAGGATAAAATGAGCTTTGGGCTGGATTACGAGACATTTTCTATTTCTAATTATTTCAAAATTAGTGGAAAATATCTCTTAAGAGACACAAAGTGAAAAAGGACTTAGCATGGTTTGCAAGAAGCTTAGATTTCTCTATATTCTCTCAATTGGTCATTAGCAATCCACACCTAAATGCTAAGACCTCTTCAATTCCAGGACTAATTCGACCAGGGCAGAGAACAAAATTTAAACACACTGCAGTGCTGGTACATGTGGAATCATGTTATTTCAAACTGTTGTCATGAATGAAAGCATTGATTATTCACACAGCAGTTTTCAAATACAAAAGTGTTCTCTAGTAATTGAAGCAGGAAACAGACTTAGCTTTATTTCCTCTATATTCTGATGATGAAAATTGGAAAACTTGGAGGGATGTAGTAGAGGAGGGAGCACAGAATGTAAAATTGAAACAATTATACAAGTGGGATGAGGGCACGTTTGTGTGTGTGTGTGTGTGTGTGTGAGAGAGAGAGAGAGAGAGACTCACACAGCAGAAAGAAGGTTTTGCTGCTTGGCTTTTATTCCTGTGGAGTTCCTCAGTTGTAAAGTACAAAGGGAGCAAAACTGGAATTTTGAGTTTCAGAATAGCCCCAGAAAATAACACTCTATGAGACTTTTCCAAATTTGACAACTTAGTGGAAACTAACATAGATAAGACCATCAAGCCCTTCATTGCAACCTCTTGAGAGGGCTGATTTAAAAAAGCTTCATCTTTCTGGGGAGATGATAGGAGCAAAGAAAAGGCAATCAGTATATGAGCAAGGAAAAGACCAACAGAGCAGCACTTTAAGGCCGTTAGAAAAGTATTGACAAAGCACCACCTCAAAAGCTATGATACAAATTGAATTACTGTGGTATTAGAGAGAATATTGCAGTAGGATAATCAACATAAGCATCCGAGTTTCCAGAAATAACATTTTCAGGAACAATCTAGAAGAAGCAGATTTCATTCCAATTATAAAAATGTCTAAGTTTTCTTCAACCAAACGAACTTACAAGGCTAAGTGGCCAAATAAGGAGCAGCTTGGTAAACATAAGTTAAGATGTTTAGAGAAAAACAATGGACGTACAAAATCTTTAGGGGCTGAGTGAAGCAGTGCAACTGCCACAGGGCACAACCCACTGTACCATCCAGTATCATGTCATGTCACTACTGCAATATAATAAAAACTTCTGAAGGCCATCAAGGAGATGTGCAGCAGAATTAAATAACCCCCTCTGCAACACCCTGCTGCTGAACCAGGCACTTGTCTATGTTCCTTCTTCATCTGTTACTCCTGAAAGCAGCTTTCTGCTCAATTGTGATTCCTCTGGTATGTGTGTGCATGTATGTGCGTCTGTGCATGCAGGTAGAGCAAATAAAGGCTGTGATGCAGCCTTTCCCCTCTTCAGAAGGCAAGAAAACAGTCCTGCAGACCTCAGCGGCATCAACAAGTCATCATCTTCAGCTGCTCAAGAACCCACTAACCATTTCTGACTCAGATGGGGTACCACCAATTTTGCCAATGATATTACACTTAACTTTTATCACACTCTTTCAAAAAACATTGTATATTTTAACAAAAAAAAGTTCATTCAGAAACAGCTTTCTCATATCTTAAAGACAATGATTTTGTTTTTATGAATCATATCCTTCACCCCTTCCTATGTGACTGTCTTGAAAACTCAGCTATCAGGATGCAGTGAAAAGGCCAGACACTTTGGCAATAAAAAGATCAATGGTGACACACTAGCGGATAGGACTCTGGAGAACTTTTGTAATTTCTATGAGCTCTCAGATTTCTCATCTATAAAGGAAGCTAAGTAAGCAGTGCCACAAAGGGTGTGAGGGAAAATTAAATGAGACTGTATGTTTAGTACCTAAAGCAGTGGTACCCAGAAACAGGCCCTTCTCTCCTGACCTGGACTCCATTTCTGCAACTGTAAAAACAAGAAGGAGGTATCCAAAAAGTCCCTGTTGAAAGATGTTCCAATCTTTATTGAAATTGCAGTGTCATCTCCAGGAGGCATGTAATAACTTGCAGCACAGAAGAGAAAGACTAAAGCACTGATTAATTAAAAGTGTCAGGTGCATGTTAAAATTCCTGTTGGACGTTAAAACAGCTAGTCACAGGATTTGTAAGAGGGTGATTTAAGGAATTCACTGGTCATGGCACAGCATTTTAATATAAAATACTGTCTGCCTAGTAGACTCCATCAGGAAATGGTGTGTTCAAAGCATAGAGGGGCTTCCCTCAACCTCAGTCTTCATTATTTCCTTCAGCCTCATCACTTCCTTTACAAAGTAAACAAAACCAAAATGATTCAGTGTTGCATGTATATACATATATATATTTAATGTTCAGACTTACGTTGCTGCCTGACCTGAAAGACAATTTTATCTACCTAAGTTATAGATCATTAAGCTGAAAAAAAAAGTTTGCCTGTTACTGCTGTTTTACCATCTTGCCCCATCTTGTCTCATTAGCAGGAACTGATTGAGCATGAAGGTGTTCTCTGGCTGTCAGTAGATAAAGTAGGTGCTCTTGGCTTTCATCTGTTCTGAATTCTCCTTGTCTCATTATCTTCCCAAGGTCAGATTCTCTGACACGGCGGCTGCTTGCTTAGCACTCCATCCTGGCCACTACTTGCCAGACAACCTTAGCCACAATAAGATTTCTAATCTGTGCCATCAAGACAGAAATGGGCACCAGAAACCCTGGGTCTGATCCCCAGGCCACCCATCCTCAAAATCCCTTCTCTAGTACTGAGGGGTTAAGGGTGCATGTGGCTCATTCAGGGTTGCATCCTATCACCTCCAAGTTGCCATCCCACGATGACATTCTCATTCAGCTGCAGTCCCATACAGATCATAGAGTGATGCCCAGTCTCATTTTATATTGGGACAAATTGTTATACTCAAACCTCAAACTTTGGTATCCCATCCTTAAATCTCCTTGCCAGGCTTTCAGTGAAAGGCATATAACTGCAAAGCTATACAACCTGGATTCTGAAATCCATCTTCCCTTCTCCATCACTAATTCCTGCTGCACTACTTGCTCCTTTGAGAGGCTGTCAGGAGCAGCTGAGTAAGGAGAGAATATTCCACACTCAAGCCCCAGGGGCGAGGTTCTGACCAGAGCGGGTCATGAGGTGAATTGGTCACAGTGCCTCTGTCTGAACTGAGTTCCTTCTTTCCGGAGGTGGGCAAAATTCCTTAGAGATTGTTTTACTTTGTAAAGAATCTGTGGGAAAAAAAGAAGGAAACAGATCTCTTATGTGATCTATTTAAAGATGGGTCTGGTTAGGCTCACATTTTCCTTTGAAAATCTGGAGATAATTCTTCACTATTTGGACTGTGTTAAGAGATACACACCTGATAGACAGCATTTTACTTAAAGAATCAGGTTTCTCCTCAAATTAGATGTGAATCCACTGGAAGCACCCATGTCCTTTTTCAGATAGAAAAGATGGTGTGCAAATGCACACTGAACTCTGTGGAGGAGTAACCAGGTCACCTGGGAGCCATCTAGATAGCCCAGCAGTGGGGCAACCAGGTGTGAGCCTTCTGCAGGGTGGGCAGTCTGCTCACTGGGAAAAATCCGCCTGCTCTTTCTAACAGAGCCCCCTGACTTTTCCTTCCTACATTTATCATGAGCAAACAGAATGCTCCCTGGAAGAAGGGCTCTATAACCATTACATGTACACTTACACAAATCTCAGGGCACTCTGCTCAGAACGTAGCTGTCTCCTCCAGGGACATCTATTCTGCACTCATCACAAAAATAACCAAAACAAGGGAATTTGCAATACTTCCTGCTTCTCACCCAGCAATATGTCCAAAAACTTTAAGCCAGAAAAATAATTCTGAAGCACTCTCATCCAGCAAATACACACCGTAAGCACAGCGAGTGACCCCAACAGCTTGGATGTCTACATAGCAGCAGCGTGAGTCATAGTCTTGTGGTTTTCTAAAATTCTGCACAGTTATAAAGACACGTAGCTTTATTTTCTGGCCAGTGTCTTTTGGTCTTCAACATTTGGGCTTGTAAAAATAGGCAAGGCTCTTCAAGCAAATATCCAACAAATCTAGAAATATAACTTTAGAAGTGAAGCTTGTGAAAGTTATTCTCTTCCTCAAAATCTTTCATCAGTTAATAACCCAATAGACTTCCTACATTATTCTTAAAATCTTCCCAAGAATTTTAAATGTTTCTGTATGTCATGCACAAAAATGGTAAGTGATCAGTACAAAACAATACAAAATACAAAATAGAATTATGTATTTCCAATTATGTATTTGGAAATACATAATTTTGAACATAAAAGGGTTGCTTTATGTGTTAGAAACAAGGCCTGTGGGCTGGTGCAGGCTCTTATGTCCTTCGGCTTCTTAGGGAATTATGCAGCAGATGTGTAAAGTGTAAGACAAACCCCCATTCCACTGTATCTAAAAGGGAGAAACTTCAGCTGATGGATGAAATAATTGCATTATAAGAGTAAGTATTAAGAAAGGAACTTATCCCTCTGACTCAAAGCAAAAGCTACGTGTGCTAGCCTGAGGGAGGTGGAGAACCTAGAATCCTCTCTTTTCCGGCATTTTCTAAGGATATGATTATATTCTCAGGACCCTAGTTTTGTCAATCAACATATATGGTAATAATTACAGATGATGTTTAATGAGTACAGTTGACCCTCCATATCCATAGATTGTGCATCCATGGATTCAACCAACCACAGATCAAAAACATTAGGAAAATAAATGGATGGTCACATCTGTACTGAACATGTACAGACTTTTTTCTTGTCATTATTCCCTAAGCCATGCTAGGTATTATAAGTAATCTAGTGATGATTTAAAGTATACAGGAGGATGTGCATAGGTTATATGTAAATCCTATACCATTTTATATAACAGACTGGAGCATCTGAGGATTTTGGTATTCATGGGGTATCCTGGAACCAATCCCCCATGGATACCAAAGGGTGACTGTATTTATTCTATACTAGGCAATATGTTAAATGCTTCACTTTCATTTGATTCCCCCAACAATCCAGTGGAGTAAGTGTGCTTATGATTCCCATTTTTTAGGTTAAATAGCTGAGATTTTGTAACTTGCAACACGTGACACAGATAATAAGTGCTACCGTCAAGTTTTAAGTTGGTGCCTCGCACAAGGAACGTATTGAGAAAGACCAAAGCCTCATCTTTGGCAACTGCAAAACTTTATCAGTCCTACCAAATTTTGTCAGTCTTCCCTTACTAGACGTTACTAATACAGGAGCAGAAATCTCTGTAAGGTTTACTATTCTGATACCCTTTGCATTTCTTCCCACTGTCTGTGCAATGATTTCCTTTTTGTTTTGTTTTGAAAATTTTATCTGTCCTAAATCAGGTAAGAGAAACCAATGAAGGGATTTATTACACTGTAGTGCTAAAGAGTTAAAATAAAAAGTTTCACATGAGTGTGATCAACTAACTACTATAAGCAACCCCATAGGAAGGTAGATTGATTGGTGGAACAAAATTACATTTCATTTTACAGGCCTCCTCTCATTACCTAGAGATTCTTTTTCTAAAAAATCCTGCTCATGTTTTTTTTTTTTTTAACAAAAGATTGTTTGGGTGTTTGTTTGTTTTACTATGCTGGGGATGAAGTTACAATGGAGACATAACTTGCGACAGATTTCCTTCTGCTGTGGCTCCCACACTTTCTGTTTGCCCTTTAAGGGGTGAGGGACCATCTCATGATCTTGGAAAGGAAGCCCAAAGAGAATCCATTATCATAAAACATGACCCAGGCATCTTATCATATCACTTGACAGTATCACTTTGGTTAACGTTGAGTTAGTGTTTCTATTATAAACCCAATTACTGAAGGTGGGGGGGAGGACAAGAAGGAGAGATGGGCTCGTATGTCAACTGTGAAAAATGACATGAGGCTGAAAGCAGGTTGTCAGCCAGGATAGAACTTTAAAACCATGACACTTAAGGGAAAAATAATTCATTTGTGCTCCATAGTTAGAGTATGAAAAATAAGATAGCACACATATTATCTAAAAAATTAGTACAATATCAATGGGCTTGCCTTTTAATGTATCCCCTCTCTCCTGGGGATGCATTAAACAATTGAAGGGAGGAAGAGGCAGAGTAAAATGTAATAGGAAAGGCAATAAAGTAGGAAACAAAAAAACTAAGCTCTAGTTCTGTATCTCCCATTTATTCACTACATCATGACCAAGTCACTTTATGATTTACCTAAGGAGACAATCGGATTCCGCATGCTGTAAAATAAAGCCAGTAATGCCTCTGCTGCTGCCTGAGCAGCTCCCTGTAAAGATCACATGCAGTTGGTCTGGGAGTGCACATTCAAGCTCACGAACCACAGTACAAGTGAGGACCACTATTACCACCCTCAGCGAGCAAAAGTGATCCCAGACCATTTATACTTAGCCCTGGCTTGCCAATTAGAACATTTATTAAATACCTGTTGGCTGTTCTCAGACCTCACCACCCTGAGCCTGATGGAACCTCTCCTGGATCCACTTTAGGTTTAGCAGTGGGAGGAATATCCCAGAGTATGTCAGGAAGAAGATCACAGATTACACACATTATCCCTCTGGAGATGAGCAGTGCCCTTAGAAGAGGCCCCAAGACTTCCAGACTAGAAGAGTATACCAGATTTGTTTAAAATTTTTAAATCATATATATGTTAAAACATATGTAAAAATCATATATATGAGATAAATATATAATCATATATGCTATTTATATATATTTTGACATTTTATATATGATATATATGTATGATTTTACATATATTTTATATGCAAGTATACTTTATATGTAGTTTCAAATATTTTACATTTTATATAGCTTGCATGTAAAATCACATTTATAAATTTTATCTCTCTCTCTCACACACACACACACACACACACACACGCACACACACACTGGCCCTACCAGTTAATCAACGAGTTTGGGTTTTATATACAAGGAAAAATGTTTTCATAAAAAATTCTCGTTACCCACTTATGACTTTATTATTTAGTAATCTTTGTGTACCTAATATATGATAAGTGGCAGACAAGAAGAAATGTACATAGGCTGAATAGAGAATAGAAATCATGAAAATTAGGGTAATCATGTCACTGTGACTAAGAATCTTGATTAGTGCCTAGCACAAAACTTGGGAACTATCATTCAATTGTTTGAAGAACAATTCTGCGTTGGAACTCAACACTGCCCTGTCACAGCATAGAATAAAGCCATGTGGGGCTCAGCCAGTACCTGTGCACAGAGGGAGCACTTGAACAACCCCAGAGGGAGGGGAATTGCCTAAACCCAGTGGTCAGAACTTGAATTTCTCTGCAAGCCTCACCACCATGGGCTGAAGTGCTCTGGGGAGACAATTTGACTTCCTCTTTTCCAATCTTTTCCATCAATGTGAAAATCCTCAATAAAATAATGGCAAACCAAATCCAGCAGTGCGTCAAAAACTTTATCCAACACAATCAAGTCGGCTTCATACCTGGGATGCAAGGCTGGTTCAACGTACACAATTCAATAAATGTAATGCATCATATAAACAGAATCAATAACAAAAACCACATGATTATCTCAATAGATGCATAAAAGGCCTTCTATAAAATTCAACACCACTTTATGCTAAAAACTCAATAAACTAGGTAGCAATGGAATGTATCTCAAAATAATAAGAGGTATTTATGACAAACCCACAGCCAATATCATACTGAGTGGGCAAAAACTGGAAGCATTCCCTTTAAAAACCAACACAAGACAAGGATACCCTCTCTGACCCTTTTATTCAACATAGTATTGGAAGTACTGGCCAGGGCAATCAGGCAAGAGAAAGAAATAAAGGGTATTCAAAGAGGAAAAGAGAAAGTCAAATTGTCTCTATTTGCAGATGACATGATTTTATATTTAGAAAACTCCATTGTCTCAGCTCAAAATCTCCTTAAGCTGATAAGCAACTTCAGCTAAGTCTCAGGATACAAAATCAATGTGCAAAAATCACAAGCATTCCTATACACCAATAACAGACAAACAGAGAACCAAATCATGAGTGAACTCCTATTCACAATTGCTACTAAGAAAATAAAATACCTAGGAATACAACTTGTAAGGGATGTGAAGAACCTGTTCAAGAACTACAAACCACCGCTCAAGGAAATAAGAGAGCATGCAAATGGGAAAACGTTCCATGCTCATGAATAGGAAGAATCAATATCATGAAAATGGCCATGTTGCCCAAAGTAATTTATAGATTCAATGCTATCTCCATCAAGCTACCACTGACTTTCTTCACAGAATTGGAAAAAACTACTTTAAACTTCACATGGAACCAAAAAAGAGCCTGCATAGCCAAGTAAATCCTAAGCTAAAAGAACAAAGCTGGAGGCATCACACTACCTGACTTCAAACTATACTACAAGGCTACAGTAACAAAAACAGCATGGTACTGGTACCAAAACAGATATATAGACCAATAGAACAGAACAGAGGCCTCAGAAATAACACCACACATCTACAACAATCTGATCTTTGACAAACCTTACACAAACAAGCAATGGGAAAAGGATTCCCTATTTAATAAGTGGTTTTGGGAAAACTGGCTAGCCATATGCAGAAAACTGAAACTGGACCCCTTTCTTACACCTTATACAAAAATTAACTCAAGATGGATTAAAGACTTAAACATAAGACCTAAAACCATAAAAGAAGAAGAAAACCTAGGGAATACCATTCAGGACATAGGCATGGGCAAAGACTTTCATGACTAAAACACCAAAAGCAATGGCAACGAAAGCCAAAATTGATAAATAGGATCTAATTAAACTAAAGAGTTTCTGCACAGCAAATGAACCTATCATCAGAGTGAACAGGCAACCTACAGAATGGGAGAAAATTTTTGCAATCTATCCATCTGACAGAGGGCTAATATCCAGAATCTACAAGGAACTTAAACAAATTTACAAGAAAAAAAGAACCCCATCAAAAATTGGGCAAAGGATATAAACAGACACTTCTCAAAAGAAGACATTTATGTGACCAACAAACATATGAAAAAAAGCTCATCATCACTGGTCATTAGAGAAATGCAAATCAAAACTACAATGAGATGCCATCTCACACCAGTTAGAATGGCGATCATTAAAAAGTCAGGAAACAACAGATGCTGGAGAGGATGTGGAGAAATAGGCACGCTTTTACACTGTTGGTGGGAGTGTAAATTAGTTCAACCATGTGGAAGACTGTGTGGCAATTCCTCAAGGATCTAGAACTAGAAATACCATTTGACCCAGCAATCCCATTATTGGGTATGTACCCCAAGGATTGTAAATCATTCTACTATGAAGACACATACATACATATGTTTATTGTGGCACTATTCACAATAGCAAAGACTTGGAACCAACCCAAATGTCCATCAATGATAGACTGGATAAAGAAAATGTGGCACATGTACATCAGGGAATACTATGCAGCCATTAAAAGGATGAGTTCATGTCCTTTGCAGGGACATGGATGAAGCTGGAAACCATCATTCTCAGCAAACTAACACAAGAACAGAAAACCAAACACTGCATGTTCTCACTCATAAGTGAGAGTTGAACAATGAAAACAGGTGGACACGAGGAGGGGAACATCACACACTGAGGCCTGTTGGGGAGTAGGGAGGCTAGGGTAAGGATAGCATTAGGAGAAACACCTAAGGTAGGTGATGGATTGATGGCTGTAGCAAGCCACCATGGCACGTGTATACCTATATAACAAAACTGCAAATTCTGCACATGTACCCCAGAACTTAAAGTTTAATTAAAAAAAACTGAAAAAAGAAATAAATGAATTTGAAATGAAGAAAGCAATACAAAAGATCAATGAAACAAAAAAGTTGGTTTTTGAAAAGGTAAAATTGGCAAACCTTTAGCCAGACTAACTAAGAAAAAAAAAAGACCAAAGTAAATAAAATCAAAGGTGAAAATGAAGACATTATAACTGATACTTCAGAAATTCAAAGTATCTTTAGTGGCTATGCTAAGCAACTATTTGCCAATACATTACAAAATCTAAATTCCTAGACACATACAACTTATCAAGATTGAACTATGAAGAAATCCAAAACCTGGACAGACCAATAACAAGTAACAAGATTGAAGCCATAATAAAAAAGTCTTCCAGTACAGAAAAGCCTGGGACCCTATGGCCTCACTGCTGAATTCTACCAAACATTATAAAAACTAATACCAATCCTCCTCAAAAAAATAGAGGAGGAGGGAATACTTCCAAAATCGTTATATGAGGCCAGTATTAACTTGATACCAAAACCATACAAAGATATATCAAAAAAAAGAAAACTACAGGCTGATATTGCTGATGAATATAGATGAAAAATCCGTAACAAAATACTAGCAAACTGAATTCAACAATACATTAAAAAGATCACTCATCATGACCAAGTGGGATTTATCCCAGGGATGAAAAGATGGGTTAACATACACAACTCAATCAATGTGATACTTCATATCAACAGAATGAAGGATTGAAGAAAATGATATGATCATTTTAATTGATGCTGTAAAAGCATTTGAAAAAGTTCAACATCTATTAGTGATAACAACCCTCAAAAAAACTGGGTATAGAGGAAACATACTTCAACATAATAAAAGTCATATGATATGGTTTATCTGTGTCTCTGCCCAAATCTCATCTTAAATTTTTGTTCCCATAATTCCTATGTGTCATGGGAGGGACCCAGTGGGAGGCAATTGAATCATGGAGGTGGTTACCCTCATGCTGTTCTCATGACAGTGAGTGAGTTCTCATGAGAGCTGATGGTTTTATAAGGGATTTTCCCTCTTTGCTTGGCACTTTTCTCTCCTGCTGGCATGTGAAGGACATGTTTGCTTCCCCTTCCACCATGATTGTAAGTTTCCTGAGGCCTTCTTAGCCATGTGAAACTATCAGTCAATTAAGCCTCTTTCCTTTATAAATTACCCAGTCTTTATTAGCAGTGTGAGAACAGACTAATACACTATATATAACAGACCCTCAGTTAGAATCACATTAAATGGGGAAAAACTGAAAGCTTTTCCTCTTAGATCTGGAACATGACAAGAATGCCCACTTTCATCACTGTTATGCAACATAGTACTGGAAGTCCTAGCTGGACCAATCAGGCAAGAGAAAGAAATAAAGAGCATCCAATTTGGAAAGGAAGAAGTCAAATTATCTTTGTTTGCAGATGATATGATCTCATATTTGGAAAAAACCTAAAGACTTCATCAAAAAACTATTAGAACTGCCAAATTCAGTAAAGCTGCAGGATACAAAATTAACATACAAAAATCAGTAGTATTTCTATATGCCAACAGTGAACAATCTGAAAAAGAAACCAAAAGAGTAATCCCATTTACAATAGCCACAAATAAAATAGCTGGGAATTAACTTAACCAAAGTGAAAGTGAAAGGTCTCTACAGTGAAAGATATAAAATACTGATGAAAGTAATTGAAGAGGATACACACAAAAAAGTGGAAAGATATTGTTAAAATGGTTATACTACCCAAAGCAATCTACAGATTCAATGCAATATCTAATAAAATACCAATGACATTCTTCGCAGAAATAGAAAAGGTAGTCCTAAAGTTTATATGGAATCACAAAAGACCCAGAATAGACAAAGCTATCATAAACAAAAAGAACAAAACTGGAGGAATCACATTACCAGACTTCAAATTATACTACAGAGTTATAGTAACTGAAATAGCATGGTACCAGCATAAAAACAAACCTGTAAATCAACAGAACAGAATGGAGAACCCAGAAACAAATTCAGACACCAATAGTGAACTCATTTTCGACAAAGGTGCCAAGAACACACATTGGAGAAAAGACAATCTCTTCAATAAATGATGCTGGAAAAACTAGATATCCATATGTAAAAGAATGAAACAAGACCCCTATCTCTCACCATATACAAAAACCAAGTCAAAATGAATGAAAGACTTAAATCTAAGACCTCAAACTATGAAACTACTACAAGAAAACATTGAGGACGCTCTCCAGGACATTGGACTGGGCAAACATTTCTTGAATAATATCTCATAAGCACACACAACCAAAGCAAAATGGACAAATGGGATCACATCAAGTTAAAAAACTTCTGCATAGCAAAAGAAACAATCAATGAAGTGAAAAGACAATCCACAGGATGGGAGAAAATATTTGCAAACTACCCATCTAACAAGAGATTGGTAACCAGAATGTGTAAAAATCTTAAACAACTATATAGGAAAAAATCTAATAATCCAATTTAATAGTAAGCAAACTATTTGAATAGACATTTTTCAAAAGAAGACATACAATAGGCAAACACGCATATGGAAAGATGCTTGACATTATTGATCGTCAGAGAAATGCAAATCAAAAGTATGAAATGTCATCTCACTTCAGTTAAAAAGGCTTTTATCCAAAAGTCAAGCAAATGCTGGTGAGGATGTGGAAAGAAGGGAACCTTCATACACTGTTGATGGGAGTGTAAATTAGTACAACCACTATGGAGAACAGTTCAGAGGTTCCTCCAAAAACTAAAAGTAGAGCTACCATACAATCCAGCAATCTCACTGCTGGGTATATACCCAAAAGAGAGGAAATCAGTATATTAAAGAGATATCTGCCCTCTCATCTTTGTTGCAGCACTATCAAAATAGCCAAGATTTGGAAGTAACCTAAGTGTCCATCGACAGACGAATGGATAAAGAAAATATGGTACACATATACAATGGAATACTAGTCAGCCATAAAAAAGAATGAGAGTCTGTCATTTGCAGCAACATGGATGGAACTGAAGATCAGTATGTTAAGTGAAATAAGCCAGGCACAGAACGACAAACTTCACATGTTCTCACTTATTTGTGGGATGATTAATGGATACAAAAAAAAATAGACAAGTAAATAAGACCAACTATTTGATAGCACAACAGGGGGACTATAATCAATAATTTAATTGCACATTTTTTAAAAATTAAGAGTATACTTGGATTGTAACACAAGGGACAAATACTTGGGGAAATGAATACACAATTTCATTGATGTGATTATTATGCATTGCGTGGCTGTACCAAAATATCTCATGTAACTCATAAATATATATACTTAATATGTACCCACAAAAATTAAAAATAAAACAGTTTTTTAAAAAACAAGCTGGGCGTGGTCTCTCATGCCTGTAATCCCAGCACTTCGGGAGGCCAAGGCAGGTGGATCATGAGGTCAGGAATTCAAGATCAGCCAGGTCAACATGGTGAAACCCCATCTCTACTAAAAATACAAAAATTAGCAGGGT